>NC_089841.1:110651706-110968650 GCF_035609145.1 Eleutherodactylus coqui | reverse complement strand
TCTCATCCCAAAAGATGGCTGCCATTTACTTCTGCGCTGACCTTTGCGCATGGCACTTCTTTGGCCTGGGGGAACCACTATGCCTCCATTCCTTAGACTGTTCCCTTGTCTCTGGATCATAACAGTAGAGCCATGACTCATCACCAGTTACCAGTTTGTCCAGGAAATCTGACTCATTTCTTGCAAAATACTCCAAAACAGCCACCGATGTCTCCACACATCTTCTATTCTGTTCAGTTGTCAAAAGTTTTGAGAACCACTTGGCTGTAAGCTTTCTCATTCACAAGTCATTGTGGATAATGGCACAGATTTTTTCACGTGATATCCCCAGATACGTAGCAATATTTTATGGCTGATATCCGTCGATCCTCCATAACCATGTCATGGATGGCTTTCACATTTGCAGGAAAGGAAACGGAGACAGGCCTTCCTCTGGGTTTCTCATTTTCAACACCAAAATTGCCAGTTTTAAAATTTACCACCCAACGTGAAGGGCCACTGTCATCCAAAGTCTGTAACATTTCATCATGGATCTGCTTTGCACCTTTCCCTTGGAGAAACAGGAACTTGATTATGGTCCTATGCTCTTCCACACTGATCATCTTTGGAGATGCTGCCATGTTTACTTTGGACTGGGGGAAAAAAGGAAAAGTTGAAATCATGGGTAGTTGATTTTTGCATCATTGAATATAGACAAATAGACAAGTACACACTGCATTTTACAGCTTCAATTTTTTCTGGGTAAGGCTCAATACTTATCAGCCCCCCCCCCCCCCTCACAAATATTAGTCCCTCTGGCTAGAGAGTGCTGGTTTTCTCAGTTTCCTTCCAATACCCTTCCATGCAGGTTCCTGTAGGTGTGAACAGCGACATGTTCTGTGTGTCTGCATTTGGTGGGACAGGCGATGTGAATAGTCTGGTTCAATGTGTATTGGTGTGAACAACGACGTGTTTTTGTGTCCACAATGGTGGCCGGACTTGAAGTAAACAGTTCTGTTCTGTGTAGTATATATTCCATTCTGTGTTAGTGTGAACTGTGTCCTGTCTTGCTTGGATCATTTTCCATCTAGGGTGAGCCAGTTCCTTAGGTTGCAGCGTGGGGCCGTCCCTATTGGGACGATCGCCCTGCTTGCAGGCAGGATTCATGAGGTAGTTGTCTTGTTAGAAGAGGGACCCACAAAACAATGAGAACCTTTGTCGCAGGTCATGGGCTTAAGTATATTGGCCGAAATATGAACCAATACCTCACACCATATCTATTTCATCTGTTTATGCATGCAGGTATGCAAGGTGAGTGTTTTTAGTGTTTGTCAGTCATTGTGTTATATTTGATCGCGAGTCCCATTGGTAGTTCTCTAGTTTAAGTTAGAGCCAGACATAACGCCTGGTAGCCTTACTGCTGATTCTAAATTTAAATAAGTAGTCCAACACTGGCTATTTGTTGATGATTACAGATTTTCACATATGGCAACTTGTAGTCTGCAAATAATATCTACAGCTTAGCATCTTAATCTGTGAGTATCTCCACACAAGCTATTTCTTTATCAGGTGCAGCACAATATAAAATTACAGCCTTGGCGGTAATTGGTGCAATTTATTTGAGTAGGGGGTTCTTGGATTGACTAGAGATTTTAATAAAGTAGTCACTGTGCCAATGGATTGGCACAGAAACCACATTTTTAATTTCATCAGAACTCAGCGAGTAGATTCAGATCATCCTCTCTGCAGGTAAAGGCAGAACTTGCAATAATAAAGTGTTAATATTTGTTGGAATGGAGTGTGGAGTTAGTCTTTGTGACAAAGATGTTGCATTATGCTTTTATATCCAATTAAAATGCAGTAGATTGGTAATACCATTTAGACCTGTAAAAGATGTTCTTAACGTCTACGCTTTGGTAATCACATAATGCAGAAACATTTTTTATACATTTGACTTGACAAGTAAATCTTGTGCTATGGATTTAACCTGTCTGCAGAAAACTGCTTCTCGGTAATGAAAAACAAAGCAGACGATGCAGCAGAGCAGAAAGTGAGAGGGAAATATGTTCATCAAAATCACAGTAGCATACTTCCCTACTTTCCTATTAAACCAGCATGGTAGAAGCTGCAGGTGCTTGAATCTGCTGATACTCATGTTCCCTCATTTATCTTTTATTAATGGCCTTATAAACTTTCTGCTGTATATAAATATTTATATACATGAAGGTTTTTCTCATTTTATTTGCCTAAATCTTTTAAAGCTAAATGTTATTTTGGATTGAAAATTTTTGAATTAATATAGTTTGGATAAATGTAGATGCATGCTGATAATATCTATACAATTTAGATGTAATATTTAAAGTCTGGTATTTTTTCTAATGTATCTGAAGTAGGTGACTGAATAGGACACTATATAAAGTCAAAGGTGGCCTATGTGTAAGGGGGTAATCCTCATACCCCCACTTCCTTGTGTTCTCTCTTGTATTTGTAATTGCCTTGTTGTGTCCTCTTTACTGCCGCTGAGTGTATGCCCTTATTTGTACTTCATGTGTATTTTGTGGGTTTCCACCTTCCATTGGTACTAGTCCGTGGGCTGCTGTATGTGGCAATGTTGCCACTCCCTGTCAGTATTGCTGGTCACAAGAAGGAATTGGTTTCTGTTAGCCAGCTTACAGGGAGAGGAGTCAGTTGTTAGTGCAGGACTACACAGGTCTTGACGCTGATAATGAAGCAGTGAGATGATGAAGAGCATTGAACCATGGTATTACTTTGTAGAAAGGAAACATGGTATTACTTTGTAGGAAGGAAACAATCATAAAGGAAGTGCACAGAGTGCAACAGTGACCATGAGCAGAGTGACCTGCTGTGTGAAGTGTTGAGCAGCAGGCCTAAATACAGCCATCATGAGATGAGCTAGTGGGTTGGTGGCAGAGACTATGTCATTGAGTGGTATTGCCTTACAGCATGAGTTATGTACATAGCAGCCCAGAGTTGTATTGACTAGTTGACAGTGAGAGATTGAATTTCCTGAGGCCTATGGAAGGGCCTATTCTTCCAAGCTATGGTGTGAGCAGACTGGTGGGGCAAAAAAGGGAAAGTACAAGAATGTTACTACTCTTTTGGCATATTAGAGTGGTTTGTTCAAGAGTTGCACTGTGGTCTCCAAGTTTACTTTACCCTGTATACAAGAGTTGAGTCACTGTTGTTGCAAATAACTGCGAAGTTCTAAAAGAGACAACATTACTTTGCAAATCGACTTGGACTAGAACTGTGGCCACTCTATGGCCTTGGGCCATACTCCAGTAATTGAACATCACATATGTAGGGAGCTCAATGTACCCTTGCAACCAAGGACAGTCAGGATTCAATAAGATAGAAGAACAGCCATGAAGACCTAAAAAGGCGCAGACCGATTTCTATACAAAGCAACTGTGCAACCCCATGAGTCACATTTAGGGGAACATGCTGTGGTAGAGTAGCCTCTCAGAAGCTCATAGCTGCACAGTAGGACAGGCTGTTAGCTGAAAGTCACTTTGGTATGACCTTGGTGGGACCTTCACCAATATACATAGTTACACAAAAAAAAATTGAAAATCACAAATATCTTTTATGATTAACATAAAAACTAGATTTGAACTATGAAAAGGGAAACAAAAGTTCTTCCAATGTATAAATTGTTTCGGTCAGTTACTGAAGCTATTCATAGACATTAGAATTTTTCTTTCTGTCATCAGAGATGCTTTATTGAGATGATTTTCCCAGTTGACAGTACTGCCAAAAATATATCAGACATTATCTGAATTTTACAACACTGTACACCGCTACACACAATCCTCTCTTCCTTCCTCCATGCAAATTTTTACAATGTCTTCCCTGCAGAGATTCCCAGGCTGAGAACATAAGATAGATGATAGATCATCTTCCATCGGCTGGCATTCACATAGACATGTGACACGGAGGAACATCTGGAAAATTCAAAACACCCCAAAAGAACTAGATCTGATTCAGCTATTAATGTAAAGGAATGTGGTGAAGTATCTCTTTTCTTCAACTTTTATGTAATAGCTATGAGCAGTTTAAAGCACATGCAAGGGAACATGGAACACAGCAGAGGTGAAGTATTTGGAGATCTGCAGATACAAATACCTGACTGAGGAAGACCACATTATTTCCCTTCTCAATTTGCCTAGCTGGCTCAATATGGAGGGGAACCTAAATTATTCTAACCCCTTAAAGGGGTTGTCCACTTCTGAGCCACCGATGATTTATAGTCATTAATACCTGATTAACAGGTTTTGCTGGTCAGCCTTAAAACCTCATAGACACTGACAGCATCTTAAGCCCCATTTACACGCAAAGATGATTGCGCAAAATTCGTTCAAAAGATAGATTGAATTACAGCTTTGAGCAATCATTTTTCATAAACTACTTAGTAGCTTATTAGCTTCATTTGCGTGCAAATGAGCCTCCCTTTGCTGTAAGCAGATAACAGCTGTTATCTGCTTACAGCTTTACTGTTCTCCAGCTAGACAGCAGCTGAAACAATGTTATCAGCGCTGCCTGCGGAGAACACAGCATGCAGTCCCTTCTATCAGGGATGACGGATTTTATGCTGGCTTGAAGTCAGCGATGAACGAAGAGTGCACAGTTAGTGCATGATGGGCGCACATTTACATACAAAGATGATCACTCTAAAGCAGTCATTTGGACGAAATTTGAGCTATAATTGTTGCATGTAAATCAGCCTTTACACTGTTGCGTCTTACACTAGGCCACAGTTTGGTATTGCAGGCACTGTTTACATTGAGTTAAATGGCAACAAAAATCTTCTCTGGGAGCTCAGCTATGACCCCATCCACCTTCCTCACTGTCCAGTGTATGGCTGTAAAACAACTGGCTGCAGCAGGAGCTTGCCCCTCTACTATGTCTATGGTAGTACACAAAGATCATTAATAGGATAAGAAGTATTTCAGTGATTCAAAGTGGAAGTTATATGCTTTATAAGTTGATAACATGTATTTTTGTGATATAATCTTATAACTTGGTTTACAAATGTACAGATATATTGGTATACCTCTGGTCTTTCCTTCCTGCTCAGTTCTCCATTGGTATCCAGTAGCTATGACCCATAGGCTCCGCTGTTCTCTGGTCAGGCACACTCAGTACCTTCAAATTCTGTAATGATGACACAGTTTGTATAGTTGTGTGTACTCGTCAGTAACAGGCAATGGGGCATTGTGGGAGTTGTAGTTTTTGCATTTCCCAACAGTCTTATTAAGTAACAATGTGGAAATCTTAACCTGGCTGTAGAGCAGCAATGGCACAGGTCAGCAAAAAAAGGTACTGAAGTTCAGTTTGATGATTTAGATGGACATTTGGAATAATGGCAATAAATGCAAATGTTATGAAAATTTTGAACATTTCAGTCAACCTCTGGAATACCCCTTTAAGTGCCACCCCTTGACTAAGCTACATCTTCTCAGCTAGTCTCCAAGATACATACAAATGTATATACATAAAATTATGTTATGAATGTGGTGATACCATTTATGTGTCGTTTTTAGATATTTTCCCCTTTTTGAAAGTTTTTTATTTTTTTTCTACAAACTTAATTCATATGTTTTTACAATGTTATTAGTCCTACTATGGTACTTGAACATGCAATTGTTTGATCGTTTCTATAATACAGCGCAATACGTATATATTGCAGTGTATCATGGATGCATGTAATAGTGACAGGCAGCCTACTAGGCATTATCTTAGGCCTAAAAGCCTTTGTTGGGCTCCTGGCTTGCATGGCCACATATCAACTAACACCAACCACTGTGTTCCTGCCTTCTATATAACCATGTAGGTACTATGGTAGTTATTGACTGAGGCATAAATGATAAATAACTGAGATCGGTGTTGGCTCTCATCCGAGCTATTGCAGCAGTGTCAGCTATCAGATTTTCACCTAATTTCCTATTGCTCAAAAATACTTCAGCCAAAATCATGTAAGATTCTACATACACATAATAAAGTTTTGCTATTTTTGCAATCAATCAGATTTTTTTAAAAGCACCACGATCTATTTATGGCATTTTTTATCACACTTTTACAACAGGCTGCTCTATAGGACTTTAAAAAAAAACAAGGAAAAAAATCATGTACAAAATGTTACACAATAATAGAACACCAAAAATACTTGTAAAAAAAAAACACCAATAAAAACTCTTGAAATGCTGAAAAAAGTGTGTGCGAAAGAATCCTAATGCATAAAATTACAACAAAACCCTCATCAATAAAATAGCAGAAAGGAGAAATATAAACAGACAAAAATCACAGAAAGCAGCCGTATACTTACTGATATAGTGATACAAGAGGGCAGGTAATAACATCACATCCATCAACATGCAGACAGCCAGACTGCCAAATGGAGGAGCATTTGCACAGGTGCAAGGTACTGATGAGCACCCACTTACACACCTTTCTTATATTGTTAGCAATCATTAACAATTAGAGATGAGCGAGCACCAAAATGCTCGGGTGCTCGTTACTCCGGACAAAATTTTCGCGATGCTCGAGGGTTCGTTTCGAGTAACGAACCCCATTGAAGTCAATGGGCGACCCGAGCATTTTTGTATATTGCCGATGCTCGCTAAGGTTTTCATTTGTGAAAATCGGGGTAATTCAAGAAAGTGATGGGAACGACACAGCAACGGAAAGGGCACACGGTGGGCTACATGTTGGGCTGCATCTCAAGTTCCCAGGTCCCACTATTAAGCCACAATAGCGGCAAGAGTGACACCCCCTGCACTGTAAGCATAAAGATCGTTCTCCTCTGCCACAGCAGTAACAGCTGTGGCAGAGAAGAACGATGTTAGCCCATTGAATTCAATGGAGCCGGCAATACAGCAGGTTCCACTGAAAGCAATGGGCTGCCGGCGTGCGCGGGATGAATTGTCGGGAAGGGCTTAAATATATAAGCCCTTCCCTGCAATTCATCCAGAAATGTGTAAAAATAAAAGAAATATACCATATATACCGGCGTATAAGGCGACGGGGCGTATAAGACGACCCCCCAACTGTTACCTTATACGCCGGGAATACAGCGGAGCAAAAAATAGAAATCATTACTCACTTCCCCCCGGCGTTCTGCGGCGCTGCTGCAGGATGTCGCTCCCTCCTGGTCCCCGGCAGAGCATTGCTTTCTGGACGCAGGGCTTGAAATCCCCGCCTCCAGAAAACACACGTGCCTTCAGCCAATCACAGCTAATGACAATGATGTCATTGAATGGCTGTGATTGGCTGACGGCGTGTGTTAGCTAATCACAGTAGCTTTCTGGAGGCAGGGATTTCAAGCCCTGCGTCCAGAAAGCAATGCTCTGCCAGGGACCAGGAGGGAGCGACAGCCTGCAGCAGCGCCGCAGAACGCCGGGGGAGGTGAGTAATGAATTTTTTTTTGACACTTTCTTTTTTTTTGTATTACCGGCGTATAAGACGACCCCCGACTTCAGAGCAGATTTTTCAGGGTTCAAAAGTCGTCTTATATGCCAGTATATACGGTATATACTTACCTTGTCCCGGCAGACGGAGTTCAGCGTGGCCGGCCTACAGTGGGTGTGAAGGGGGTGTGAGTCAGACCTGCCCCCTGATTGGCTCAGCGCTGAGTCTGACTCACACCCCCTTCACACCCACTGCCGGCCGCCGTGGCTGAACTCCGTCTGCCGGGACAAGGTAAGTAATAGTATATATATATATTTTTATTTTAACACATTTTTGGATGAATTGCAGGGAAGGGCTTATATATTTAAGCCCTTCCCGACAATTCATCCCGCGCACGCCGGCAGCCCATTGCTTTCAGTGGAACCTGCTGTATTGCCGGCTCCATTGAATTCAATGGGCAAACATCGTTCTTCTCTGCCACAGCTGTTACAGCTATGGCAGAGAAGAATGATTTGTCTTCTATATGTTCTCAATGGGGTCGGCGCTGCTGCCGCCGGCCCCATTGAGCGCATATAGAGAAGAGAACAGGAATCGCAGATAGGTGCGATCTGCAATTTCTATGGCCTAAGAAGTTGGGGTTCTTGAAGCCTAAAATCACTCCTAACGCTCTCCCTATAGCAGCTCCGGCATCAACAGCACTTTCCCTGAACTATGTCAGAATGCATCTGTGGCGAGCCGCGGGCGGGCAGATTTTAATACTCGGGTGACACCTGATCTCGCCAGCCACTCACTGCAGGGGGGTGGTATAGGGCTTGAACGTCGCAGGGGGAAGTTGTAATGCCTTCCGTGTCTTTCTATTGGCCAGAAAAGCGCGCTAACGTCTCAGAGATGAAAGTGAAAGTAACTCGAACATTGCGTGGTACTCGTTTCGAGTAACAAGCAACTCGAACACCGTAATACTCGAACGAGTATCAAGCTCGGACGAGTACGCTCGCTCATCTCTATTAACAATCCCTAAAAGAAGGAAGAATGGGAAGCATTTAAAGAAACCAGGATGGATGAACACAGAACTTGCACACATGTTAAAAAGGAATAAAAATATGTTTATCAAATGGAAAGAGGGGGAAAAAAACTAAAGAAGAATATAATGTGGTCTGCAGAAACTGTAGGGCAATTGTAAGAAAAGCTAAAGCTAATAATGAATTATTCTTGCAACAGAGGCCAAAAGCAATAAAAAAGGATTTTGGAGTTATGGCAAAAGAAAAGTCAAAGATGCTATTGAATGCTTACAAGATGAAAATGGTGAATTGGTTAAGAATGATGTTTAGAAGGCCGAACTTTTAAATTCCTATTTTGTATCATTTTTCTCTCAGAAAGTAGATGTAACATCAACTGATCTTCACTGTGCTATTGGTGGAATAAAAGAATGCAGGCTATCTATAAGCAGAGAGATGGTGAGGGATCACATAGCTAACTTGAATGAATTCAAGTCTCAAGGTCTAGATGAATTACATCCTAGGATACTAAAGGAAGCAGTGAAAGTAATTGCTGAACCACTCGCCATAATCTTTGAAAATTCCTGGAGAACAAGAGAAATCCCAGAAGATTAGAAAAGGGAAAATGTCCCTATCTAGAAGGTGGATCCAAGAAACTGCAGGCCTGTGAGTCTGACTTCTATAACGGGAAAGATCTTTGAACAAAATTATTAAATAGCATGTATGCAAGTACTTAGATGAAAATGGAGTAATTAACAAGAGCCAGCATGGGTTTGTAACAAACAAGTCATGCCAGACAAATCTAATTTCCTTCTATGACAGTATCACCGACTGGGTTGATCAGGGAAATGCAGTAGCTATAGTATATTTTGACTTTAGTAAAGCATTTGGCAAAGTATCTCATACCATACTTATTGAAAAAATGACCAATTATGGGATTGACAAGGCAACTGTTAGGTGGATTCACAACTGGCTGAGTGATCGTACTCAAAGAGTGGTCATAAATGGCTGCCCATCCAAGTGGAAGAATGTATCAAATAGGGTACCACAAGGCTCTGTCCTAGGCCCAGTGTTGTTCAACATTTTTATAAATGATCTGGAGGAGTGAATTGATGGGAAACTGATCAAATTTGCCAATGACACAAAGCTAGGAGGGCTAGCTAACACTAGGGAAGAGAGAGAGAGTATTCAAAAGATCTAGAAAAACATGAACAGTGGGCGGCAACTAACAGAATGGTATTTAACAAGGAGAAATGCAAAGTTCTACATCTGGGCAATAAAAATGAAAAAAGCACATACAGAATAGGAGGAATTGGGCTAAGCAGCACATGTGAAAAAGACTTGGGTATACTAATAGATCATAGACTGAACATAAGACAACAATGTGATGCAGCAGCCAAAAAGGCAAACACAATTCTGGGATGTATTAAGTGAACCATAGAGTCTAGATCACGTGAGGTAATTATCCCCCTCTACTCTTCCTTAGTCAGACCTAATCTGGAATACTGTGTCCAGTTCTGGACACCCCACTTTAAAAAAGACATAGACAAACTGGAGCAAGTTCAGAGAAGAGTTACCAAGATGGTGATCGGTCTGCAAATCATGTCCTATGAGGAACGGTTAAAGGATCTGGGAATGTTTAGGTTGCAAAAAAGAAGGCTGAGAGGAGACTTAATAGCTGTCTACAATATCTGAAGGTGCAGAGGGATCAACAGTGCAGAGAGATCAGCCCTATTCTCATTTGCACGAGGAAATACTAGAAGCAATGGGATGAAACTGAAAGGGAGGAGACACAGCATAGTTATTAATAAAAACTTTGACAGTGAGGGTGATCAATGAGTGAAACAAGTTACTATGGGAGGTGGCGAGTTCTCCTTCAATGGAAGTGTTCAAACAAAAGCTGGACAGAAATCTGTCTGGGATGATTTAGTGATCCTGCACTGAGCAGGGGGTTGGACCAGATGACCCTGGAGGTCCCTTCCATCTCTACCATTCTATGATTCTATTGAGGGGGGCAGCTGCTTAGTACTATTCTTGCAAAAAGAGGCAGATACAGGGTGTCAGGCCACATGATACGTGTAGTGCACCATGCGGACTTATAGCCTACTAATACAACAAAATAATGTAATAAAAATTCCTGCACTCCTGGAGAATGAATATTGAACCATGTGAGAGATAGATGCACTTACATCGTAGAGGAGTAAGTGCATCTATTTCTCACAGTGTTCAATATCCATTCTCCAGGAGTGCAGGGATTTTTATTTTATTTTGTTGTGTTTATGCGGCCGAGGACTTCACCCCATGGGATTTCCCCCCTTGACACAGTCACTGTGCATTGGATGTCTGACAAGGTTCCATTGGACTGGTGGTGTGGACGCCTGTCACATGATGGGTGTTCCACACCATGTGAGTCCCCTCTTTTTTTTACTATCGATTGATTTAAATATCTATTGATTGGGGCGCTTATCCACCAACTCATTTGTTGCAACCTATTAATGGCGCCATATTTCAATCAGAGCGGGCTGCCCTGCACCTCACAGGTGAACCCCACCGGCCCTGGCACCCTGGGCTCCCTCAGCGTTCAAAGTCGTACTACATGCTACTGAGAGATACAGATAAACCTTTAGCAACAGAGCAGTCAGCCTTTTTAAAAATGTCACAATCAGCACTTAAGTTATGCAGTTTCTAACTGCGCTTTGTGAATGTTATGTTAGAAATCTCATTCATAACAGCGCAAAATCTGTATTTGAGATCATTGGCATATATTGTCACAAGCAAAGCCACTTGTTTTTTACCCATGTATGTAAGTGCATTTTTCTGTCTTCTGACATATAGAAATTTCCCTATATGTCAACTAGGCATCTACAGTATATTTTAGAGTTCAGAGCCAAAGGGGTGAATCCCAGCTCCTGGGTACCCACTAATACACTAATGTCTACTACATGCCTGGAAGCAAGAAATGTATACATACATGTATAGTCCTTGCCTCGAAATAAAAAAGTCTACGCACAATATTAAAATACAGTTTTTCCTAGAGATCACGTACGACACCATTACCCTAAGATATTCTGCAGAATATGTTTCACTCTCTCTCTTAATACATGTATGCATATATATATATATATATATATATATATATATATATATATATATATATATATATATATATATATATATATATATATATACACACACACACATAAATAAAACAAATGTCCTGAGTTGCCCCCTGCCTCTGCCATTCCTTGTCTCATTCTCTTCCAAATTGCGTTGGTCTCAAAACTGCTTTCAAACCTGTCTTCAATGAAGCAAATCTGACATATACTTGGCAACCCACTGGGAACAGCTGTGCACTTGAACTCAAAGTAAGCATCTTCCCAATTACAGTTCTGTCCACCTCCATAGGTGATCCCTGAAGGCTAGCCATTCTCATGGACAAGGAGCTAAGCGCAAGATATTTTAATTCACCTCTTTGTAGCAGTTATCACTGGTGCTTTTCTTATAGTATCTAGCTAGTAATAAGATTATTTATTGATGTCGTTTATCCCTTTTTTGAAGATGGTTGAAATAGCTATAAATTGATGAAAAGATGGTTATTAGAGATGAGCGAACGTACTCGGTAAAGCACTACTCGTCCGAGTAATGTGCTTTATCCGAGTACCTCCCCGCTCGTCCTGAAAGATTCGGGACGCGCCGCGGAGCGGGGAGCTGCAGGGGAGAGCGGGGAGGAACGGAGGGGAGATCTCTCTCTCCTTCTCTCCCGCCCGCTCTCCCCTGCTCCCCGCCGCAACTCACCTGTCAGCAGCGGCGCTCCCCGAATCTTTCAGGACGAGCGGGGAGGTACTCGGATAAAGCACATTACTCGGACGAGTAGTGCTTTACCGAGTACGTTCGCTCATCTCTACTGGTTATATACAGTACTAGCTGATATACCCGGCTTCGCCTGAGTTAATTTGGTACTGGTGTTTATCTGGTGTTCACACGGAAAAGCTTATGAAGTCGTGGTTACTTTAGAGATACTGAGGAAAAAAAATATGTTCACCATTTTGCATAGTTCTCTGCGTTACCCAGGAAATACCACGGGGAGGCAACCATGCGATGTTTCCTTTATATAAAATTACATCAGGAAGTGAGAGAATTAGATTACGTACATAAAATTTGGACACTAATTCTTTTGCGCTTAGAATTGAATAATCGAGTTGGGACCTATGAACTTTTCCTATTTATGACAATCAATGCTCGTGCCAAATTTCTTGTTTCTTTGACACCGGAAAGTGAAAAAATTACATTCCGTATGCAAAATTTTGACGCCAATTCTTTTGTGCTAGAATTGAATAATGGAGTTGGGACCCATTAGCTTTTCCTATGTATGACATAATCAATGCTCGTGCCAAATTTCCCATTTCTATGACACCGGAAAGTGAAAAAATTACATTCCGTACGTAAAATTTCGACGCCAATTCTTTTGCGCTAGAATTGAATAATGGAGTTGGGACCCATTAGCTTTTCCTATTTATGACATAATCAATGCTCGTGCCAAATTTCACGTTTCTATGACACCGGAAAGTGAAAAAATTACATTCGGCACGTAAAATTTGGACGCTAATTCTTTTGCGCATAGAATTGAATAATGGATTTGGGCCCCATTAGATTTTTCTATTTATGACATAATCAATGCTCGTGCCAAATTTCCCGTTTCTATGACACCGGAAAGTGAGAAAATTACATTCCGCACGTAAAATTTTGATGCCAATTCTTTTGCGCATAGAATTGAATAATCGAGTTGGGACCCATTAGCTTTTCCTATTTATGACATAATCAATGCTCCTGCCAAATTTCCTGTTTCTATGACACCGGAAAGTGAGAAAAATAGATTCCGTACGTAAAATTTGGACGCTAATTCTTTTGCGCATAGAATTGAATAATCGAGTTGGGACCCATTAGCTTTTCCTATTTATGTCATAATGAATGACCGTGCCAAATTTTAAGTTTCTAAGACATTGGGAAATGACAGATTTAGATTATGTACGTAAAATTTCGACGCCAATTCTTTTGCGCTAGAATTGAATAATCGAGTTGGGACCCAATTGCTTTTCCTATTTTGGAGATAATCTATGCTTGTGCCAAAATTCATGTTTCTACGACATTGGGAAGTTGGAGAACTTTTGGCGAGTCAGTCAGTCAGTCAGTCAGTCAGGGCTTTCAGCTTTATATATATAGATAATATGAATAAAACCAATGCAGTACTAACACGAAGGGTAGACTAATGTCTTTGTTTGGAAAATATAACAATAATATGTATATGTGGTAAAGAACCAATTAATGCAAATACAAAAAGCAAACAAACAAACAAGAGTTTTTGCAGACATTAGAACCTAGCGCCTGTATTGCAGTGCACTTAGGCTGTATGACTATTAGTAGAGAGTTGCACATGCCTCAAGCACTGCCATACAGGCTTTGTTGGGCTTCATGGCTATGTACATATTGTGAGGATCAGTGCGTGTGGACCCGCTGTGCCGTACACTGGTTTGACCTTGTGCCAAATCCAAAGGTGACATATGAGGAATCTCAGTCTTCACCCGTTCACCCCACTAGTTGAGATCTATGCTGCGCTTTGGGGCCCCCAGGCTTTTACACTGGACATGGTCCTGGTAATGTGTCAGCTAACAATACAATAGAACAAGGTGCGGTACTGGAATGTGTGTACAGAAGCGTAGTCAAAGAGTTACAGGTTGAGGCGGGCCACGTAACTTTAATCTGTGGAATAAGCCAGAGGTCAGGGCACACAGAGCAGGTTTAGCACGGTACATACAGGCATGGAGTTGGGGTAGGCAGCAGATAAGAGAATGGTCACTATAACTAGCTGAGGTGGAGTGGAGAATGCAGAGAAGTCAGGAATAGCCAAAGTAAGGCACTGGGAAGTTTGTAGAAATGAATAGCACTTTCAAAGACCCCTCTGGGCCTGAACAAATGAAAATGGCTTAACCACTTCTCTGTCTACCTGATGCACATTGTGTGTTAGTATGCATTGGTAGTCTCTAATACACTGCATGGTACTCTGACCGGCCTGCACTGCTCATGTGGACATCATTGGTTAATTATAGCTGGTGTAGTGTCGTTAGACATCTTCATACTGCATTTTTGCGCACAAAAAGCAGAAACTAGAACCCATTGATTTCAACAGGTTCCGTCACATGATATTTTTGTGTACAAATCGCACGCACGACAAAATACGCAAGATGCTCTATTTTTGTGCACTTTTGCACACCAAAGGCCTCATAGAAGTCTTTGCGCATCCAATCCGCCTGAAATTGCGGACTGGACTGCACATTTTCATGGGTCAATCGATAACACCAGTGACTAATTAGGCTTCATAGACTGTTAAAACACGGCATGGGTGTGTCCTGATGTGAACAGTCCCAGCAGTGAGAAAAGTACAGTAAAATGCGCTGTGTGCGCAATAGCACACCCGTCACAGCCCATATACATCACACTATTGCAAGCGTATCTATGCGTGTCTGCAGGATCCTTTAGGCTGCACATGATTGTAAGTGCAAAATTGCATGTATCTGCACATTTGTACTGTTTGCGTTCTCGGAAGCATTTACATTGGCGCGGGACACACCCATGCCATGATTTAATAGGCTGTGCAGCCTAATTAGTACCAGATGTGTTTGATTGTCTACAAAATTGTGCACCAGCTATAGACTCATATGGGGCCTTTGGTACACAAATGTGCCCTGAAATAAAGCATGCGCATGTACAACCCTCAGGCAGAGTCAAGGAGGACACCGGGGCCAGACGCCTGGTGAGGAGCTAGAGAGAACACATGCCACGGCTGCCAGCAGAGAAAGATGGCGACTGTGGCTGCAAATTATAACTCCTCTAGAAGGGAGAATACCTCCATGGATATGGAGCCCAATGTGATTCAAGTCTAAACCACATTGACAATGGTTTATATAAATCCATTGCATTCTTTTTAATGAGGCTTATATGATGACAGATAAAGCATTCTGCTATTTTACAAACTACAACATCTTCTAACCTCCAGTGATTTGTGAGCACAGACAAATCTATGGCAAGGAAGAGACGCTCTTGCATGCTAGAGTATAATCCCTAAATGCAAACTCGCATGCAGAAGCGCAATGAATGTCATGGCAACGCTTTCACATGAGGAAATTTTTCAAAACCTCAGCAAAGACATCCCAGCGCACATAACCCAGACATAGAAAGTGTCAGGCAGAAAAGAAATGACTTCCAGTCATTGCACAAGATCTCTTAAGCAGGTGTGCCGTACATATCATTCACCGTGTTGTCAGACAAAAGGCCTCCCGGCAGTCAGGATGTGAGAGCTGTGATCCAAGCATGACACAGTCTTTAAAGCCTCACAATACCTCAGCCTTGCTTCATATGTTGGACCACGGATAGTAACTTAGCACACAACACAAATACCAAGTGTTTATCATCATGTGGCGCATTGTGAAAACCCATCCAATGATTACATCATTAGAAGGAAAATCATGACATCAGCGTTGTGTTTATTTTTAATCCTGCCTTTCTAAATATCTGAGGACAAGAATTAGGCCAACTAAACAGTTCTGCTTTAGAAGTTATGCTCAAAAGTTTTTATTATATGAAGTTAAAAGGTTTTACCGAAAATAGATATTACACATTATTAAAAATTAGATTTATGGGCATACGTGTCATCGGCTGATCTGGAGAATCTACATGCCTAAGCCTAGTTTCATTAAAGAGAAAACCATCCATGAAAGCATCAAGGTGATTACCATGTAGGGGCCCAGAGTGGGCAGTACATAATGTTACATGTGGCAATGGTTTTTTTATGTGTATATGTCTTTAAATTTTCATTTTTATTTAAGATAAGGATTCTTGAAGATTGGAAAATCACAGGTTAAATTAAAATCTTTTATTACAACTGCCCTGTTTCCCCATTGGTTGTCAGCTGCCCTATTCCCATTGGCCATGCTACCGTATGGCAACAGCAGTGCGATTGACTGGCAGACAGTGGGGTGACAGAAAGGAGGCCTGTAATTGGATGAGAATAAGGCAAAGTCCCACACGGGTTGTCAGTTAAGATTCCAGTCAGAAAAAAATCACTTAGTTTAGTGAGGAGTTAGTCAGAGGAGAGGAGAGAACAACAAGTAAGTGCAGGAGGAAAGAGTAGAGGATAGTGCCATGGAAAGGAAAAGGTGTAGTTTAGTAACATCTAGGAGCACCATAACCAGAAAACAGAATATATAGAAATAAGATTTTATTGAGAATGGAAAGATAAAAGTAAAAGAAAGATGTACACGTATATATATATATATATATAAATATATATATATATAAAGAGAAATACAGAGAGAAGAATATATATATTCCTATATATATATATATATATATATATATATATATATATATATATATATATTCATATATATATGCATAGAGAAAGAGGCTCCAATCCTCAACAAATTCAGAACAAAATATACCTGTCAAATGTCGAAAGAAAAGAGGAAACTAAGAATATACATGAGTTTTTGAGTTTTACTGTTTTACCTGCTGACCTGACTCCTGGAGCTACCTTCTCACCCAAGACCACCTGTATAGCACTGAGTACTGCACCACCTTCCAGGAAAATGGACAACAACCCCCCAACAGAGAACTAAATCAAACAAATGAGTCAAAATATTAGACTTAGTCATTTATTTATTGAAGAAAATTATCCAATATTACATCTGGGAGTGGAAAAAGTATGTGAACCTTTAGAATTAGCAGATAATTTGAAAGTGTTGCAGTCGTTCGGAGGTTCCCATCTTGCTTTCAGGCCAGACCAGGGTTTAGCAGTATTCCTACCTCTCCTGGAGCTGAGGGGTGTGGTGGTTGCAAGAGTAATGTCAGTCATCACCTGGTGCTGAGTAGCTCTGCTCCCATTTAAGCAGTGCTAGTATTGACGCCTGTGCTGGTCAATGCTTCAGTTGCCGCTGGATAGCTGCTGAGGAACACATCCTGCTTGAAGCTCCTCCATGCCAACTAAGTTCCTATATCTGTTTTGTTTGGTTTTCTGTTTCCCTTTCTGTTGGTTCTAGGGCTCCCTGGTAGGGACTTGTCAGTGGCCCGGCACGAGTGCGGGTCTGCACCTATCGGAGCGATCGGCCCGCCGAGTAGGCAGGGCCCCCCTCCCGGGTTAGGGGTTTATAGGGAGACTTTTTACCGTAGTTTTATGTTTCTTTTGCACAGGTGTGCCTTTTCGTTTGTTTTGGATATTGCATGTCCAGTTGGACGCAACAGATTGACCAGCCTGTACTTACTCAGGGAAATTCTGTGTGTATAGCATGAATCCCCTTGAGGTTTTGTCGCACCAGCTTGGAACACTGGCGGCAGAGGTCGCAGAGGTAAAACAGCGACAACTTGCTCTACAGGTTCCCTGCAAGGAACCCAAGATTGAGCTACCTGATCGTTTTTCTGGTGATAGGCAGAAAATCGGATCTTTTCGAGATGCCTGCAAGCTCTATTTTAGACTGCGTCCAGTGTCTTCAGGGGATGACGCCCAGAGGGTGGGCGTTGTCATGTCCAGACTACAGGGGGCGCCACAGGCATGGGCTTTTTCATTGCCCGCGACGTCTGAGGTCTTAAACTCAGTGGATAACTTTTTTGCTGCATTGGGTCTTATTTATGACGACCCAGATAAGATATCGGTGGCTGAAGGGAAAATCAGACGTTTAGGACAGGGAGACTCCTCTGTCGAGGATTATTGTGCTGAGTTTCGATGTTGGGCAGCAGAAACTCAATGGAATGACCCTGCTTTAAAGAGCCAGTTCCATTGTGGTCTGTCTAATAAGATCAAGAATGTACTGGTAGGTTATCCAGTACCCCGCAGTCTAGATGAGGCCATGTCTCTGGCTATCAAAGCTGGGAGATGGATCAGGGAGAGGCATCAGGAACTCTCCATAGATTCTGGCTTCGTATCTGCGGATGTGGAGGAGCCCATGCAGTTGGGGTCACTGGCTGGCAGGGTTAGGAGTGAGAACAAAGTACAGTGTAAAGGTCGATGCTTTTCCTGTAACCGCATTGGTCATATGGCTTAGTGTTGTCTCCGTCATGGTTGCCAGCCAGAGCTGGACGGCCGGGAGAATAGTGAGAGGGCCCCTCTAGGCCATCAAATTGCTTGGGTATCACCATCCAGACTGGTGCTTCCTGCTGAGATCCTTTGTGACAGTGTGGGCAGTCCCATAAGAGTCCTTCTGGATTGTGGAGCTAGTTTTAACTTAATTCATCGGGAGACGGTCAAACGTTTGGGCTTAGAGTTGAGGGCTTTGGAGTCTCCCATCCCGGTATCCGCCATTGATGCTGCTCCACTATCGCAGAGAAGTCTGAGGTTTTGTGTGCTCAACGTCCATTTAAAAATTGGGCTGTTCCACATGGAGATTATAACATTATACGTCATAGAATCCCTCCCTTTGCAAGTAGTCTTGGGGCTGCCGTGGCTACGTTTACACAACCCGGTAGTAGACTGGAAGAAGGGGGACATTGCTAAATGGAGCCCTGGTTGTCTGTCCGGTTGCATTTCTGTTGATATAGCTTCTATTCAGGCAGAAGAGTTGCCGGAAGTCATCGCCAACCTCCCTGATGTGTTTCCCCCGGAGGGGGCAGACAAATTACCACCGCACAGACAGGGGGAATTGTGCAATTGAACTTCTCCCTGACTGCAAGTTCCCCAGGAGCCGCATATCTGCCCCTGAGAGACGGGCGCTCAAAGATTATACCCAAGAGGGTTTTGAGATGGATCCGGAGAGGGTTCGAGCGGTCCAGGACTGGGTCCTACCAGAGAATGTGAAAGCCCTGCGAAGGTTCTTGGGATGTGCCAACTACTTCCGTAGATTCATTTTTCGGCGATTGGGAAACCTCTTACTGATATGACAAAGAAGGGGTGCTTTCCTACTAAATGGTCAGCGGAAGCAATGCAGTCATTTCAGAGATTGAAGAAATGTGTTGCTATGGCTCCGGTATTGGTGCAGCCAGATTCTTCTGGGCTTATTATTGCTGAGGTCCAGAGGATGTTACTGCGAGCAGTTCGGTGGAGAAAGCGAGTTGCAGACAGTCATCGCTCAGAGGGGGCGGGATTCTGCGTTGGAGACTTGGTTTGGTTGTCTACCAGAGATATAAAACTCAAACAACCGTCCGCTAAACTTGGCTCGCGATTTATAGGTCCGTTTAAAATAATTGAGAAGATTAACGCGCTTGCTTTTCGGTTAGAAATTCCTAGTGCTATGAAGATTAACAATGTTTTCCACAAATCTCTGCTCAAAAGAGTCTTCGATTCCAGGAATGACCCACTACCCCCGGCTCCTGGGCTAGTGGATGGGGAGGAGCAGTTTGTAATAAGTCGCATTTTGGACTCCCGGCGAGTCAGGAATTCCTTGCAGTACCTTTTACATTGGCGCAGTTATGGCCCGGAAGAGAGGTCATGGCTTCCTGCAGCAGATGTTCATGCAGTTCGTCTGATAAAAAATTTTCACAGATCAAACCCTGGTTGTCCTGGTCCTAAGGGTCCTGGGGCCCCTCCTAGAAGGGGAGGTACTGTTGCAGCCATTCGGAGGTTCCCACCTTGCTTTCAGGCCAGACCAGGGTTTAGCAGTATTCCTACCTCTCCTGGAGCTGAGGGGTGTGGTGGTTGCAAGAATAATGTCAGTCATCACCTGGTGCTGAGTAGCTCTGTTCCTATTTAAGCAATGCTAGTATTGACCCCTGTGCTGGTCAATGCTTCAGTTGCCGCTGGATAGCTGCTGAGGAACACATCCTGCTTGAAGCTCCTCTGTGCTAGCTAAGTTCCTACATCTGTTTTGTTTGGTTTTCTGTTTCCCTTTCTGTTGGTTCTAGGGCTCCCTAATAGGGACTTGTCAGTGGCCCAGGCACGAGTGCAGGTCTGCACCTATCGGAGCGATCGGCCCGCCGAGTAGGCAGGGCCCCCCTCCCGGGTTAGGGGTTTATAGGGAGAGGTTTTCCCGTAGTTTTATGTTTCTTTTGCACAGGTGTGCCTTTTCGTTTGTTTTGGATATTGCATGTCCGGTTGGACGCAACAGAAGATGAAATTAAAGTCAGGTGTTTTCAATCAATGGGATGACAATCAGGTGTGAGTGGGCGACCTGTTTTATTTAAAGAACAGGGATTTATCAAAAGTCTGATCCTCCCAATATGTTTGTGGAAGTGTATTACCGCACAAACAAGGATGTTTGTACTCCACCAATCCACAGTTAGACATGGAAGTAGTTGCAGCACTTACCCCTAGGTGGTGGTTATAAACCAACTCACAATTGCTGGCTGAATGTAGAGCTGGATCCAAACTCCACCAATAATTAGACCAGAAACAACAGATTTTCAGCAGCAATCCAGAATTCTCTTAATCCATCGTTGTCTTTAATAATCACTTGGACAGCAACGTTTCGATCCACACATTGGGATCTTTCTCAAGCTTGAGAAAGATCCCAATGTGTGGATCGAAACGTTGCTGTCTCTATTAACCATGTCCAAGTGATTATTAAAGACAACGATGAATTAAGAGAATTCTGGATTGCTGCTGAAAATCTGTTGTTTCTAATCCACAGTTAGACAGATTGTGTACAAATTATGGACATTCAAGACAAGTTTTCCCTTGTCAGAAGTGCTCAGATCACAACAAAAGCAAGGCAGCTTATAACAGTCTGCAAGGTCACAAAGGCACCCAAGGAAACCTCTAAATATGAGGCCTTATTCTCTTTATCTAATGTTAATGTCCATATGTCCACCATCAGAAAGACACTGAACAACAATGGGGCGCATGACAGGATTGCAAGGAGAAAGCTGCTGCTCTCAAAAAAAAATGTTGCTGACCTTCTGCAGTTTGCTTAAAGGGGTTGTCCGGCCATAAACATTAGGTCTCATTACTTCTGTTTGCCCAATACAATGCACTTTGTAATATACATTGTGCATTGTAAATTAGGCAAACAGAAGTTATTCACTTACCTTTTGGGATGCCCCCCCCTGTGTTGCTCCTCGGTTGCCATGGGTTCCGACAAGTCTCTTGTCCTCTTCTTGTCGGGACGACGGGGACACGCTTCTCCAGCACAACTCTGCACATGTGCAGAAGAACTTCAGCCGCTGGGAAGCTCAGTTCTGCCTGCAGGGGAGGTGTGGCTGCTGGCTCTTCATCTCCAAGGTAAGAATGAGTGGAGGGGCGGGCTCTCGCGGGGGGGGGGGGGGGGGTGGAGAGGGAGAGATGAATGGATGTGTGCAAGGGGGGGGTGTGCAGTGATGTGTGTGTGTGTTCGTGGTGTCTGGGGACCCGGCTGTCAGAAGTCCCGGGGGAAGGGGGGGGGGGGGTGGAGAGGGCGAGATGGATGGATGGATGTGTGCAAGGGGGGGGGTGCAGTGATGTGTGTGTGTGTGTGCAGCTGACAGAAGTCGGGGGGGGTCATTGTGAGGGGGGGGTCGCTGTGGGAAGGGCACTATGGGCGCATGTGTGTGTGGGGAAATGTTTTGTTTTACTTTACTTTAGCAGGGTGGGGGGGCAGTAGGTAGCCTTGCTGTGGGGGGCTGCAGGAGAGTTCTCTCTCGGCTCTCCCCAGCCCCTCTCCATTCACTATACACTCATGTCAGGATTTTATCCTGAACCATGAGTGTATAAGTGTCCCCTGGCTACAACCCCTCTGAGTATAGTATGCAGCAGGGGGCGGGGCCTGGGCGGGGAGAGACTGTAGAGCAGTTCAATAGAGGTGGGCGTGTCGTGGACGTGACGCTGAGGGAGGCCATGAAATCCTGCTTTTTCATGCCTCTTACTGCCATCGGGAGCACGCACACAGAAGAGGGAGAGCGCAGAGCATTGTGGGAAGGCAGCACAGAGGCGCCATCTTTGAAAGCTGCAGTGAAGATCAGATTCTAAGGTACGAAACTGACATTGCAGCTGATCTGCCGGCCGGTTTGAGCCCCTGTATGCTGTGTGTTACTATCCTTACTGAAAGGGCAGCAGCAGCATTATAAAAAATTTTACCCTGTGTGGCCGGACAACCCCTTTAAGATCACCTTAAACAATCCAGAAGGCTACCGGAACAATGTTTTGTGGATAAATGAGACCAAAATAGAGCTTTTTACTTAAATCAGAAGCGCTGTGTTTGGAAGAAAAACACTGCATTACAACATTAACAAAAAAACATGCAATCTATGAAACACGGTGGTGGTAGCTTCATGATTTGCACCTGTTTTCTGTATCTGGGCTAGGATGACTCTATCATTGATGGAACAATGAAATCTGAATTATACTAGCAGATTCTAAAGGAAAATGTCAGGACATTTGTCTGAGAGCTGTATCTCAATGGAAAGTGGGTCATGCAGCAAGGCTACAACCCAAAGCACACAACTCATTCTACAAAAGAATGGTTAAAGTAGAATAAAGTTAAAATTTGGAATGGCCAAGTCAAAGTGATGAAATCTTGTGGAAGGACCTGAATTTAAAAATTCATGGGAGGTTTGGCTATGGGATATCATTTCAGTATTATGCTGATTGCATTTAGCAAGTTTCAAGGTCTTCCAACTTATTGCAGTATTTATTTAGATAAGAGCTTGTCAACTTGCTATCAGTTTTCAGACCTTATCTCTACTTGTTATAGTACACAGGAAGCACCACAAGGTTGTTAGCTCTATAAATCTGGGTGATATCAGTAGTAATAACATGCTTAAACAACACAGCTCTTATGGCAATCATTTTAATTTCCGGTGATATTATATTAGCATATTATTCCCTCATTCTCTAATATATATTTATTGGCATATATGCTGCTATCTGATAATTAGCTTGTATGTCAATAGGGAATTTAGATAGTTCACCATTACTCTTTTAGGCTTCATTCACACAAGCGTTTTTACATGGCTAATTTAGCCGTGATAAAAAATTACCAACCATGTGAAGCATTGGATTCTAATGTATTCATTCGCATGGCCAATTATTAGCTGCGTCACAATGCCTGGCCGGCGAAGATTGGACATCGGCAGCCAAATACGTTGGCCGATGTTTTTTCGCGGCCGTAAAAGATAGGTCTTGCCCTATCTTTCGACTGCGATTAGCCGGCAGCTCCCATAGGCCTTTATGAGAGCTGCTCACAAAGGGAGGTGGGGGGGGAGTTTAGCAGCAGCTAGCAGTGCTAAGCTATGTCAGCTGGCTCTATTGAGACAGTTGAAGGATTTATGCCAGCTGTAGGAATTTCGGGCTGCGGCATATATATGCCGCACCTGGTCATGTGAATAAGCAAGAAAATGCGAGATTTAGCCACATCATAGTCGTGACCTCCTTGTTCATGTGATTTTTGGCCGCAATACGGGCAGCTTTAAATCGCAACACTCATATAGAAGAGGCCTAAATGCGATATGTCACCACAATGCAAAGTGCCATTTACAGCAAGAGTTTCTGAAACAGCAGAAACTGACTTTTCAACCGATGTCTGTTGATAGATTCAGGGGTACTGTTGTATCTTGTCTACACCAGAAGTGGTGGGTGGAGACAGGGGTTAGGAGGCTTGACAGTCAGGTGACACCCACCGCTGCTGATTGGTTGCTGGTGGCTATGAATGTAGTCGATGACAGCCGGCACCAGAGACTGTGTGATGCCTAACATGTACCCTGGCTGCGACCCACCTACCGATGCCTCAGCTGCTGACTACCAACTGACCACCGCACTGTCACTGTTGTCACGTGACAATTGGCACTCAGCCCACCCTGCAGACATAAGGAGAGACTGGAGCGTTGCTGGCAGGCCGCCTGGAACAGTAAGAGCGGGGGAAGCACAGCGCTGCAGCAGTGAGCCGAGAAGGCAGAGCACCGGTGAAAGGTGAAAGGAGGGCACATTACAGTGGCGGAGATGCGATGGGGGGGGGCATGGGGGAATAGTACAGCACTGCACAGTAACAGCATTGGCTGCCTGAGGGGAGAAGGAAGATTCCCGGGGATACAGACAGAAGGTGCAGCTGGAGAGATGACTGGCGGGGCAAGTCACATTGGCTCACCAGCGCAAGTATATGCACTGAGTTTTGCCTGGGATGGAGGATTAGGATTAGGGTTAGTTTCAGTGCTAGGCTTACATTATTAGCTATAATACTTCCAAGTGAATGCGGCCCCGCTCTCACATGGAAGCATTTACAGCTAATAATGTAAGCCTAACACTGAAACTAACTCTAGCCCTCCATTACTGCCCTGCTAGGACCTTGATGCAGGCAGCCTATCAGTAGCTTGCGGGCGTACACTGGGCGGATACAGTCCATCACTAGGTTTCCACCCATACTTGTGGAGACATAATACAACAGTATCAGATTCAGGTAGGTTAACCAATATTTTACATTTTATTAGAAATGCTATTTTCAGCTAACGTGATACAACTAGTTGATGGAGTTAAAATTCTATGCAAAAATTAAACTTCTGTTTTATATGATCAAATTTTCCTACAACATTGTTGAATCATTTTTTTTTTGTTACACTTGCGTTTATTTAGTTTTTGAAATTTACAATTAAGAGATTGCACATGAGTAAAGTACATTATAAGGGTGGCTTCACACACTTTGCATGCGGCAGATGTTTCCTTCATCCCCGCTAGTTAAAAGAATTTCCTACTGCTACATCTGCCACATATGTGACAAATGCAGCAGAGGAATTCTTCAATTCTCTACCGCAGCTGTCACACAGGTCAGCTGCGGTAGAGGATTCTGTTGCCGGCAATGGATTTCAGGGAAGGGCTTTAAATCTAAGCCCTTCCCTGAAAATCAAGTAAAAGTGGTTTAAAAAACAAAAAAATAGATACTCAACTCCCTTCAGCTTCCGTGGCTCAGCCGCGTTTTCTCCTGCTGTCTCCTGCACTGTGGTGCTGATTTATCAGCAGCGGGGATTTAAAATCCCCGCCTGCTGAAAGAGCTGAATGTGATTGGCTGGAAATGAGGTGGTGCCTTTCAAAAAAAGCAAATGGTGCAGTTTGGTGAGACTTCTTCCTATCTAAGCTTTAAAAGTCTGGAGTGAGTCATTGCCAGGGGAAAACAAAGGGTTCTGCAAAAAGGGCAGGAGGGGTAAATGAAGGAAAGTCAAGCAACCTGAATATTTAACGGAGTCCCAAACCTTAAGAGAGTGTCTAGTAATAGGATTAGTATTCAATAGTGAGAGGAAAGACCACAGGGGCATCTAAAGAGAGTCAACGAGGAGTGTTAGTTGTTGAATGAAGAAGAGTCAGTTGGGATATCTGGGCTGCCTGATCATACTTAAAAAAATTTGGAATGCCCAGACCTCCTTTCAGTCTGTGCCTGTATAAAGTGGAGGGTGAGACCTGAGAAATAGACTGCTTTCAGACAAAATTAAGAGACATTTGCTGAAGTATTTTTTAGGACAGGAATAGAGCTCTAAATAAGTATAAGAGTTTGGGAAGGAATGACATTTTTAAATAGTTAGCTCTTCAAGAGCAACCTAAACTTACGGAGGAGAGGATAATTCTGTAAATATAATAAAGCGTAACAGTTAGTTAAGCGAACACCCAGATAGTCCAGTGACCCCACTGACCACTGAGAAGGCCCTCGACTTAGTGTTATTAATTGTTAGACCTGAAAACGTTCTAAACCTGGGTAATTATGAATTTTATGACCAGGAGGTCTATGGCTAAGATAAAAAGAAGGGGGAATAAAGGGCAACCCTGCCATTATGCCCCAAAGGAAAACAATGGCATCCAAACAGAAACCCCTGTAGTGAACAAAGGGGGAAGTGTATAACAGGTGAGAGATTGAATAAGAAACTTCCAATGTTCAAGTAACAAGAACAGATATGACTAACCCAAAGAATTGAAATCTTATGTATATTGAAGGAGAGCAGCATGGCAGGAATGCCCCGAGAGCAACATATGTGAGTGAGATAGGCAATTAATCGAATATTGTCTGGGGCCTGGCAGCTAGGAACAAAACCAAACTGGTCTTTTCCAATGATCAATGGGAGAACAGCATGTAGACGTGATGCAAGGATCTTGGTAAGGAGTTTCATATCAACATTGATGAGGGAAATAGGGCAATAGTTCAGTTAGTTTAATGAGTCCTTTTCTGGTTTAGGAATCAGAAAGATGGGTGCCAGATGGGAGTTTTTTTCTACCAAGTTCCCCTCTCAGGCAACATTCACACTGGTGAGCGTGATATTTGGCTGAGAAACTCATCCCGATATTGCGCTTGCCAACATGCGTTTTTCATGCCGATGTGAGGCCTTTTTTAATCAAAAATGCTTTGCATCACTTCTGTAAAATTGCGATCCTCAGACGTGTTTCACACGCATCAGAGGATCGCACGTGTTTCCCATTGATTTCAATAGATAGCATCACATTGTATTTGCATGCACATCACACGCCATGCCAGTGCCATGTGATGTCTTTTAAGGGCCCATTGAAAACAATGGGCGAAGCATTCTGAGTAGAGAGGAGCGAGCACACTCGGTAAGGTCAGTTACTCGAGCAAGCATCGCTCATCTCAAGTAACTGCCTTCTCCTCCGAGTGTGCTTGGGGGGGCAGTGGGAGAAAGTAAGAGAGATCTCTCACTTCCCCCCCCCCCCTCCGCTACCCCGCGCCGCCGCCCCCTCGCATCGCTGCGAGGATAAAAGAAGAATGCAGTTCATATTCATGCAAATTTCGCAGAATGGATTTCCTATTCATGCAAATTTCGCAATGCACAAAACTCAGGTGAGATTCTCACCCATGTGACTAAGCCCTCACAAGGCATTAAAATAATTAGCAAGGTGGGTAGTCAGGAATGGAGAAAACTTCTTGTAATATGTGACTAAAAAGGCATCAGGGTCCTTATTAGTATTGAGAATTTTGATGGTCTGGGATGATTTTTGAGGCAAGGCATTCTAAGAATGTATCAGTCGGTGTAAGGCCTTAGTCACATGGGTGTTTTTTGCCGCGATTTGTGGATCGCATGACGGATGCGCATCCGCAAATCGCGTGACTGGGGCCGAAAAATCGCCCAAAAAAACTGCTCCTAGCCGCGTTTTAATAGAAACGGGCCGGAGCTGTCCAGCGCATTGAATTCAATGGAGCCGGCAATACAGCCGGCTCCATTGAAAGCAATGCACTGCGGGCGATCTCACGATGAATTGTCAGGAAGGGCTTAAATATATAAGCCCTTCCCTGCAATTCATCCAGAAATGTGTAAAAATAAAAAATATATATATACTCACCTTGTCCCGGCAGACGGAGTTCAGCGCGGCCGGCCGGCAGTTCTCCTGAACTGCTCAGAGAATGAGCTGCCTCTGATTGGTCACAGCCTGACCAATCAAGGGCAGCTCTCACTCACACCCATTCATGAATTCATGAATAGGTGTGAGTGAGAGTTGCCCCTGATTGGTCCCTGCGCTGAGCCAATCAGAGGCAGCTCTCACTCACACCCATTCATGAATTCATGAATGGGTGTGAGTGAGAGCTGCCTCTGATTGGTCAGGCTGTGACCAATCAGAGGCAGCTCATTCAGCAGGCGGGGATTTTAAATCCCCGGCTGCTGAATACTAGAGAGAGCAGTTCAGGAGAACTGCCGCCGGCTGCGGCTAAACTCCGTCTGCCAGGACAAGGTGAGTATATATATATATTTTTTTTTATTTTTACACATTTCTGGATGAATTGCAGGGACGGGCTTATATATTTAAGCCCTTCCCGACAATTCATCCCGCGATCGCCGGCAGCCCATTGCTTTCAATGGAGCCGGCTGTATTGCTGGCTCCATTGAATTCAATGGGCAAACATCGTTCTTCTCTGCCACAGCTGTTACCGGCCCCATTGAGCGCATATAGAGAAGAGAACAGGAATCGCAGATCGCACATAGGTGCGATCTGCGATTTCTGTTCTATAATTTATCGAACGAGCGCATAAAAAGCGCTCATGTGTCCAATACCATTGCAAAGCAATGGTTTTATAAAATCGGCCGACGCATGCGCATGCGCAAATCGCGGCAAAAAACGTCCGTGTGACTAAGGCCTAAGAAGTATGATATCCTGAAAGATGAAGCTAACTGTTTGGGTTTGTTGGCACACGCTTTACACAGTTTTTTTTTGTAACAGCATTTGTATTCGAGAAAGAAGGGTATCTGAATGGGGAGCAGTTGTAGTTTCTAGATGGCTAGAGCTCACTGAAGCTGTGTCCAGAGAGGCAGGAGGATCCACAGTAGATGAATGAGAAAAGTAGTCCGGTACACTTTAGATGATCACTTGGCTGCTGAATATGAACCCCGACCGTGTTTCCCTGATTTAACCCCTTGAGTGGCACGCCCGGAAAATTTCCGGGGACGAGCTCCACTGCTCATAGTGTCATAGCCCGGAAGATTTCCGGGCTATGTATCACTATGGGAGCTGCAGAGCACAATGCCACAAGCTGTGACAGTGTGCTCTGCCTGCACAGACCCACAGAGAACAAAGCAAGGGCTTTGAAAAACCAGCAGAAGATATTGCCGACATGTCGGCAATGTCCTGCTTTGTTTACAAGTTGCCATAGAGACCATCGGCTTGTCAGAAGCAAGCCGATGGTCTCTGTGGCAGGGAGAGCTTGATGCTTGGCTGTCAGAGGACAGCTAGGTACCTGCTCTTACAGCAGAGATCAGAGAAAACCTCCGATCTCTGCTGTGTTAACCCTTTACATGCTGCAGTCTATGTGACTGCAGCATGTAAAGGGTTGTCACTGCAGCATGTAAAGGGCTGTCACCATCGGACCCCCGGAATGTGATCAGGGGTCCTGATGGGTCCCTGTGGAAGTCCCCTAAAGGGACAAAAAAAAATAAAAAATTTAAAAAATTTTTTTAAAAAAAGTTAAAAAATTATTAAAAAAAATAAAAAAAACACTTGTCTCCCTTTACTTTGTAAAAAAATCAAAAATACAATCACACATGTGGTATCCGTGTGTCGTAATGACCCAGAGAAGGAAGTTAATACATTATTTAACCCCTTAATGACATGGCCCCTTTTTTTCTTTTTTCCCCATTTCTTTTTTTCCTCCCCCCTGTTTAAAAAATCACAACTTGTCCCGCAAAAAACAAGCCCTCATATGGCCATGTCAATGGAAAAATGAAAAAGTTATGGCTCTTGAGACGCAACTGCAAAATTAGTTGAAATTCAATGATTAGACCATTTTAAAAAACCTGCCCTGGTGGGCACGACAGGGTGGTAGGAAACCTGCCACTCAAGGGGTTAACATGAGAGGGACTCATGGTTAGTATGCCACAAATTGTCAACCAGAAGGGTAGGAGGAAAAAAAGGTGAAAGAAAGGGTTTCTTCAAGGAGATAGCCTCTTCAAAGTGCTAGGTGTGGTGGTGACCTCACTAAAGCTCCATAGTCCCATGTAGGTTGCAGGATCGCCCTCACTGAGCCACCAATGTAAAAAGTGTTAAATCAACTGCGTATAAATTAGTACATTAGGCAATATTTATGACTAGCACACCCACTTACTATGAGGTAAAGTTAGGTATACTTGATTCTTGAATAAACAATAGCTTCTGTAAATGGCATTACATAGTGAACCCAACTAGCTGCTATGCCATGTTTAGCCACTATATAGTAGCAAAATCTCACTGCTGTCAGATTAATATAGCATAGAAAGTCTCCTTTCTACAAAAATTAGGACTCAAGTCACTTACATACAGGATAAAAAACTCAAATATTTAGGTGGTGTAGTCCCCCTCTGACGGACTGTAAAAATTGGAGCACAGCTCTGAGTGTCCCCCCTCCTGTGTCTGTTGCAGACTATCCAGAGGTTGGGTAAATGGAAACAGGGAGAGAGAGGTAACAGCACACAAAAGACTGTGGTAGTACTGAGAAATGTAGAAACCCCCACATCTTCAGGGCTACTCCACTATTGTCCTGCCTAAAAGCAATAAGTACTGGCTCATTGCAACACCATGTGACTGACTCACCACTCCTGCTACCGCTATGATAATTCCTGCAGCTACTAGTCCATGGAGGCTTTTAGGCATAATGGCGCCCATCGATCTTCACATCCATGAACTGCAGGGAAGCAAGGTCTGACAAATCGTTCAGCATCAGTGTGTCCTCAATGAGGGAAAAGTGCAGGGGCTGATTCTGTAGGCGCCGGCCACATGCGTTGGTCTGAACACTGGCGGTGTAGTAACAGAGCTGCTGGCGGTGTAGTAACAGAGCTGAGAGGTTTGTTATCAACTAGGCTATTGGACGATTCATCTGAGAGTGGCAGCCATTCCTCCCGTCGAAGGAACCAAAGTACTGCCAGGTTGGGGGGAGATGGTAATGGGTCATAACAAACCCAATGCAGGGTTAGGTATCTGCTATTATTCAGTCGCAAAGCAGGAGTTCAATCGCCATGCATCTGCTCTTCTTGATGTCCAAAACAGACCCTGGTTGAAGTAACTTTTTAAAATTATTTTGCAATTTTATATTCTGAACAGAAACCAGGAAAGATCCTATCCTATGCATAGCAAATACTTTCAAGAATCCTACAGATAATTCAAGTTATAGCTGTCTTTTCAAATTCATGTAGAAAATACACTTATTACCATATTACTATAGCTAGAACCTCTTTCATCAAGTGTTCCATGACAGCTCACGCTGTGTAATACAGCTCACACATTTATGATATCTAAAAATACATTAAAGCCATATTGATACAATGGCTGTTAGATTATGTATACAATAATTCACTATTTTGGTTGCTATTTTCTTCTTCCCTTCTACTTAAAGAGTACAAATATTTGTAGTTAACTATCTCCTGCTCAAAAAGAAGTAAGTGCCATAATGGCATCTATCCGATTTGGTTGATTATTAAAATCTGCAAGCTGGTCTTTAAGTTTAACAGGAGAGAAGAATTTACTAGGGGGTCATTATGTGGATAATGCAACAATATTGGAGCTGGTGTTAGAAACAGTATCAGTTGACCTAGAATTACCACTGTGCAACCCAAGGAGATAGTAGAGGTGGTTTTGATGCTGCAGTTAGAATCTGGTATGCCTTCCAACCTCACAACATATCCCAGTCATATATGTAAAGGTGGTCAACTGCAAGTGACACACCTGCCACCTTACAAAGTTGTATTACAACATTAAAGCATGTGTCACTTCCATTGAGGCTCACCTGCTCCTGCAGGCATGAGTAGTCGGCACTGTACTCTAGTTCATTCCTTCTCCTCGGCTCGCCCTCTGACCTTTACCTGTAGGGCTCGTAAACATTCTCATCCAGTCTCTTAAAGGGCCAGTGCACGCTCCCAACACTCATCCTTCTCCATTCTTGTTCCTGCACTTCCTATATCAGGCATCCACACCCTAAGGTGGATGACTAAGCAACTTTTTTCCTACTGCCATTTGTAACAAAGCCCTGGTTATGTTTGTTCTGCTTCTGGCCCTTGCCTGACTTTGACTGTTCTGACTTCTGTGTTCCCTGGCCTCAGCTCTGTACTCTACACCTGGTTATTGCTGGCTGCCTGCCCTGACCTTCATCTTGGACTTTGCTACTGCACCTGTGCCACTAGCCCTGACTACAGCCTGTTTCTCTACTACACTTCTGTTCAGGCCTTTAGGCACTACACCTCGGCCAGTGCAGCATTAGCAGCCACATTATTGCGACTATCTGTGTATGTAATAGCTTCATTTCCTGCAACAAAGACCATGATCCGCTTGGAGAGGTCAAGAGGGAAAACCAGAGTACCCCAGCTGCTGACTCCACAAATAGCCCAAAGTCAAACCGAAGTGTGGCAAGGTGGATCCATATCCACCTGCCTGACAGCATGGTTAAGTATGTTCATGTGATTGATATCTGATGATGTTCAACACTATATTGTAGTGATTACACTATGTACACACACAGGCATCCCTGGGAAGTTCTGTAGGAACTTGTGAGCCATTGTGATTATGCAAGTGTGAAATGAGTCCTAGGGCTGGAAGCCCTCAGAAGGCAACTTGGAAATCAAGAGAGAGACTAAGTGTGAAATGAGTCCTAGGGCTGGAAGCCCTCAGAAGGCAACTTGGAAATCAAGAGAGAGACTAGTGACTCTACAGACTGTTGCAAGGCAGCAGTATTATATTTTGTCTAGGAGTTTGACATCATATTAAGACTGGTTACTCTATGGCTGCATAAGGTCAGGTAGAGACTCAGATTCCCACTGAAAGAGTATGCTGTGACTTGAAGAAGCAAGGGAATGTATCTGCAGATGATTGCAGTGAGACTCATAGAAATTCTGTATGAATGCCCTCTTCCTGCAAGTAGAGAATGGTACCAGGAGCACCAAGAGTCAAATTGTGTAAATAGAAAGTTACTCTCAATGTGTACTACGTGTTGTATTTACAAGTTGGATTAAGGTGGTACTCTGCAAGAGAAAAACGCCCTGTTATAGACTAAGCGAACTGTGGACCTGGACTGTGCAAAAAGAGACTGAACTTTGGTTAATGCAAGTGTTATTGGTGTGCATGCTACACAGTCACAGATGAAGTTGGTTTGGGTGATTCTAAAGATAGGTATCAACTTGGTGGTCACATGAACCCCTGGAAACTCCAGGGCATGGAATACAAGTGGCTGGAGGAACCTCACAAACAAAGCCTAGGAAGGGCATTCCATAGGAAGTATACTACCCTAGACTCATGGTCACACGAAGTGTTTTGTCAAGAGTAGAGATGAGCGAGCACGCTCAGATAATGCAGTTAATTGAGCGAGCATTGCTCTTCTCGAGTAACTGCATTCTCGTCCGAGCAGGCTCGAGGGGGCGATCTCTCTATCTCCCCCCTCGCTCCCCCCCCCGAGCCTGCTCAGACGAGAATGCAGTAACTCGAGAAGAGCGATGCTTCCTCAAGAAACTGCATTATCCGAGCGTGCTCGCTCATCTCTAGTCAAGAGCCCTTCGTCACCTTAGGTGTAACCTGACCTAAAACCCTTTTATAGGCTTTTCAATTAAACTAAAATGCTTGTTTAGTTGTCTTGTTTAATAGATTATACCAACCAAACATTAGCGAAATCATCAAGCTGTGTACCTCTTCTAGAAATTGTAACATTTTGGTTTGTATACCACTATGGCCGCCTGCACACGAGCGGGTCGGATCCGGCAGCGAGAATTCTCGCCGTGGGACCCGACCCGAGAGCCTGCAGGGACAAGCGTGTACTCACCCGCGCCTGGCGGCCACGGCTCTTTCATGTGCCGGCTGCCGCGCAGCCGGCGCATGCGCAGACCGGAGCCGGCGGCTGGGTGAGTGCGTGCCCCGCACAAAAATAGGACATGCCGCGAGATTTCGCGCGGCCAAACCGCGGCCGTCTGCATAGGAGTGTGTATTGTAATGCACTCCTATGCAAACTTTCAGTGGCGGAAATACCGCGGGAAATACCGCGGCGGGATTTCCGCCCGTGTGCAGGCGGCCTTAAAGTGACAGTAAGAGAGCGCTGTGCCTCTAAAGGAGAAAATAAATTGTTCTTTTTTAAAATAAATCGTTCTCTTCAATCAGCTTTGCATCAGCTCAAGGCTGTATTGTAGTGGTTCCATACACTACCAACCAGTTTGTGTTCTCATACAGAACCAGCTATGGTATGTTCCCCAAAAAATCAGGCACAATGTATCCCAGTCCTAGCTGCAATATGCCTCCATAAGCCAGACACAGCAACAATATCCCTCCAAGAGTAAACACTTGCAGCCTACACGTTTGCCTGCCTGGCACTGATGCTCTCTTCTGTAATAATTACAAGTAAGGGGCAAGGGGTCAGTCTGTGTCTCTTCACACATAATACCCTATTCTAGTGCCAGAGGCTATAACTGTAACACATATGTAATTTACATATGTTGTTAATGGAAATATATCAATATGTATATACTGTAGACTTTGCTGATATTACTCAGGAAACATGAGCAGCATATAATTCTGCTGCCATGAGGGGATTATCTACTATTTCATTTGGTTAAACTGGTCTGGCTGATAAAAAACAAAAAGTAGCATAGTATTTTGACAACCCTGGCTGCATTGTGAGAATGTATCCTTATACGTAGGCTAATATGGTAAATGATTACAGGTGACATGTCAAGCAAAAATGTGTCATCTTCCCTTTGTTTCATAAAGAAAAGTATTTGTGTTTGGCCTGGACATTATATTTATGAAGTGCATCAACCCTAGTTTTAAAGAAAAATGGAGCACTCCAAAATAAGGAATCAGTTATAGGGATATTTCCAAGATCAACTTTTATCAACTAACTGCAGGATAGGTTCTAAACATTCACCACTGAGAACATATAGTCCTACTGTATATGAACATAAGGATGTAGTCTTTATAATTTTGTAGTATTACTACCAGTATGCTGAACATAAAGTCTAATGTTCACATAGCTGTCTGATGAAGAGGTATGTGAGCCTCGAAACACGTTACATCTACTGATTTTATTTAAGAGTCATAGGCTTAATGCACACTATTGACTCTATTATTGAACCAAACAATGACTGTCAACATATCATGCCTGAGTTCTAGCTTTTTACTCCCTCTTCATTAGAGTAGTGGCCAAGTATGTTTGCTGCTGCTTCTCCATTCATGTCAATGGTGTGGACGGAAATAGCCGAGGACATGTAATTGGCCTTCTCCTACAGTCCCATTAAAATGAATATAGTGGATCTCCATATGCTCAGCCACAGTACCATTCAATCTCCTATACACAGTAATATCTCAATGGCGAGACCCCCACCAATTAGACTTTTATCACCTATCTTGTGGATAGACAATAAAAGTAAATCTTGGGAATACAAATTTAATGAATCACAATTGAATTGTATGATTGATAAGGATCTGTCACCTATGGGAGCCAATATGTGAGGCATATTGTTTTTAATATTTTGAAAACAAAATCCGAAAAAAAGGAATAAACCAATTAAACCTGACGAAGTATTCCAGCTACCGGTGGGTTTAACTATTCCTTTTTATTTTTCGAATTCTAGATTCCTATTCTTTTTTTACTTCTCTCCTGTAATTCTGCTCAGTGTAAAAGAGCAGCATGGCTATTTTCTCCAGAGACCCTGCAACCACAAGATGCCATATGTGTTTAATGTTTTATGTATGAAACCCAGCGTGAGGCACAGCTGACTCAAAGACAGAAGCTGGAGAGTTTAGACACAGGCGTATTCTTCAATAATAATTAGAAAATCAGACAACACTTTGCAGTTCCTGTTTTTTTTAGTTTTTCTTTTTATAGCCACATCTATCCTAGTTTTCTTTGAGCAATTATGTTCTTTCAAGTATAACCTTAGCAAAAATAATTGACTGACAAATATCCAGCACTCTTAAAAACAATTTTAAAATTCTATCTATCTATCTCCTATCTATATCTTATCTATCTATCTATCATATTCAAATTGAAAATTAAGATATTTTAAAGGTTAGATCAAATTACTATTAATGTAATTTTATTATAAAAGATTATTTTATTTTGCTAATAGAGCTCCAGTACAGAAAACTACTTTCCTGTGGTTGCCATATTGGCAACATCATTCATCTCCAGATACCATTCATGAAAACTTGTACTCATATTAAATAGACCATGTCTCTACTTCCCTCTTTTTAAATGTATAGCTGCAAGCTGTTTTAATTTAAAATGTTTTCCACACAAATACTATGGATGATCTATTCTCAGGATAGGTCATCAATAGTTGATTGGCTGGGGTCCGCTGCTTAGGACCCCACTGATCAGCAAATCAGGTGCCCACTGTCAGCGCCACAAGACATAGGGTTCGAAGTAGGTGGCTCTGATCTCTGTGTTGTGGCTGGCGCTTGTAATTGCAATACAATTTAAAATCAGTGAGAGCTGCGCTTACAATTACAAGCTCGGCCACTACACAGGGGTTGGAGCTTCACAAACTTACGGTTATATAGGCGGTTGCAATCTTCTTCTCTCTGAGTTACACTCCTTATCTATGAAGGGCGCACACCTCTGAAGTTTGAATGTTGTGGTTTCTCCCTGGATTTTACATACACTAGAAACGGGGATAAGAACTACGATATTCTGTTAAATTCTGGTATCCATTTATACGGATACTAGTATCAGACAGGATACACAATACAACCTGCATATCCTGTCTTAGGGGTCTACACTTACTTGACTTTTATCCTTTACATGGGTGGTGGTACTTATCTTTTGTGTTTGTTAGCCCCCCAAGATTTTTTTTAATTTATCATGAATAAAAGTTATGTTTAAGGAATCTTTTCAGTGAAAGACCATAACAGTTAAAAGTAAAACTAGACCCCCAGAGTACCATGGAATTCTCCAATGGGCGAAGGTCTGACACAGTAATGGCCCCCAATTGTACACCAGAAGGTAGACTCATTTGGAGCTTACTATGCAGCAAGGTTTAACATGACTTCTAAGGCCCATTTAGACAACGATTATCGCTCAAAAATCAAAGCCATCTTTTGAGCAATAATCGTTGTGTCTAACTGCACTTACATCGTGCAGTTTTCGTAAATCCATCGCTCACCATTGTCTTTCAGCACGCTGAAAGACAACAATGAGTCTTATCAGGGATTCACAGGGGGATACAGCTGGTACTATTGTTTCAGCTGTATCCCGCTCCCTGATGACAGCCTGGGTATGAAGAACACAGATGCCCAGCTGCGTTCTCCATACCCTGCACGGAGCGCTCGGCTGTATAACAGCCGAGCGCTCTATGCAGAAAACAGCTGGATGCACAAGACAAGCGTAGCCACCCTGCTTGTCTTCTGCATCCTCCGCTGGGAGCGCTTGGCTGTATGACAGCCAGGCGCTCCCAGTGGGAAACAGCTGGATGCAGAGAACAAGCGAATCCCTGCTTCTCCTCTGCATCCTCCACTGGGAGCACAAGGTGATCGCTCAACGTTTGAGCAATCACCTTGTGTTTAAATGACACAACGATTATCGCTCAAAAGACATCTTTTTAGTGATAATCGCTTTATTTAAATGGGCCTTTAACCTGTTATGCTAACATTCTGTGCCATGGTTTGCTTACCCTTTCAATTGCTTTACAATAGGTTGTATTGTGTTATGATACTAGAGTAATAGCTTTTAAATGGCTTAAGATAAGATAACTGTCATGTCCACTTCATGCGTGCAATAACTACAAACCAAAAATTAATCTCTCTGGCAATGTTTACACTGCACTACCAGGAACACTAGTTATACCTGGTAAAGAAAACAAAAGAGGAGAAGTTTCCCTACTGGGCATTAGGTGGTGACAGTCCCTACCTAATAGTGAATGACCCGCCCTGATAAGGCTGCATCCACCCTCGTTCCTTGGCCACTCACCAACTCTGCAACGTATAACAAATTAATACCACTGTGCAAATAAACAAACTCCACAAAATAAACCGCCGTACTTATCTTATGAGTTGCTGGAAGAATCGCAGAATCCAGTTGCTGGATGAATCCCAAAAACGTGATCCAGCAATATTCACCTATACAAGCAAAAGGAGACTGCATAAATTGAACAGCACAGAACCAAGGCAAGGTGGAAATAAAAACCCTCCCTAATTGCCCTCAGATGAACTCCAACAGCAAAACACACCCATGAGAACTTCCACCAGTGTAAGGGCGCCCACTCACTGGCGTTTTTTTCCCCTGCGAAATTCGCAGCATTTTTTTCTCTGCAGGGGTCTATGGGACTTGTAATGTTAAAATCACGATCGCGCAAAATCGCGATTTCGCGGTAAATTGCGATTTTGCGCGATCGCGATTTTAACATTACAAGTCCCATAGACCCTTGCAGAAAAAAAATGCTGCGAATTTCGCAGGGGAAAAAAAAAAACGCCAGTGGGTGGTCGCCCTTAAAGGGGACAAATGGAAAGAAATCCAAAACAGCAAGTCAAACTCAAACCGACACAGCAATAACTTAGCAGTAAGCTTGTAGAGCAAGTGTTATTGGACCCAAGCTGCCAAAGTTACAGTAAATGTCTATGTGTACACCTTTAGTTTGTATCTATGTACCCTGGCATAGTGCTTATAAAAAATATGGATCCTATGTAGTACCATGTAAGAGCTCCCTCAAATGAGTGTATGCATAAATACACTCACCTCAGCGCAACATATTTTCCGGAATGAACAAGGTTGATTTGCATGCATATTGGCACATAGAACTGTACTTTCTGCACAATGCAGGGCCTTTTCACATGCCCAGATGTAAAAGGCTATTTAGCCTAATGACACCTAAATGTATGAATAAGTACCAAGATAGTAGACCCGGATGCATTTTTAGACTAGCGACAACTCTGCAATACATGTATGAAACAACTTGAAGTATAACTTCTGGATCAATTCTTAGAAGCAGTCTGTTTTTGTTCTACATTGCTACTTTTTTATGGCTTTCCATATATTGTATTATACTTTTATGGTCATGACACTTTTGATTACTTCTGTTATGTAGCTCTTCAGGAACTGTACATCATTTCCATTATACAAAATAATACTGGCAATTGCCTGTTGTGTGTACTGAATGACGATTTTGTTTGCTTGCTACAAAAAGTACATAAATAGTTATCAGTCATGACCTCATTGTAAAGTTAAATGAAGATTTGCCTCACTAACTTTTAAACTGTTCTAGTATAATTACTGCAAAGTCCCATGATGAAAAATCCAGTTCCCTAATTAAAAATAGAGTGAAATTTAATGAAGTTTCTATTAGAAAAAAATCACTGAGTTTAATTACAAAAAAAGAATTATGGTTTAGGCATCACTAATGCAGCACGTTGTTTAATCTGACGCAAAGCAATTACTTATGCACTGAGAGATAGACTTTGGCACTACTTTTACAATTATATAGCTTAAAGGGGCACTGCGTTGAACGTTTATCTCATCTCACTTTGCTACACAGGTAAATGCAAATTTTTTATATTATTATGATTGGAATTTCAAAATAATATCTTTTTTGAAGATCACTACATCTGTAAACCCTAGCGCACTTTACCTTATTACCTTCAGTAACTGTTAGAATTGGCTATTGACAGATATGTTATTTTTATGCATGTCTTTTTAATCCTTTTAATGTATAGCGTATGGAAAAAGTAAAAAAGATTAACAAAGGTATGCAAGCCGTACAATTGAGATGGAGTAGAAAAAAAAGTAAGTGAATCTGTTGCCTAAATTGTGGTCTGATTGTTATTAAGTTTACAATTACAAATGTAGCAAAGTTTAACTTTTAACACATAAAGAAAATTTTCCTTGTCACGGTGTATTTGCAATGTCAATAGCTGTTCAGTGGCTTTGTTGGGTTAATGGCGGATAGCTGCCGCTAGTCTCGTGGGATGTTTAGATCTCGCGCATGCACAGTGCGCAGTGATGCCAGCCGGTGAGTAATGGCAGATGTGATCTCAACGTGGAGTACTATAGTGGATAGAAGGGTTTGTTTCGGAGTGCCATTCACGTGCCAACCTATGGCAAGCAAGCAAAGGTAATTAACACATGTGAGAGGGAGGTTTTATCTAATTGGGGATATGTTGATTGGTTGTTGTTTTATATTGAAACATGAGAAAGGATGCTGTATGTTAAATCAGCTTGAGAAAGACCCAGAGGGTGGGTCGAAACGTCGCTGTCATTACCATGGAATAAAGAAAATTTCTATTTGATATTGAAGTTATCTTGATTATATGGACTGCTTAGCTACACCTCGGATGCTGCTCCTACCATTGAATTAAGTGGATACTGCTGGGATATGGGTCTGATCCTGTCTTGAAGCTTGCATCATTTCACTCCACACATAAACTTGGGAATTGGTGAGTGCTGCTGGCTGCTTTTTTCTATCATACTTTTAAAGGGGACTTGCGCACTGCCAACCTTTCATGGCATGATGCTGAAACTGCTGCCTTTGATCGCCAACGATGGCATTCCTTTGTGGTCCAATTTGCCAAAAGGCATGTGAGTACCTAAGTTTAAGTAAGTCCTTAGTCATTTTGCAGGTATTTTCTCCATAGAAAGTCTGAAATACATGACCTGTAAAAATGATAATGCAAAATCATCAACAAAAGCTTGCTTCCAACCAGAGGCGTAACTTCTGGGCCCCCATGCAAAACCTGTAACAGGGCCCCCAACTATAATGGTTTATTCATAGTACTTGGCTCCCTATATGAAGAAGAGAGGCCTTATGGACCCCTAAGGCTCTTGGGCCCGGGTGCAACTGCATCCCCTGCATCCTCTATAGTTACGCCCTTGTTTCCAACCAACATCATCCTCATTAGGACTCCCAGTATTCTCATTCGTAAACAGCACTATATATATTCAAAGAGATATTTATGTAAAAGGTGTCCTGACAATGTGCTGAGACCCACTATCATCATCAATCAACTGTTATTATGGGCAAGTGATATTTAGTTGCCAACAGTTACATGATGGAAATACATTGACTTACCTGGCCAACCCTTCATTTTAAACAGGACAAAGCCTGGATCCTTTGCTGAGATCTTTTCATTTAGAAGAACAGTCCCTGTAATTCTCTCTCTGATTTGGAAAGGAAAAGCTGGGTTGTACTTTAAAAGGCGTACTTTATATTTTTGCTCTACGTATTGAATATATCACAACATATTCTTCCTTGCCATAGATCATAACGAAACAATATAAAAGCAAAATACCACAAATAATCCATATAATTGAGTTCTAGTGATTTAAGACTTCTCCTGGGCACAATGACATTACCTTGGTAGCCCAACTATAACTAAGAATATGTATTCTAATCTTTTTCTCTTAAGATGGAAATGAATTTCTATAAAAACAGTAGCAATCTGTTCAACCAGCCGTATCCTGAAGGGCAAGACAAGAACAGCAAGAAGGATTGGTATTCAGCATGTGTGGTTCAAGACTCACCTGAATAGAATGTACAAAGAAGTGTATTGAACAAATTCATGTTCAGCTATAAACTTTTCTATTCTTTTACTGTTTATTTCAAGGACACATCACTGCAAACAGTAAATGTACTCTGGCCTGTCAAATACCATATTCAAGTTATACAAGCTGAATCCATAACTGACATATTTAATATAACTTAAAGTCTAACTTAAAAATTCAGGTACAACTGCAGCCAACCTTTTGTTACCATCTAACATTCACAAGGTTCTGAGAAGCTGGGACATGAGGAATTTGATTGGGTTGGTGAGCCGCTTTAGCTGTCCCTGTGTCGGTATATGACATGGATGAAACACAATGGTCATCACTCCTTTTCTTTTGCTGAATACCAAAAAAGTGCCTCTGCAGGATCAAAAATTCTTTGACTGTTTTACTCTACAGAACTGCTACACCCTTAAGGCCTTTATTATGACCTGATAATCGGCACAAACATTCCCCGTGTAAAAGGCACAACGATTAATCAGCGACTGAGTGATCAAAAAATGCTCGCTGGTCGACTGTATGTGAAAGGTAAGACGTACAGCTGGCAATACGAGGACAAAAAGTTGTAGAATCAATCAATTAGTCACCAATTAAGAGGGGTGAGTGGTGCCCCACAATGCTTAGGAAGACAACACAGCCGCAATGTCAAAAAGGGCGATGGTGTGCAGCTAGAAGCCGGAGCATGATGACAGAATGGTCAGTAAGCAGACTTGTTCCCCCTGGAATCTGGCTCCATAAAGTCCCTGGCCAAAGCGAACTCTATGGGACTTTGTTAATGTAAGAAAGCATAGTGAGATTATGGCACCATAGTTTAGGTTAATGCAAGGCCTTGCAGGGTAGTCGCAATGTAGTTGCATTGTAATTTGTATCATGTTATGTAACCTTTTTATTATGAAAGATGTAATAAATATATCGGGAGACAACACCGAGATCTTTCCTATGATCTATTTGTATCGAGGACTGTGACTGTAATAAGGGGGCATCCTCTGCGTCTAGAGAAAAAAAGGTTTCTACACCGACACGGGGTTCTTTACTGTAAAAGCTGTGAGACTATGGAACTCTCTGCCTGTAGACTTGCTGATAGCAAACTCGATAAAAGAGTTCAAGAGGGACCTGGATGCCTTTCTTGAGTGATAAAATATTATATGTTATAATCATTAATAACTTCAGAAGTGTTGTTGATCCAAGCATTATTTCAAATACCAGATTGGAGTCAGGAAGAATTTTTTTTCCCTTAAATGAGAATAATTGGCTTCTACCTCATTGGTTTTTTTTTTGCCTTCCTCTGGATCAACATTAGGGGATAGTAGGCTAAACTGGATGGACATGTCTTTTTTTATCCTTGCATACTATGTTAGTAGTATGTAATGGCGCAGCAAGGCACCCATTAATATGGAGCAGCATATCATACTTAGATACATATGTATATGGGAATAAAGCCACGGGTTACTGTGGGAAAGAGACATCTGGTTATAGATGGTGTTAACAACTTCAGACGCTCTGGGTGAAAGGATGCAGCTCCTATGTAGTGTGAGGAATCAGTCAGGATATAGCAACATAGGTATAAGGCAATGATTAGAGATGGCCTATCAAGCATGTGCCTTCCTTCTGCCAAAATGAGGAGATGAACACCAGTGTGAGATGCAGGTGGATGAAAGTGCCATTTTGGGTTCACAATTAGTAATTGGTTGCTGTGACTTTAAGAGAAGTTATGACAAGGGTTGTTAACCCCTTAGTGACCAAGCCTGTTTGCGCCTTAACGACCAGGCCAAATTTTGGAAATCTGACTTGTGTCACTTTAACATAGAATAACTCTGTAAAGGTTTTGCATATCCAAGTGATTCTGACATTGTTTCTTCGCCACATATTGTACTTCATTTACGTGGTAAAAATAGACCAATAGAATGTGTTTATATTTAGTAAAACCACCAAAATTGGGAACACTTTTTAAAAAGTGACATTTTTTTTCATATTTTCAACTTCATGTCAGATATGTACAAACATACTATACAAATTTTTGATTTTATATATATATATATATATATATATATATATATATATCTCCATCTGTTTACTTTATTCTTGAAGCACATTTGAAAATCTTTAGTTTTTTTAACCATTTAAGAGCCGTACAAATTTAACATTAATTCTTAAAATTTTGAGGAACACTTTGTTTTCCTACACCAAGCCTAGATTGCAAAGGCTCATAGATGTCAGAATGATGGATACCCCCAAATTTACCCCATTTTAAAAAATTCACCCCTTAATATATTTACTGAGGGGGGTCATGAGTATTTTGATTCAACTTTTTTTTCCAGATATTAATGCAATTTAGAGAAGAAAAAATAAAATTTCATGTTTTTGAAAATATATCATTTTAAAGACAGGTTTTTTTCTATAGTGCACATGAACATTATGATTTGCACCCCAAAATGGATACCCCTGTTTGTCCTTTGTTCAGAAACATACTCATTGTGGTCCTAATCTTATGTCTGGATGCACAAGGGGGCCCGAAACAAAAGGAGCTGCCGGTGGCTTTCAGAACAGAAATTTGCAGGTGTTCCAGGTCCCATTGCACACTTGTAGAGCCCTTAAGCTGCCAAAATGATGAGAACCCCCACAAACGAAAACTAGATCCCCTAACGAATTTATCTAGGGGTGTACTGTGTATTGTGACTGCACAGTTTTTGAATGAAGCTAACTAAAGTAGAAATAAAAAATTACGCTTTTCATTTTTTTGCCAATTGTATCATTTTAAAAACAGTTTTTTTGTATAGCACACATGTGAATGAAGACTTGCACCCCAAAATGGATCCCCCTGTTTGTCATACCCATTGTAGCCCCAATCTGCTTACTGGACACAAGGCTAGGCCTGTAATGGAGGGAACACCCTTTGGCTTTAAGGGCACATAGGAATAAATTCCAGGCCTCATTGCTCACTTGTAGAGCCATCAAGCTGCCAAAATGATAGAACCCCCCCCCCCTCCCAAGTCACCCCATTTTGAAAACTCGATCCCTTAACAATTTCATCTAGAAGTGTATTGAGCATTCTGACACCACAGTTTTTTGCAGAAATTACTTGAAAAATTTAATTTTTTTTCATGACAGTTTTCTGTGTTTCAAGCAGGAAAAACTGGGGAGATGCATCCCAAATTTTATAGCACTGGTTCTTCTGTGCTCATCAATACCCCCATTGTAGCTCCAATCTACTTATAGGACATGTGACTAGGCCTATAATGGAGGGAACACCCATTGGATTTCAGGGCAAAACTTAATAAATTCCAGGCCCCACTTCACACTTGTGCATAAAAAAAATTGAATTCCTAAAAATAATTCCCCCCCCCCCCCGAGGGGTAATTACAGAAGCCCGGTTGGGAAGGGCACATGGGGCAATAAAACAAGGTATCCCTCCTTCTCACAAGCTTGCTGCAAACCCAACACTTTTTTGGGAGGTATTTCTTGACCTCAGTGGCAGGGATAGGGTGTAAAAAGTGGCGTTCTGTGAGCCTTCGCACGTCCTCAGACTCGTAAGCTTGCTGAGGTGCAGTGGTCGCACACAGACAAGCTGCTCCTGGAACCGCATGATAGTGAGCATTCCCCGGGGACTTCTTGTAAATTACATAGGCATTACAGGTAGCGATCTGAATAATGCTGGGCTTACACCGACGTATGTGGAATCCACTTGCAGACGCCCGCAGCAGACCCCAGCTGTGAGCCCAGTCGTGGCCCAGCATATTTCCACGTAATGTACTGCGCATAACTGCATAATCACACAGTTAGTCATGCGCAGTACATCTTTTTTTGTCTGTTTATATTTCCCACGCTATTGCTTAGCGATGGCGTGGGTAACCAGCAATGTAATTATGGGCACTTTGTCGTGGATATCTGCTGTAAAATTTAACATGCTGAGTTCTGTTTTCTGCGAGTTGATTATATAATTCTGAATCACTAATGTGAGCGGAAATGTGTAATGCAATGCATTTGATTGATTTGCGTATTACCACAGATCAAACACATGCGGAATCTGCAATTTCTATCTGGTCGTGTGAGACCCACTGTCAGGACACGGGGTCCGGGAAACTGGAGGTCCCTGAAAATACCCGCAACCCCTGTCCCTTCCTACTTGTCCCCCTGGGCTAAGCCCCAGGGCGACAACTGGGCGACGGTCCCTACACTCACTAAGGAAGGGGGACACGGGGACTACGAACAGACAGGCACTGGAACAAACAACAGCAAGGAGAGTCAGACAATCCGGGTCAGCAACGAGAGGGTACGCGGTACAAGAGGGTCAGGCAAAGGCAACGTCAGGTCCAAAGGCAGAAGGTCAGTAACAGGAGTCAGGAGTCAGAAGTATGCAGTACGCTGGTGTAGCAGGAAATCCAAAACTAACACTGGCAATGCTAGAGAGAAACAGGCACGTTTAAATGCTGTCAGAACTCCCGCCCCAGCAGCTGATTGGGGCGGGGAGTCTGCCAGCAGCCAGACCTAGGCAAAAGGCAGCGAGTGCAGATCCCAGACATGCAGCAGCAAGTGCAGATGCTGCTAGTCCTAACACCCACCTTAGGTAGATCGCTACCTTTTAATACCATATGCTAATGGCGATTATGTGATCGAGGATCGTTCACCGGTCACTCCTTCAGGCTCTTGGCTACTATTGGTAGACAGGAGCAAGGAGATTTTAATTTTCCCAGGCCCTACCCAACTTCTGCGCTTCCATCCACCATTTTGCCGACGTGCACATGTGCAGAGGCCAGGGAAGGTCCATGGATAAAGATGGTGGGGGCATCGCCAGAGGGCTTAGGTAAGTAATTTCATCTTCCCCCAGGGATCTGGTCCATGAGGGGAGGTAAAACTTTAACTTTTTTTTAACTTTTACATGATCACTGTTATCCATTGGATAATGGCGATCATGTCACCAGAGACTGTATACTGCAGCCCCCGTGAAATCTCCAGGTTTTTTGCTACCTTTGGCAGCCAGGATGAGGGAGATTTTAAATTTTCCGGACCCTCTGCAGCTTCTGCGCATGCGTCTGCCATTTCAGACACATGTGCAGAAGCCAGGGAAAGGTCTGCAGATAAACAAACATCACTTTTGGGGGACAAATCTGTGGGCCTTAGGTAAGCAATTTCATCTTCCCTCACAGATATGATCCATGAGGGGAGATGAAACTAGCTTTTTAAACTTTTTTTTAAACTTTACATGATCACTGTTACCCATTGGATAACCAGTGGATCACGTGACAGGGGTCCGCATACCATGGCCCCCAGTGACATTTCCCTGTTTTCGGCTATGTTTGACAGCCAGAAGCAAAGAGATTTTAAAGTTCCTGGGCTCTCAGGCTTTTTGCGCACATGCCCGACAGTCTGCTGTCCGGCATGCATGCACAGAAGATGACATCAGGTCCTTGCAGGACCAGATCGCTGTGGGACGTAGTTTTAGCTCTCCCTATGGAACCGATCCGTAGGCTGAGATGGAACAAACTTTTTAAAACTTTTTTTGAACACTAATCACGTGACCAGGGAGGGGGTGTGTTTGCACACCGCAGCCCCTGGTGACATCTTCCTGCTCTCAGCTATGTTTGACAGCCGGGAGCAGAGAGATTTTAAATTTGCTGGGCGTTCCGGCCTTTTGCTCATGTGCCCAACCTTTTCCATCTGGTGTGCAGGTGTAGAGGGCGGCGGCAGATTCTTTCAGGACCACATCGCCGCGGTACATCATGGAGGCTGGAGGTGAGTAGTTTCAGCTCTCCCCATGGATCCATTCCATGACGGGAGATAAAAAATACCTTTTTTTACTTATTTTTTTTGCTTTTATGTTATTGTTGTTCAGTAAAGTTTATTTTTGTTTTTAAAAATGCACTGCCTCTATCTGTCATCGCCGCGTCATCACATGCCATCCACCTGTTTCATCCAAATCACTGATTTTCAGCCTGTGTAAAAGAAATGTAAACTAGCAACATGTTTCGACGATTGATGCTCAGTACATTGGGGCGAGAATTAGCCCATGTCGAAGGACAGCTGGAGTAAATCATAGGTCACCCTAGTTTTCATCAATGTCACATGTAGGCAAAGTAGATTACAAATAAAATATATAAACTGGGGATATATAAGTAGCTTTCAAAGATAAGAATCCACCAAAAGGAAGAATGACTGGATGAACGTGAGACATTATACAAACCCAGTTTAGACAAGCAGTAATAGTAGTAACAAAATGACCAAATGGTGCAAAGTGCACATTAACTAGCAGCTAGTGATATTTTAAAATACTGCTCACAAGCTCAAGGACAATCTACGTTCCACTTTCTTATGCTCACATTTATTTCTCTATTATTTCTAAGGTCAGATCTATCATACTATTATTACTTACTTGACAGGTGACAAAAGTAAAGCCAATTTTTTTAATAAGGTGTATATGAGAAAATTCTGTGTAGGTATTACTATTAAGCTTCTCAATTCTTCACTGTGCTTTATGTCACAGACAGTGCCCTTTTTTATCAAACGTCTTAAGATCCTCCGTGGCACATTAATAAAAAGTGTCACTTTCTTTTGTCAAAAATGTTGGAAAATCTTTCAGATGTGCATTAAATCAACACAATTGACAGATTGATTTATGAGGATGCTATACAGAATGTTGTCGCAGTGTGTTGAAACCTGAAAAGTCAAATACATTTTGTACCATAAATGGAATGTACACCTGGTCAATTTACCCGGATTGTCTCAGGCACTGCAGTTCAGGCCCAGTGGGGTTGTCCGAATTATCAGACATCAACCAGTGAAAAGTGGTGCTGCTTCTGAAAAAAGCCACACTTTTTTCTAATCTCAGACAAGCCCTTTAAGGTATTTACTAGCCTCCTGTATTTCCAATAAACTAAACAATTGAGTGAAATCTAAATATTCATCACTAACAGTAATAATGTGTTTTATCTAATTCTTAATAAATGATCATATTTAATCTTAAAGATGAGTGTCCAAAATGTAATTAAGATGCTGCCACTTTTCAGAATTGATGTACACAGTGCTGAAATGCCCCATCAGACGGTTGTAACTTAAGGAATGATAAGGATGACTTTTTGTAGTTTAGTCACTGAACACATCTAAGGGTGCGCTCACACATTGTGGAAATGCTGTGATTCTGTGGCAGAATTTCCACAGCAGAAATGCAGAAGGACCACAAGTTACCTTTAGGGCTTACTCACATGGCCGTACACGGAAAATCCACATGTAAGAAGTGTATTTGCTGCATATATTAAATCTCCATTGCCTATGTTGGTGCGTATTACACAAGTTTTTTTTAATGTGTTTAATACGTAGCATGTAAGGCTGCCAATGTTGATCCAGAGGAAGGCAAAAAAAAGAACAATAAAGTAAAAGCCAAGTTTTCCATTTAAGGGAAAAAATTCCTACCCGACTCCAATCTGGCAATCAGAATAATCCCCAGATCACCGACCCTTCTGTAGTGATTAGTGACTATAACATGTAATATTGTATCGCTCAAAAAAGATGTCCAGGCCCCTTTTAAACTCTTTTATCGAGTTCACTATCACCACGTCATCGGGCAGAGAGTTCCATAGTCTCACTGCTCTTACTGTAAAGAACCCCCTTCTATGTCAGTGTAGAAACCGTCTTTCCTTTAGATGTAGAGGGCACCCTCTTGTTACAGTCACAGTTCTGGGTATAAACAAATCATGGTGTAAGTGGCCTAATAGAAATCAATAGGTTCTTAGCACCACCATATTACATTTTGCTGAAAGTAAGTTCTCTTTGACTCCACCTACTATCTCAGATACTCAGGATATTTTATACTGAAAGTTACCAACCCCTTCAACCTAGCAATAAACGTAACAAAGCTGCTGGATGCATAACCGCCAATTTAGAGATATACTCTGTTATTCACCAGGAAGAGGGAATCACATGAGGTATTCTGCACACCAGGGGTGTAACTATAGAGGATGCAGGGGATGGGGTTGCACCCGGGCCCAGGAGCCTTAGGTGGCCCATAAGGCCTCTCTTCTCCATATAGGGAGCCCAGTACTGTGAATAAAGCATTATAGTTGGGGGCCCTGTAACAGATTTTGCATTGGGGCCCAGAAGCTTCAAGTTACGCCTCTGCTGTACACTCGTATTCACTCTTTGATCTTCTGTGATGAATGAACCATAACACATGGGAACATGGCAATGTGTAAACCACACTGCTGACATGCAGGTATCATGCACGTGAACGGAGCAGCCCGTTCACACGTTCGTGGTGCAGGCAGCCTGCATCCACGGCTCGCGTAGGAGTCTAGGTTAAGCACCCTGGACAGCGCGCACCACAGAGCTGACAGGTGAGTTGGCACTCGCTGTGCTTTCTTTTTTAGATTCTGCGCTTCTAAAAAGGGTCCATGTGAGCGCTTCTATAGCAACCTCTTGGTTGCTATAGGAGCGTGGTTTACATGCTGCTGTAGCAGCATGTTAAACACACTCATCTGACCGAGTCCTTAAAAAGGAAAATAAAAAATCACGTCACACTTGCATGTATATGTGACTGCAATGCAATTTTGAACTCACCCATGGGAAAAAATAGGTGAGTTTTCTGTCAAATTGCAGGAAAATAGAACATGCTGCAATTTTTCTATTTCACAGCATGACTGCGAGAGAAAAATCATGCATGTAAATAGACCCTAAGGCCACTCTTACACGCAGCATTTTTTACCGCGATTAGCATGGCGTCCCAAGCACCGCGGTAACTGCGGTACAATGCTCCCATTGATTTTAATTGAGCGCATGATTTTTGAGCGCTGTCCTAATTTTGTCCATTTTAACATTTTTTTAACACACCCCATGTTGTGATGAGTGATGGGGTGTGTTTAAAAGCACTGTCAAACGCTGTCTTATGTGTTCCAAATCGTCGCTTGAAATTGCGATAAAACTGATGCGATTTCGAGCTGCATTATTTAACATATGTGTGAGAGTGGCCTTAGATCCCGTTGTTTTTATGCAAACATTCTATTTTTATGCTAATAGAATTTCTGTTGAAGTATATTATAAAATGATAATAGGGTTTACCAAAGAAAGTATAAGGAATTATTAGAAATGATAAGCAGACTGACTGAAGAGTTCTGTACATGGCTTCTTTGTGTTTATGCCAAGCTATAATTATCATCCGGAAACAAATGAGAAGAGATGACAAGGTGACAACATTGATGCTTTGCTTGATTACCCTTATAAATAATACGATCTTCTGTCGAAAAGTTACAGTTCAGTAATTAGAACAGGTCATTTTAATAATGGGGAAAATGCTTTAACTCACAAGACAAATGTTTTCTGTGATCTCAGGTTAATTTATTACGAAATGATATTCTTGTTTAAGCTCTAAACATAATTACAATTTATATGTCAAGGAAAACAAATGCTTGTGTTATAGCGTTCCCTGCATGAAATGTAGTTTTAAAGGTGTTTAAACTTTAGTATGAATAAAGGTCATATTCACAGAGAATGTAAGGCAACCCATTTCTAGATGCTCTTTTAGGGCAAGTAGATGCCCAAATCAGTTTCCTCTCAGAGAGCCAAAACGGAGAACCAGTCAGTCATTATCTAATCCCGTGGAAGCATCTTCTATAACTTTACAATTTCAACAGTAAAGTAATGTGCTTAAAATTTGAAATATAATTGCACTTTCTTCAGTTCCTTAACCACAAGCAGTGGGCATGTGTACTCTGTGGTGTCCACAAAACAATAATAATTTTTCATAGTAGCTTCCATAGAGGCCATATAGACATTTATATAAAGATACCATATTATCTCTTGGGTTTAAATTTGACAACCTATCTTCCTAACTGAAACCACTAGTATTCATTTAGTTGCCCTTATATGTTTGTTATAGTAATAGTATAAGTATCGTATTGTGTATATGTTTCTTACATCAGCCTAGGCAAATATGTGTGTATACATATATATTCGTATATCTACCGTCTTAGTGAATAGCCAGCATATAAATGGCTAATGTGCTTCTGTTATGCACTGGAATGTATTAGATGCAGGCTCATACTCCCCCATATCCTTTCCTGGCTTAGAAATGTCCAGAGAATGAGCAGTTAGAACGAATACAGAATGAACCTATTCTCCTTAAGTTTCAGATTCCTAGGAATTACGTATTTACTATTAACACCCCTTGATGCGTTAACATTAGAGATGAGCGAGCACCAAAATGCTCGGGTGCTCTTTACTCGGGACGAAATTATTGCGATGCTCGAGGGTTCGTTTCGAGTAACGAACCCCATTGAAGTCAATGGGCGACCCGAGCATTTTTGTATATCGCCGATGCTCGCTGAGGTTTTCATTTGTGAAAATCGGGGCAATTCAAGAAAGTGATGGGAACGACACAGAAACGGATAGGGCAGGCGAGGGGCTACATGTTGGGCTGCATCTCAAGTTCCCAGGTCCCACTATTAAGCCACAATAGCGGCAAGAGTGCCCCCCCTCCCAACAATTTTTACTTCTGAAAAGCCCTCATTAGCAATGCATACCTTAGCTAAGCACCACACTACCTCCAACAAAGCACAATCACTGCCTACATGACACTCCGCTGCCACTTCTCTTGGCTTACATGCTGCCAATTCCCCCCCCCCCCCACGACCCAGTGTCCACAGCGCACACCAAACTGTCCCTGCCCAGCCTTCAGCTGCCCTCATGCCACGCCACACTCATGTCTATTTATAAGTGCGTCTGCCACAGGAAAAGCAGGCACACACTGCAGAGGGTTGGCACGGCTAGGCAGCGACCCTCTTTAAAAGGGGCGGGGCAATAGCCCACAATGCTGTACAGAAGCAATGAGAAATCCAATCCTGTGCCACCTCCATCTGGAGCTGCACACATGGGCATAGCAATGGGGAACCTATGTGCCACACACTATTCATTCTGTCAAGGTGTCTGCACGCCCCAGTCAGACCGCGTTTTTTTATAAATAGTCACAGGCAGGTACAACTCCGCAATGGGAATTCCGTGTGCACCCACAGCATGGGTGGCTCCCTGGAACCCACCGGCGGTACATAAAAATATCCCATTGCATTGCCCAACACAGCTGAGGTAGTAATGTCATGTTTAATGCACGTGGGCTTCGGCCCACACTGCATGCCCCAGTCAGACTGGGGTTCTTTAGAAGTGGAAACAGATGCATTTACAACTCCCTGTGGACCCACAGCATGGGTGGCTCCCTGGAACGCACCGGTGGTACATAAAAATATCCCATTGCATTGCCCATCACAGCTGAGGTAGTATTGTCATGTTTAATGCAGGTGGGCTTCGGCCCACACTGCATGCCCCAGTCAGACTGGGGTTCTTTAGAAGTGGAAACAGATACATTTACAACTCCCTGTGTTCCCACAGCATGGGTGGGTGCCAGGAAGCCACCGGCGGTACATAAAAATATCCCATTGCATTCCCCAACACAGCTGAGGTAGTAATGTCATGTTTAATGCAGGTGGGCTTCGGCCCACACTGCATGCCCCAGTCAGACTGGGGTTCTTTAGAAGTGGAAACAGATGCATTTACAACTCCCTGTGGACCCACAGCATGGGTGGCTCCCTGGAACCCACCGGCGGTACATAAATATATCCCATTGCAGTGCCCATCACAGCTGATGTTATGTCAGCTGTAATGCAGGTGGGCCAAAAATTTATTGGATTACACTGTAGGCGAGGGCCCACAAAAATTGGTGTACCAACAGTACTAATGTACCTGAGAAAAATTGCCCATGCCCAACCGAGAGGGCAGGTGAAACCCATTAATGGCTTTGGTTAATGTGGCTTAATTGGTAACTAGGCCTGGAGGCAGCCCAGTTAAAATAAAAATTGGTTGAGGTGAAAGTTTCAACGCTTTAATGAGCATTGAAACGTATAAAAATTGTTTAGAAAAATTATATGACTGAGCCTTGTGGGCCTAAGAAAAATTGCACGTTCGGCGTGATTACGTGAGGTTTCAGGAGGAGGAGCAGGAGGAGGAGGATGAATATTATACACAGATTGATGAAGCAAAAAGGTCCCCGTTTTGGATGGTGATAGAGAACGATGCTTCCATCCGCGGGTGCATAATACGTATTGCTTACGTATCGCTGCTGTCCGCTGGTGGAGAAGAGAGGTCTGGGGAAATCCAGGCTTTGTTCATCTTGATGAGTGTAAGCCTGTCGGCAATGTCGGTTGACAGGCGGGTACGCTTATCCGTGATGATTCCCCCAGCCACACTAAACACGCTCTCTGACAAGACGCTAGCCGCAGGACAAGCAAGCACCTCCAGGGCATACAGCGCGAGTTCAGGCCACGTGTCCAGCTTCAACACCCAGTAGTTGTAGGGGGCAGAGGTGTCACCGAGGACGGTGCTGCAATCGGCTACGTACTCTCTCACCATCCTTTTACAGTGCTCCCGCCAACTCAGCCTTGACTGGGGACCGGTGACACAGTCTTGCTGGGGAGCCATAAAGCTGTCAAAGGCCTTAGAGAGTGTTCCCCTGCCTGCGCTGTACATGCTGCCTGATCTCTGCGTCTCCCCTGCTACCTGGGCCACGGAAATGCGCCTTCGGCCACTAGCGCTGTCGGATGGGAAGTTTACCATCAGTTTTTCCACCAGCGCCCTGTGGTATAGCATCATTCTCGAACCCCTTTCCTCTTCGGGAATGAGAGTGCAAAGGCTCTCCTTATACCGTGGATCGCGCAGTGTGTACACCCAGTAATCCGTTGTGGCCAGAATGCGTGTAACGCGAGGGTCACGAGAAAGGCATCCTAACATGAAGTCAGCCATGTGTGCCAGGGTACCTGTACGCAACACATGGCTGTTCTCACTCGGAAGATCACTTTCAGGACCCTCCTCCTCCTCCTCTGGCCATACACGCTGAAAGGATGACAGGCAAGCTGCATCTGTAACCTCCGCAGTGGGCCAAGCTGTCTCTTCCCCCTCCTCCTCATGCTCCTCCCCCTCCTCCTCCTCCTCCTCCTCTGGCCATACACGCTGAAAGGATGACAGGCAAGCAGCATCTGTCCCCTCAGCAGTGGGCCAAGCTGTCTCTTCCCCCTCCTCCTCATGCTCCTCCCCCTCCTCCTCAACGCGCTGAGATATAGACATGAGGTTGCTCTGACTATCCAGCGACATACTGTCTTCCCCCGCCTCCGTTTCTGATTCCAAAGCGTCTGCCTTTATGCTTTGCAGGGAACTTCTCAAGAGGCATAGCAGAGGAATGGTGACGCTAATGATTGCAGCATCCCCGCTCACCATCTGGGTAGACTCCTCAAATTTTCCAAGGACCTGGCAGATGGCTGCCAACCAGGCCCACTCTTCTGTAAATAATTGAGGAGGCTGACTCCCACTGCGGCTCGCAAGTTGGAGTTGGTATTTCACTATAGCTCTACGCTGCTCATAGAGTCTGACCAACATGTGGAGCGTAGAGTTCCACTGTGTGGGCACGTCGCACAGCAGTCGGTGCACTGGCAGATTAAACCGATGTTGCAGGGTCCGCAGGGTGGCAGCGTGCGTGTGAGATTTGTGGAAATGTGCGCAGAGCTGGCGCACCTTTCCAAGCAGGTATGACAAGTGGGGGTAGCTTTTCAGAAAGCGCTGAACCACTAAATTAAAGACATGGACCAAGCATGGCACGTGCATGAGGCTGCCGAGCTGCAGAGCCGCCACCAGGTTACGGCCGTTGTCACACACGACCATGCCCGATTGGAGGCTCAGCGGCGCAAGCCAGCGATCGGTCTGCTCTGTCAGACCCTGCAGCAGTTCGTGGGCCGTGTGCCTCTTCTCTCCTAAGCTGAGTAGTTTCAGCACGGCCTGCTGGCACTTGCCCACCACTGTGCTGCCACCCCGCGCGACACCGACTGGTGGCGACGTGCTGCTGCTGACACATCTTGATTGCGAGACAGAGGTTGCGTAGGAGGAGGAGGAGGGTGGTTTAGTGGAGGAAGCATACACCGCCGCAGATACCAGCACCGAGCTGGGGCCCTCAATTCTGGGGGTGGGTAGGACGTGAGCGGTCCCAGGCTCTGACTCGGTCCCAGCCTCCACTAAATTCACCCAATGTGCCGTCAGGGAGATATAGTGGCCCTGCCCACCTGTGCTTGTCCACGTGTCCATTGTTAAGTGGACCTTGGCAGTAACCGCGTTGGTGAGGGCGCGTACAATGTTGCGGGAGACGTGGTAGTGCAGGGCTGGGACGGCACATCGGGAAAAGTAGTGGCGACTGGGAACCGAGTAGCGCGGGGCCGCCGCCACCATCATGTTTTTGAAAGCTTCCGTTTCCACAAGCCTATACGGCAGCATCTCCAGGCTGATAAATTTGGCTATGTGCACGTTTAACGCTTGAGCGTGCGGGTGCGTGGCGTCGTACTTGCGCTTGCGCTCAAACTGTGGCGCTAGCGACGTCTGGACGCTACGCTGAGAGACATTGCTTGATGGGGCCGAGGACAGCGGAGGTGAGGGTGTGGGTGCAGGCCAGGAGACGGTACTGCCTGTGTCCTCAGAGGGGGGTTGGATCTCAGTGGCAGGTTGGGGCACAGTGGGAGAGGCAGTGGTGCAAACCGGAGGCGGTGAACGGGCATCGTCCCACCTTGTGGGGTGCTTGGCCATCATATGCCTGCGCATGCTGGTGGTGGTGCCTCCCCAGCTGATCTTGGCGCGACAAAGGTTGCACACCACTGTTCGTCGGTCGTCAGGCGTCTCTGTGAAAAACTGCCACACCGTAGAGCACCTTGACCTCTGCAGGGTGGCATGGCGCGAGGGGGCGCTTTGGGAACCAGTTGGTGGATTATTCGGTCTGGCCCTGCCTCTACCCCTGGCCACCCCACTGGCTCGGCCTGTGCCCACACCCTGACTTGGGCCTCCGCGTCCTCGCCCGCGTCCACGTCCTATAGGCCTACCCCTACCCCTCAGCATGGTGTATTAGCAGTAGTGCAGAAACAGAACGCTGTAATTAAATGTGCTGCTTATTGGCCTGTGGTTGAAGGCTGACTTAGTTTACGGAACCCCAGGAAATAATTTGGCGCACGCCTGCTGTAACACTTAGCTGGCTGCGTATTTATTTGGAGAACTACTACCCCCAGCAGACACAGACCCAAAACACTGAGCAGAGTGACAGGCAGGCCAAATAGATTTTTTTTAAATCTTTTTTTCTAAAGGACCACTGCGTATATTCAATCTATATATTTCTTCTAGCCCTGCCTACACAATTCTGTCCCTGATGTGTTTGTGACGGAACTGCAGTGTTGCACTGTTATTAACTGTAACAGAGCGGTGATTTCAGAGCCAGGAAATAATTTTGCGCAAGCCTGCTGTAACACTTAGCTGGCTGCGTATTTATTTGGAGAACTACAACCCGCAGCAGACACAGACCCAGAACACTGAGCAGAGTGACAGGCAGGCCAAATATTTGTTTTTCAAAGATTTTTTTCTAAAGGACCACTGCGTATATTCAATCTATAATATATGTCTTCTGGCCCTGCCTACACAATTCTGTCCCTGTAGTATTACTGCAGGGCGCAATGCTCTGCACGGCCGATATATCAAAAAAAAAAAATGTGCAACACTGCTAAAAGCAGCCTCCACACTACTGCACATGGTTAGATGTGGCCCTAAGAAGGACCGTTGGGGTTCTTGAAGCCTACACTAACTCCTAACACTCTCCCTGCCTAACCACCACTTCTGTCCCTGTAGTATTACTGCAGGGCGCAATGCTCTGCACGGCCGATATAGCAAAAAAAAAAAATGTGCAACACTGCTAAAAGCAGCCTCCACACTATTGCACACTGTTAGATGTGGCCCTAAGAAGGACCGTTGGGGTTCTTGAAGCCTACACTAACTCCTAACGCTCTCCCTACAGCAGCTCTAACACTATAGCACTGTCCCTCAGCTATCTCACAACGCATCTGAGGCGAGCCGCGGGAGGGGCCGATTTTTATACTCGGGTGACACCTGATCTCCCCAACCACTCACAGCAGGGGGGTGGTATAGGGCTTGAACGACGCAGGGGGAAGTTGTAATGCCTTCCCTGTCTTTCAATTGGCCAGAAAAGTGCGCTAACGTCTCAGAGAGGAAACTGAAAGTAACTCGAACATCGCGTGGTACTCGTTACGAGTAACGAGCATCTCGAACACGCTAATACTCGAACAAGTATCAAGCTCGGACAAGTACGTTCGCTCATCTCTAGTTAACATATGTTAAACCATTAGCACCTAGAGCCAATCTTGAGTTTTTATGATTACAGGGGTGTGCATTTCTGATGATACGTGAGTGAGCTTATATATACATTGTGTGCTTTGTAATATACTCAGAAGAGCATCATTGTTGGATGATACTGACTGTGTCTTGTGTCAGTGATTTGTGTACACAGCTTCTCATATAATTCGGACCAGGCAATGAAACACACTAAGAAATCTCTGATGATTTCCCTAATAATATTCGATTGGCATCTTCTCTATAAATTGGTGCCCCAAACTAGACTGCATAATGAAGATGGTAGCAAATCTTGGATGTATAGTATGAATGCACATACTATACTCTACATATATACAGGGTAATTATAACTAAAGTATCCCTATTCAAAGATGTTTAGAGAGGCATCTACTGGGCATAATTGAACCAAATTTGCTTATAATATTATCCAGGACAAGCGGAAGCAATCCATGTAAAAAAACCTCAACAACAAAAAGAAGACATTGCTACAGCTGTTGTTGAGAGGTCTATGAGGAATCTGCAACAGGCAAACAGTGCACATGCTGTTTAAGGCAATTGGACATGGCCCAGTTGACGGTGCTGAAAATACTGTTCTGGTGGTGAAATATTAACCAAATTTTTCACATGGATCGCTTAAAGTGTGGGGTGGCATTTTCACCATGTGTCTACTTTCAGAAAATGTGTGTTTGGGGTTATAATTTGACTTACACTACCGTTCAAAAGTTTGGGGTCACATTGAAATGTCCTTATTTTTGAAGGAAAAGCACTGTACTTTTCAATGAAGATAACTTTAAACTAGTCCTAACTTTAAACAAATGCACTCTATACATTGCTAATGTGGTAAATGACTATTCTAGCTGCAAATGTCTGTTTTTTTGTGCAATATCTACAAAGGTGAATAGAGGCCCATTTCCAGCAACTATCACTCCAGTGTTCTAATGGTACAATGTGTTTGCTCATTGGCTCAGAAGGCTAATTGATGATTAGAAAACCCTTGTGCAATCATGTTCACACATCTGAAAACAGTCTAGCTCGTTACAGAAGCTACAAAACTGACCTTCCTGTGAGCAGATTGAGTTTCTGGTGCATCACATTTGTGGGGTCAATTAAACGCTCAAAATGGCCAGAAAAAGAGAACTTTCATCTGAAACTCGACAGTCTATTCTTGTTCTTAGAAATGAAGGCTATTCCATGCGAGAAATTGCTAAGAAATTGAAGATTTCCTACAACGGTGTGTACTACTCCCTTCAGAGGACAGCACAAACAGGCTCTAACCAGAGTAGAAAAAGAAGTGGGAGGCCGCGTTGCACAACTAAGCAAGAAGATAAGCACATTAGAGTCTCTAGTTTGAGAAACGGACACCTCACAGGTACCCAACTGGCATCTTCATTAAATAGTACCCACAAAACACCAGTGTCAACCTCTACAGTGAAGAGGCGGCTGCGGGATTTTGGGCTTCAGGGCAGAGTGGCAAAGAAAAAGCCATATCTGAGACTGGCCAATAAAAGAAAAAGATTAAGATGGGCAAAAGAACACAGACATTGGACAGAGGAAGACTGGAAAAAAGTGTTGTGGACGGATGAATCCAAGTTTGAGGTGTTTGGATCACAAAGAAGAACGTTTGTGAGACGCAGAACAAATGAAAAGATGCTGGAAGAATGCCTGATGCCATCTGTTAAGCATGGTGGAGGTAATGTGATGGTCTGGGGTTGCTTTGGTGCTGGTAAGGTGGGAGATTTGTACAGGGTAAAAGGGATTCTGAATAAGGAAGGCTATCACTCCATTTTGCAACGCCATGCCATACCCAGTGGACAGCGCTTGATTGGAACCAATTTCATCCTACAACAGGACAATGACCCTAAACACACCTCCAAATTGTGCAAGAACTATTTACAGCAGAAGCAGGCAGCTGGTATTCTATCGGTAATGGAGTGGCCAGCGCAGTCACCAGATCTGAACCCCATTGAGCTGTTGTGGGAGCAGCTTGACCGTATGGTACGCCAGAAGTGCCCATCCAACCAATCCAACTTGTGGGAGATGCTTCTAGAAGCGTGGGGTGCAATTTCTCAAGCTTACCTCAACAAATTAACAGCTAGAATGTCAAAGGTGTGCAATGCTGTAATTGCTGCAAAAGGAGGATTCTTTGACGAAAGCAAAGTTTGATGTAAAAACAATGTTATTTCAAATACAAATCATTATTTCTAACCTTGTCAATGTCTTGACTCTATTTTCTATTCATTTCACAACGCATGGTGGTGAATAAGTGTGACTTTTCAGGGAAAACACAAAATTGTTTGGGTGACCCCAAACTTTTGAACGGTAGTGTATTTACTTGGTGCACTGCATGTACACCCTTGTTTTGGTCCATTATGAGCCAGAGTTCTGGAGCATTTTGCTTTGTAAATCTCCCACACTGTTTTTGAGTACTTATACTGAGCAATATGTTCCATTGCCTGTAAAGTTTATTATTGTTCGTATGATCTTGATTATGTGAGGTCCTATAAATCTAGATACATTTACTGAGTTTTCCTATGCTGATATAAATTTGATAATTCCATGACACATGGTCACGTTTTCATTTTGTGGATCTATCATAAAGATCTTCAACACAAACCTCTTATATCTGCTCTAAAAGAAATACCCGAAGGTAAAACAATTCTTTTTTTTCCATGACTTATTCTGCAGGTGCAAATGTGCTTTCTAATCTAGAAACTATTAGTCAGGCATTGGGGCACAGATGCTACTTGCTATTAAAAAATACTGAATTAACCAGTTTTGTTAATAATTAGCCATTGTTGAAAGCATCAAGGCAGATGGTCTTTTTTTCCTAGAATGATTTCAAACATCATTTATTTCAGCAATTTCATCTTATACATAACATCAGCCATAACATTAAAACCAACCCTAAACCCTTATATTGTGTAGGTCCACCTTGTGCCACCAAAATAGTCCTAACCCATCAAGAAGCCAAAAATACAATACCTGAAGGTCTGCAAAGCAGACACAGTCGCCATAGGCACGATCGCCATAAGGCAGGCACAATCGCCACCGGCACAATCGCCGTAGGGCAGGTGCAATGGCCTTAAGCCCTGAAGATATGTAGTCAGCCAGACAATAATGTGTGGAGGAGCAGCTTGTTCCTGGCAGGCTAACATGCAGTCACCCACTCAACCCAGCCCAGATTGGGGAGGAGTGACTGCATATACTAATAGCCTGCACATGTGAACGATACCAAAGATGTCAGCCATAGATGGGTGGTGACCCACCATACAGGATAACAACCCTGGCTGATATGACAGCGGGTTGCCCTGTATCTCCAAGGTGGGCCATACTGGCTGACATCTTGGGCTCCCCCACCAACTAGCAAACTACATACAAAAATACTAATGCATACTAATGAAATGCGGGTGTTGGTACTGCATTTTGGCCAAAACGCATAGGCTGACGGACCGCGTCGAGGTCACACCGCTTCCGTCAGTACCTACGCTAACTCACAATAAATTACATAAAATCACAGAGGTGAGGAAAAAGAAAAAAAAAACACATTATTCACTGAAAAAGCCAAAAATACAATACCTGAAGGTCTGCAAAGCAGACACAGTCGCCATAGGCACGATCGCCATAAGGCAGGCACAATCGCCACCGGCACAATCGCCGTAGGGCAGGCGCAATGGCCTTAAGCCCTGAAGATATGTAGTCAGCCAGACAATAATGTGTGGAGGAGCAGCTTGTTCTGTATGGTGGGTCACCACCCATCTATGGCTGACATCTTTGGTATCGTTCACATGTGCAGGCTATTAGTATATGCAGTCACTCCTCCCCAATCTGGGCTGGGTTGAGTGAGTGACTGCATGTTAGCCTGCCAGGAACAAGCTGCCTGGTGATTTTCCAGACTCTTCCATAATTAAATCAAAAGCCCAGTTCCGGTATTTATAGTCTCATTTTTTTGATTATGTTCTTGTCCACAAATATTACTTTAACCCTATTTTAGGTATGATTCATATATTTGAAGATATTAGTAAATTGTCAGTGCTGGTCATGTTCTGGATTCCCAAAATCGATATTTCCCAAAAACACTCAAGTTCATGGCTAAATGCCATTATCTCTGATTTTAATGTCAGCGAATTTCTTTTATCGTGTTTGTAATTGAAAAACAGTTAATGTAAGGTACTGAATGTGTTTTCATAGAAGTTTTGACAAACCCAAGATGAGAAAGAGTATTGTATGAGAAGAACACAAATCCGAATAAACTATAGGAAATGTATTTCACACAAAAAAATGATATATTACAAGATAGAAGAATAAATATTACAAAAAATAGTAAAGTGTATTGTACCAACTAAAAAAACGAAGTAAAATATTTATTTAAATTTAACATGATTTAAACATCAGGAAGAGGCTTAGACGCTTTTGCAGTATCAGGGTAAAGTTTCCTACATTCTGCTACGACTTGCAACAAGAATTGACGTTGTTCTTTGTTTTTGGTAATACTTAAATTAAAAATCTTAAAATCACAGAGGTGAGGAGGAATACAAAAACATATTTCACTGGAAAAGAGCCAGAAATGCAATAACCGATAAGGCGCAGAGAAGGCACGATCGCTGCTAAGCAGGCACAATTGCCATAAGACTGCCACAATGGCCGTAGGGTCAGCACAGTGGCCGTGAAACCTAATAATATGCAGCAAGCCAGAGTATAAACCAGAGGAGCTAAACTGTCCACTGCAGACTCATATGCAGCCACCCACTCAACCCAGCCCAGATTAGGGAACAGCGACTGCATGCAACTAAATCTGCAATGTGAACAATACTACAGAAGCCAGCCAATACGGGCGACGGACGCGGTGTGGCCTTGCCGTCGGCCCGTCAGCCTCTGCATCTTAGCTAAAATGCTTAACTAACACCCGCATTTTATTAGTATGTATCAATATTTCCTTTATGCAGTTTGCTATAGACTTCTGGGGGAGCCCAAGATGTCAGCCAGTGCAGCCCGCTGTTGAGATGTCAGTGTGCAGCCTGTCATGTCAGTGTGAGCTGTAATCCTGTATTGTCGGACCCACCCATCTATTGGCTGCCTTCTGTGCTATCGTTCACATTGCAGATTTAGTTGCATGCAGTCGCTCCTCCCCAATCTGGGCTGGGTTGAGTGGGTGGCTGCATATAGGTCTGCAGTGGACAATTAAGCTCCTCTGGTTTATAGTCTGGCTTGCTGCACATTGTTAGGTTTTACAGCCATTGTGCCGACCCTGCGGCCATTGTGCCGGTCTTACGGCGATTGTGCCTGCTTACCGGCGATCTTGCCTTCTCTGAGCCTTATCAGATCATGCATTTCTGGCTCTTTTCCAGTGAAATATGTTTTTGTGTTCCCGCTCACCTCTGTGATTTTAATTTACTTTACAGTGAGATAGTGTAGGTTCTGACGGACGCAGTGTGGCCTTGCCGTCGGCACATCAGCCTCTGCATCTTGGTCAAAATGCTTAACTAACACACGCATTTTCTTAGTGTGTATTATTATTTCCTTTATGCAGTTTGCTAGAGACTTCCCGGGGAGCCCAAGATGTAAGCCAGTGCAGCCCGCTGTTGAGATACAGGGCAACCCACTGCCATGTCAGTGTGAGTTGTAATCCTGTATTGTGGGACGCACACATCTATTGGCTGGCTTCTGTGGTATCGTTCACATTGCAGATTTAGTTGTATGCAGTCGCTCCTCCCCAATCTGGGCTGGGTTGAGTGGGTGGCTGCTTATAGGTCTGCAGTGGATAGTTTAGCTCTGGTTTATAGTCTGGCTTGCTGCATATTGTTAGGTTTAACGGCCATTGTGCCGGCCCTACGGCCATTGTGCCAGTCTTATGGTAATTGTGCCTGCTTAGCGGCGATCGTGCCTGCTCTGCACCTTATCAGGTATTGGATTTCTGGCTCTTTTCCAGTGAAATTTGAATTAAAATCTTGGATCAATTAGACACCCCTCTCTGCAGTGCCATTTAAAACCTTGAATTTTTCTACTATCATTTTATCTTTCAAGTAATCAGGGTTTTCAAACCAAACACCCAAACCACTTTCCATGAAAGAAGTTGCAATTTTGAACTGTTTCAAAAAAAATCTAAAGTTTGAGGAGAAATAAAAAAATCTTTTTCCTTGATCAACAGAAAATGTACTTCTTCAAGGCTGAATTGTGCTCTTACATTCTGTCATCTAATTCATTTTCAACCTCCTGCTCTCGGAAAGATAATAATTTCAAAGCCATTTTTTCCTAACTTCTTCCTTCAATGTTTAAGCAAAAAAAAAACAGATGTCACTTGTTCTGAATTTAGATACCACAGGTAGAGATGAGCGAACGTACTCGTCCGAGCTTGATACTCGTTCGAGTATTAGCATGTTCGAGATGCTCGTTACTCATGACGAGTACCACGCGATGTTCGAGTTACTTTCACTTTCATCTCTGAGACGTTAGCGCGCTTTTCTGGCCAATAGAAAGACAGGGAAGGCATTACAACTTCCCCCTGCGACGTTCAAGCCCTATACCACCCCCCTGCAGTGAGTGGCTGGCGAGATCAGGTGTCACCCGAGTATAAAAATCGGCCCCTCCCGCGGCTCGCCACAGATTTATTCTGACATAGAGGAGGGAAAGTGCTGTTGGTGCCGGAGCTGCTATAGGGAGAGTGTTAGGAGTATTTTAGGCTTCAAGAACCCCAGCGGTCCCTCTTAGGGCCACATCTAACTGTGTGCAGTAGTGTGGAGGCAGCTTTTTGCAGTGTTGCACTTTTTTTTTTTTGTATATCGGCCATGCAGAGCATTGCGCCCTGCAGTAATTATACATAGTCCAGGGCCAGTAGTGGTGGTGAGGCAGGGACAGAAGACATATATTTATTGAATATAGGCAGTGGGCCTTTCCAAAGACATTTGAGAAAAAAAATCTATTTGGGCTGCCTGTGACTGTCCTCAGTGTACTGGGTCTGTGCTGGGTGTAGTTGTCCTCCTAATTCATACGCAGCCAGCTAAGTGTTACAGCAGGCTTGCGCAAAATTATTTCCTGGCTCTGTGTTGGCTGTTACATCACCGCTGTATTCCAGTCCACAGTGCAACAGTCTGCAGTTATTTTACATACTCCAGGGCCAGTAGTGGTGAGGCAGGGACAGAAGACATATATTTATTGAATATAGGCAGTGGGCCTTTCCAAAAACATTTGGGAAAAAAAATCTATTTGGGCTGCCTGTGACTGTCCTCAGTGTACTGGGTCTGTGCTGGGTGTAGTTGTCCTCCTAATTCATACGCAGCCAGCTAAGTGTTACAGCAGGCTTGCGCAAAATTATTTCCTGGCTCTGCTGTGCGTTCGGTAAGCGAAGTCAGCCTCCAACCACAGGCCAATAAGCGGCACATTTAATTACAGCGTTCTGTTTCTGCACTACTGGTAATACACCATGCTGAGGGGTAGGGGTAGGCCTAGAAGACGTGGACGCGGGCGAGGACGCGGAGGCCCAAGTCAGGGTGTGGGCACAGGCTGAGTCAGTGCGGTGGCCAGGGGTAGAGGCAGGGCCAGACCAAATAATCCACCAACTGTTTCCCAAAGCGCCCCCTCGCGCCATGCCACCCTGCAGAGGTCAAGGTGCTCTACGGTGTGGCAGTTTTTCACAGAGACGCCTGACGACCGACGAATAGTGGTGTGCAACCTTTGTCGCGCCAAGATCAGCTGGGAAGCCACCACCACCAGCATGCGCAGGCATATGATGGCCAAGCACCCCACAAGGTGGGACGAAGGCCGTTCACTGCCTCCGGTTTGCACCCCTGCCTCTCCCCCTGTGCCCCAACCTGCCACTGAGATCCAACCCCCCTCTCAGGACACAGGCACTACCGTCTCCCGGCCTGCACCCACACCCTCACCTCCGCTGTCCTCGGCCCCATCCAGCAATGTCTCTCAGCGCAGCGTCCAGCCGTCGCTAGCGCAAGTGTTTGAGCGCAAGCGCAAGTATGCCGCCACGCACCCGCACGGTCAAGCGTTAAACGTGCACATAGCCAAATTGATCAGCCTGGAGATACTGCCGTATAGGCTTGTGGAGACGGAAGCCCGATGTGCCGTCCCAGCCCTGCACGACCACGTCTCCCGCAACATTGTACGCGCCCTCACCAACGCGGTTACTGCCAAGGTCCACTTAACAACGGACACGTGGACAAGCACAGGCGGGCAGGGCCACTATATTTCCCTGACGGCACATTGGGTGAATTTAGTGGAGGCTGGGACCGAGTCAGAGCCTGGGACCGCTCACGTCCTACCCACCCCCAGAATTGCGAGCCCCAGCTCGGTGCTGGTATCTGCGGCGGTGTATGCTTCCTCCACTAAACCACCCTCCTCCTCCGCCTACGCAACCTATGTTTCGCAATCAAGATGTGTCAGCAGCAGCACATCACCACCAGTCGGTGTCGCGCGGGGTGGCAGCACAGTGGTGGGCAAGTGCCAGCAGGCCATGCTGAAACTACTCAGCTTAGAAGAGAAGAGGCACACGGCCCACGAACTGCTGCAGGGTCTGACAGAGCAGACCGACCGCTGGCTTTCGCCGCTCAGCCTCCAACCGGGCATGGTCGTGTGTGACAACGGCCGTAACCTGTTGGCGGCTCTGCAGCTCGGCAGCCTCACGCACGTGCTATGCCTGGCCCACGTCTTTAATTTGGTGGTTCAGCGCTTTCTGAAAAGCTACTCACGCTTGTCAGACCTGCTCGGAAAGGTGCGCCGGCTCAGCGCACATTTCCGCAAGTCCAACATGGACGCTGCCACCCTGCAGACCCTGCAACATCGGTTTAATCTGCCAGTGCACTGACTGCTGTGTGACGTGTCCACACGGTGGAACTCTACGCTCCACATGTTGGCCAGGCTCTATGAGCAGCGTAGAACTATAGTGGAATACCAACTCCAACATGGGCGGCGTAGTGGGAGTCAGCCTCCTCAATTCTGCCTCATCTGCCAGGTCCTTGGAAACTTTGAGGAGTCTACCCAGATGGTGAGCGGTGATGCTGCCACCATTAGCGTCACCATTCCTCTGCTATGCCTCTTGAGAAGTTCCCTGCAAAGCATAAAGGCAGATGCTTTGCGCTCGGAAAGGAGGCGGGGGAAGACAGTATGTCGCTGGATAGTCAGAGTACCCTCATGTCTATATCTCAGCGCATTGAGGAGGAGGAGGAGGAGGAGGGGGAGGAGCATGAGGAGGAGGGGGAAGAGACAGCTTGGCCCACTGCTGAGGGTACCTATGCTGCTTGCCTGTCATCCTTTCAGCTTGTATGGTCTGAGGAGGAGGAGGAGGAGGAGCAGGATCCTGAAAGTGATCTTCCTAGTGAGGACAGCCATGTGTTGCGTACAGGTACCCTGGCACACATGGCGGACTTCATGTTAGGATGCCTTTCTCGTGACCCTCGCGTTACACGCATTCTGGCCACTACGGATTACTGGGTCGACCCACGGTATATGGGGAGAACCTTTCCACTCTCATACCCGAAGAGGAAAGGGGTTCGAGAGTGATGCTATTATACCACAGGACCCTGGCGGACAAACTGATGGTAAAATTCCCATCCGACAGCGCTAGTGGCAGAAGGCGCAGTTCCGAGGGCCAGGTAGCAGGGGAGGGGCGAGGATCAGACAGCATGTACAGCACAGGCAGGGGAACACTCTCCAAGGCCTTTGCCAGCTTTATGGCTCCCCAGCAAGACTGTGTCACCACTCCCCAGTCAAGGCTGAGTCGGCGGGAGCACTGTAAAAGTATGGTGAGGGAGTACGTAGCCGATCGCACGACCGTCCTCCGTGACGCCTCTGCCCCCTACAACTACTGGGTGTCGAAGCTGGACACGTGGCCTGAACTCGCGCTGTATGCCCTGGAGGTGCTTGCTTGTCCTGCGGCTAGCGTCTTGTCAGAGGGTGTTTAGTGCGGCTGGGGGCATCATCACAGATAAGCGTACCCGCCTGTCAACCGACAGTGCCGACAGGCTTACACTCATAAAGATGAACAAAGCCTGGATTTCCCCAGACTTCTCTTCTCCACCAGCGGACAGCAGCGGTACCTAAACAATACGTAGACTGCACCTGCGGATGGAAGCATCGTTCTCTATCACCATCAAAAACGGGGACCTTTTAGCTTCATCAATTTGTGTATTATATTCATCCTCCTCCTCCTGCTCCTCCTCCTGAAACCTCACGTAATCACGCCGAACAGGCAATTTTCTTAGGCCCACAAGGCTCAGTCATATTACTTTAGTAAACAATGTTTATACGTTTCAATTCTCATTAAAGCGTTGAAACTTGCACCTGAACCAGCTTTAATTTTAACTGGGCTGCCTACAGGCCTAGTTACAAATTAAGCCACATTAACCAAAGCGATTAATGGGTTTCACCTGCCCTCTTGGTTGGGCATGGGCAATTTTTCTGAGGTACATTAGTACTGTTGGTACACCAATTTTTTTGGGCCCTCGCCTACTCCTAGTAATTTTTATGGGCTTCGCCTGCACTCATGGTACAGCAAGGTGTGTGGGGTTGGCCTACACTTTTGCTACATAAACATAAATGTAACTGGGGCCTTGTCTATACTGCAACTACTGAAATGTGAAAGAGACTGTTATCTCCCTAAACTGCTGCAACGGGAATGTTACTGTGGCCTGTCTTGACTGCTACTTCTACTGAAATGGAACTAATACTGTGTGCCCGCTATACTGCTGCTTCGGAATTGTTACTGGGGCCTGTCTGGACTGCTACTACCACTGAAATGGAACTAATACTGTGCTCCCCTTATAATGCTGCTAGTGATATGTTACTGGGGCCTGTCCCTAATGCTACCGCTGAAATGTTACTAATTCTGGGCTCTACCTATACCGCTGCTAATGCTATGTCACTGGGGTGTGGAAACGGAGGCTTCCCAAAGACATGATGGTGGCGAGGCCATTTCCCACCAACGCGGTTACTGTTAAGGTGCATATAACCACGGACACGTGGAGAGGACACGTAGTGCCTCAAAAACATCCCCCTCCTCCTCCAACAACGAAAACATTCTTGGCAAATACCTTTGCATTGGTCCGTCTGGTGGCAGTCCAAGAATATCACCTTTACCGACACAACAAGAGAGCCCCCCCACCATCCCCCCGCCACGGTCCACTTAATCCTGGCCAAATTCCGAAAACCAACTAAATAAAACCGTGCTACTAGGTCCGCAGTTGCCACCACATTCCCACCAACGCGGTTAATGTTAAGGTACATATTACCAGTCTGACTGGGGCATGCACTGTGGGCCGAAGCACACCTGTATTGTATGTGACGTTAGCTCTGCTGAGCAGGGCACTGCAATGGGATACATTTATGTACCGCCGGTGGCTTCCTGGGACCCACCCATGCTGTGGGTCCACAGGGACTTCACATTAGGGATTTGTACCTGCCAGTGTCTATGTATTAAAAACCCCGGTCAGACTGGGGCATGCAGTGTGGGCCGAAGACCACCTGCATTTAATCTGACGTTATCTCAGCTGTGATGGGCAATGCAATGGGATATATTTATGTACCGCCGGTGGCTTCCTGGCACCCACCCATGCTGTGGGTCCACAGGGACTTCACAATAGGGAGTTGTACCTGCCTGTGTCTACTTATAAAAAACCCCAGTGTGACTGGGGCATGCAGTGTGGGCCGAAGCCCACCTGCATTTAATCTGACGTTAGCTCTGCTGTCCAGGGCACTGCAATGGGATACATTTATGTACATCGGTGGGTTCCAGGGAGCCACCCATGCTGTGGGTGCACACAGAATTCCCATTGCGGAGTTGTACCTGCTTGTGACTATTTATAAAAAACCGCGGTCTGACTGGGGCATGCAGACACCTTGACAGAATGAATAGTGTGTGGCACATGAGTTCCCCATTGCTATGCCCACGTGTGCAGCTCCTGATGGAGGTGGCACAGGATTGGATTTCTCATTGCTTCTGTACAGCATTGTGGGCTATCACCCCACCCCTTTTAAAGAGGGTCGCTGCCTGGCCGTGCCAACCCTCTGCAGTGTGTGCCTGCAGTTCCTCCTCATGGCAGACACACTTAGAAATAGACATGAGGGTGGTGTGGCTATGAGGCCAGCATGTGGCATAAGGGCAGCTGAAGGCTGCGCAGGGACACTTTGGTGTGCGCTGTGGACACTGGGTCGTGCGGGGGGGTTGGGCAGCATGTTACCCAGGAGAAGTGGCAGCGGAGTGTCATGCAAGCAGTGATTGTGCTTTGCTGGAGGTAGTGTGGTGCTTAGCTAAGGTATGCCTTGCTAATGAGGGCTTTTCAGAAGTAAAAATTGTTGGGAGGGGGGGGCACTCTTGCCGCTATTGTGGCTTAATAGTGGGACCTGGGAACTTGAGATGCAGCCCAACATGTAGCCCCTCGCCTGCCCTATCCGTTTCTGTGTCGTTCCCATCACTTTCTTGAATTTCCCAGATTTTCACAAATGAAAACCTTAGCGAGCATCGGCGATATACAAAAATGCTCGGGTTGCCCATTTACTTCAATGGGGTTCGTTACTCGAAACGAACCCTCGAGCATCGCGAAAAGTTCGTCTCGAGTAACGAGCACCCGAGCATTTTGGTGCTCGCTCATCTCTAGTGGTAACAAAACACATCACCTCAATTTTTCCAACTGCTCCCCACCCTTCTACTTCAAAGAACACAGCTTTTGCTTGAGTGATCCCCATACTATTTTCAAGGTAGGGTATTCCTATCAATTGATCTTCTCCCCTACAGCTAATGAGAATAGCTAGCCTCTCTACACTTTCCCTATTCAAAATATCTGGAAACAATTTTCCATCCCAGTGTAAAACAGCCTCTAAATCAGAATATTTAAACCTACTTTTAAGTAGCTGGGCCCTTTCCTGTAGAAAATGTTGTCTACGAACTCGCACTGTACTCCTACTCAAGGCTCAAATGTCTACATTTTCACCTAACGCCTCTGCAGTAGCCGATATAATTCGCATTGCGTCCCTGTCTGAAATATTACATCTATCCATACAATAATGACAACTTTTTGGTAATAATTTCTTTACTTCCTTGAGAGTACTTCATTTTCTTTCCACTTGGCTCCTCTTCCTGATGTGTGCCTGGGATGTCCTCAAATTCATCTTGTATTGGCTCCTTGTCTTCTGATGAGCTGCTTAGGAGAAAGTCTAAGTCTACTTGTTTGTTCCCTTAAAAAATAAAAACCGCAAAAATAACCTATTAGTATCTACCCTCTAATTAAACTTCATTCAATTAAAAATATCTCAAATACATGCTGTTAAAGTACAGATTAAAAGGGTGGAAAGGAAATATTAAAAAGAGAGCAAACACACCTACTTGTGATTTTTTTCCAATCTTGCGATCTGAGCTGATTTCCTTTCTTCTCTTCGTTTTTCTGCTCGCTCAACTCACATTCAACATACCATTCATTTTGAGACCTGGAACACACAAGGTCCTGAAAATTGCCTAATATCTACAAATCTATGAGTCACACCCAAAAAGTGGTTCAAATAACATTTGTAAGCAAGAATATTATCAATAGAATAAGACCATGATCAGGTTTCTAGGACAAATAGATTTCATTTTATAGATTTAACAAAATTGCCCAAAAATCATAATTTCAAGGTTGATCAGGCATGGGTTAATGGTATCCAACTGATCTGAAACTTTGGGAGCCCATTTTCTTACCAAATGGCAACTTTTAGGAGGGCCCACGAAAAGAATTTTTTCCCCACATATACCGTGTGACCACCCTACATATGCTGTAAAAGAGAATGTGATTTGGTGAGATAATTTGCCCTATTACACTGCAAAAATGATCAGGAATGGTTTAAAGAATATCGCAATGAGTTTATGGTGTTAAGTTGGTATCCAAGTTCCCCAGATCTCAATATATTTGAGCATTTTAGGGATATGTTGGAGGTCCAAGTTGTGTGGAGTCTATATTTCAACTGGTCAGAGCTGATTGGTGGAGAGGAACCTACACAAAGTGATTTTAATGTTATGGCTGATTAGTGTATAAAGAAATATAGAGGACTAAAGCATTAACTTATTGCTTATATAGATAAGTATACAGTTCATTCACGAAAATAAATATACAGGCAAAGTTACAATAAAGGTCTCTTCATCAGCATAGAGCCCTGAATTTCTGCCATGGATTATAGTGTCATATATTCATGTCAGAAAAATCTGTAATCTATGCTGGGTGCATACATATATATAGTCACTAATTTTATGTACACACATACACATACACAGCATGTATGTACACTTTCTACTCTTTGTTGGAAAAATCAAGCACCTAGAAGTTATTGTGCTGCAAAACTCAGCATGCAGATATACAAATGATTAGAGTTGTGGTGTGATTAGATGAACGGTCTTGCCACCTGAAGTCCTAAAAGTAGTTCAATTCTTGGCCTATAAAAAGGCTCTGAGAGGCTGCTTGTGTGTAATGGACATCTTTTTCCGCTTGTGTAGCGCTTGTTGACCACTAGATATTGCTCTATTATACAATCAAGGAGAATTTACCAAGTTAGCATAATGATGAATTGCCCACCAGCTACGCCGTTCTGCCCAGACTGTCAGGAGGTGTTGGGACCAGTGATGTGTGAGGACATGCACACAGGGTAACCGAGCTCAGGACACTCTCAACAGACCACCAGTAGAGAGGCACACAGCAAGGGTATCACAGGAATGCCTTCATAACATTGCCACAGTTCTGTGGCCTGCCCAGTAACCAGATTTATCACCAATAGAACATGCATGGGATTATTTGAGATGCCAACTTCGACAATCTACATAATTGCAAGATCTGAGGTTCAGTTATAGCAAACATGGAGCGATATGCCGTAGGATGCCATATGGAACATGTATGCCTCCATGCCCACCCATATCAAATCTTGTATCCAATTTAGAGGTGGTACAACAGGGTACTAGAGTCTCCATGCCCCCCAGTATAACATCTTGTATTCAAGCTAGAGGAGGTACAACAGGGTACTAGAGCCTCCATGCCCACCCGTATCTCATCTTGTATCCAAGCTAGAGGTGGTACAACAGGGTACTAGAGCCTCCCTTCAAGTGTTCAGCTTTCTGCATTAAACTATCCTTTTGTTCTGATATTTTAATATCAGATGTCATAATACGAGGGTGTATAGAAAAAACCCTGGTGCTCCAGCGATTTGGTGTGCAATGGAAGAAAACGGAAGAAAACTTACTTCGTAGGGGTGTCAATGCCACGTATCTTACTCCAGTATAGTGCCATTCTCTCCACCTCACATTGGAGCGCTACTAATCTCATTTATTCCATTACTTATGTCATAGTTACAATCACATTTATAAAGTTTCATTCAATTCCAACAACTACTGCTAGGGAATGGATTTTTTTTTTACAATTAGTGTAATATACAGCATATTAAAACAATATACACTCAGCAATGATATATGTACATCTAAATGTATGTACTGTACTCACTTCTTCATAGCAACAATTCAGATTCCATCTGTCATTCTTTAGAAGCTTTTGAAAAATCATAGCAGAAATCTAACTAGTTGCTTTGGGCAGATCCTCCACTTTATCTTTTGGGTCTGCTTTAATAAGTGTTTTTCTTTAATTGAATCTATTTTGTAAATCATTATTTAACACAATATGCATTTTGTGCTTTTAATGGACTGTAAAATGGAGAAATTGCACTAAATTGCATTCTCTCTGTGATTATATTCTTGCTAGGACACCGGTACATTTAAATGAATTAATTTGTGGCCATTTATTTTGTGATTTTCTTAATCTCTACAAAACCACCATGGTTTTCACAAAAAGGGCGTGATTTGCGGACATAAAAAACACCACAATAAGGACTCAAGTATGTATACCCTAATACTTTTGGAGATTACACTCACAGGCCAAAAGTCATGGGATAACAACTTGTAAATTGATTATGAAGTGGCGTTACCTCAGGTGACGGCTTGAGAACGCTATGTAAGTTGTGAACTGTTATCTTGTGGGTGAGGTTGAACACTGGGCAATGTTCTTATGGCAAGATGATCTGAATTATTGGAGATTGAAGGATGCATGCTAGTAGGTGCCAGGCAGGTGGGACATTCCATTTCCAAAGTTGTGCGAGCGTTTAACATTCCTCAATCCACAGTGTCGCATATCTCCCTGGAAGATGTCATAGAGGGCATTGCCACCCCCAGTGGACAGCGCAGTGGCAGTCCATGGGTGCTTAATGAACTCGACAGGCAGCATCTGGCTAGAATTGTTTGTGCAGACAAGCAACTCTGGCAGAAATCACATCCATATTCAATAAATTAGGCCCCACATGTATATCCACAGGTCAGTGCAGCATTCATTAGCTTCCAAGAGATATGACAGCAGGAGAACTGTGAGAGTGCATCTGTTAACGCTACAACACTGGACGCAGTGCCTCACCTGGGCTTGTGAGGTTGCTGACTGCACACTAAAGGACTGGCAACATATGGCATGGTCTTATGAATCATGGTATTAATTGTTTCAGGGTGATGGTAAGGTTTGTGTCCCTTACCCCCCACAGCCAATCCCTGGCCCGAACATGCCACCTGCAGCTCTGTAAGATTGCAAAAATCTGGCCATTTCTCACCACGGACACGCTAAAGACACTCATTGTCGCCTTCATGCACTCTCTGCTTGACTACTGCAACTCGCTGCTCATCGGCCTTCCCTGCACCAGTCTCTTCCCCTCCCCTATCCCTATTGAATGAGGCAGCTAGACTCATCTTCCTATCCAGCCACTTCTTTGGCAACTCTGAAACTATGCCAGTCGCTGCATTGGCTGTCCATCCACTACAGAACTGAATTCAAGCTCCTCACCCCCAAAGCTATCCATGTCGCTGCTCCGCAGTACATCGCTCCCCTCCTATCCATACACCACCCAGTTCGCTCACTCCGATCTGCTTACACACTCAGACTAAATGCCCCCCTAATACAAACCTTTCACTCCCACCTCCAGGATCTCTTTAGAGCAGCACCGGTCCTTTAGAACGCACTACTGCAAAACATCCGGACAATCCCTGGCGCACGGACCTTCAGATATACCTTAAAAAGGTACCTCTTCAAAGATGGATACCAAATCTCCTGAACAAATCCCCCCCTTACCCTCTATTACTGATTCCTGTATGTAATTGTTGTATTGTCTGTACTCCCCTGTGCTTCAAAAGTGCTGGGGAATAGGTTGGCGCTATACAAATAAAGGTTATTATTACTTCTGTAACCAATGTCACATTGAGCTGCCGCACTTTGCTGGGCTAGAGGGGTCTACACTATATTAGTTCCTGTCCCATGACTTTTGGCATGTTGGTGTATTTTAGAGATGGAGAATTCTGTACGGAGTTATAGTTTATGTCTTCATCTTGTTTATTATGTTTTCCTCAGCATCAAGTCCAAAATGTGCTATGAAAACCTGGATGAATGACTTAGAATCTGAAATCAGAGCATGAAATAAAATATTTGCTCAGACTGCTTGTCAACTGCACCTCATACATCTCTGACAGCATAGATACAGACTGAGAACAGGTGCAACAGCGTAGACCATGTCTGTAGCCTTTGGCTGATCGAACAAAAGTCTACACTCTGTAAAAAATTAAAGTTTCGTTATTTCTCTAGAGCTAAAGTTCCCCAGTAAAGGTTAAATTTATGTTGCAACATATTTTGTTGTGTTTCGATGCTGAGACTGTTGCAAAGTAAAACTCCTGAGTCCTGAAAGTTAAATTGCTTATACACAAACAATTACATTGCAATTAGATTTTTAATGAGTTTGATAAGTGTGTTAAATAGTTTACCAACTGGGCTGACTCCAATGGTAATATTTCTCTGTACTAATCCATTCGCTTTTTCTAAGCGTTCGGAAACTAGTTTAACATATGACATATCTGGCAGATTTCTTCCAAACAAATTTAAAGGGGTTCTTCAGGTTTCCATTATTAAAATTATATGAAAGTATAGAAAGATAGGGGCCACATGATTTTAAGAACTCCATCTACCCAGGCAGAGTTGTTTGTTTGCCCAGCATGCAATGAGGTGGTCGCCAGAGGACTAGAGATGAGCGAACGTACTCGTCCGAGCTTGATACTCGTTCGAGTATTAGCGTGTTTGAGATGCTCGTTACTCGTGACGAGTACCACGTGATGTTCGAGTTACTTTCACTTTCATCTCTGAGACGTTAGCGCGCTTTTCTGGTCAATAGAAAGACAGGGAAGGCATTACGACTTCCCCCTGCGACGTTCAAGCCCTATACCACCCCCCTGCAGTGAGTGGCTGGCGAGATCAGGTGTCACCCGAGTATATAAATCGGCCCCTCCCGCGGCTCGCCACAGATGCATTCTGACAGAGATCAGGGAAAGTGCTGCTGATGCCGGAGCTGCTATAGGGAGAGCGTTAGGAGTGATTTTAGGCTTCAAGAACCCCAACGGTCCTGCTTAGGGCCACATCTGACCATGTGCAGTACTGTTGAGGCTGCTTTTAGCAGTGTTGCACAATTTATTTTTTTTTGTATATCGGGCGTGCAGAGCATTGCGTCCTCAGTCTGCAGTCATTGTACAGAGTATAGGGCCAGTACTGGTGAGGCAGGGAAAGAGATATCCAGGCTATATAGGCAGTGGGTTTCAAAAAAATTGGGGAAAAATACTATTTTTGGGCTGCCTGTGACCGTCTTCAGTTTACTGCATGTCTGCTGGGAGTAGTAGTCCTAATCAATACGCAGCTAAGCGTTACAGCAGGCTTGCGCAAAATTGTTTCCTGGCTCTGCTGTCTCTGTTACATCACCGCCGTCATCCCGCCAGAGGGAAACAGTATACATAATATTATATGCTGCCTACAGTATCTGTCTGCTGGGGGTAGTAGTCCTAATTAATACGCAGCTAAGCGTTACAGCAGGCTTGCGCAAAATTGTTTCCTGGGTCTGCTGTCTCTGTTACATCACCGCCGTCATCCCGCCAGAGGGAAACAGTATACATAATATTATACGCTGCCTACAGTATCTGTCTGCTGGGGGTAGTAGTCCTAATTAATATGCAGCTAAGCGTTACAGCAGGCTTGCGCAAAATTGTTTCCTGGGTCTGCTGTCTCTGTTACATCACCGCCGTCATCCCGCCAGAGGGAAACAGTATACATAATATTATACACTGCCTACAGTATCTGTCTGCTGGGGGTAGTAGTCCTAATTAATACGCAGCTAAGCGTTACAGCAGGCTTGCGCAAAATTGTTTCCTGGGTCTGCTGTCTCTGTTACATCACCGCCGTCATCCCGCCAGAGGGAAACAGTATACATAATATTATACGCTGCCTACAGTATCTGTTTGCTGGGGGTAGTAGTCCTAATTAATACGCAGCTAAGCGTTACAGCAGGCTTGCGCAAAACTGTTTCCTGGGTCCGCTGTCTCTGTTACATCACTGCCGTCATCCTGCCAGAGGGAAACAGTATGCATAATATTATACGCTGCCTACAGTATCTGTTTGCTGGGGGTAGTAGTCCTAATTAATATGCAGCTAAGCGTTACAGCAGGCTTGCGCAAAATTGTTTCCTGGGTCTGCTGTCTCTGTTACATCACCGCCGTCATCCCGCCAGAGGGAAACAGTATACATAATATTATACGCTGCCTACAGTATCTGTCTGCTGGGGGTAGTAGTCCTAATTAATACGCAGCTAAGCGTTACAGCAGGCTTGCGCAAAATTGTTTCCTGGGTCTGCTGTCTCTGTTACATCACCGCCGTCATCCCGCCAGAGGGAAACAGTATACATAATATTATACGCTGCCTACAGTATCTGTCTGCTGGGGGTAGTAGTCCTAATTAATACGCAGCTAAGCGTTACAGCAGGCTTGCGCAAAATTGTTTCCTGAGTCTGCTGTCTCTGTTACATCACCGCCGTCATCCCACCAGAGGGAAACAGTATACATAATATTATACGCTGCCTACAGTATCTGTCTGCTGGGGGTAGTAGTCCTAATTAATACGCAGCTAAGCGTTACAGCAGGCTTGCGCAAAATTGTTTCCTGGGTCTGCTGTCTCTGTTACATCACCGCCGTCATCCCGCCAGAGGGAAACAGTATACATAATATTATACGCTGCCTACAGTATCTGTCTGCTGGGGGTAGTAGTCCTAATTAATACGCAGCTAAGCGTTACAGCAGGCTTGCGCAAAATTGTTTCCTGAGTCTGCTGTCTCTGTTACATCACCGCCGTCATCCCGCCAGAGGGAAACAGTATACATAATATTATACGCTGCCTACAGTATCTGTCTGCTGGGGGTAGTAGTCCTAATTAATACGCAGCTAAGCGTTACAGCACGCTTGCGCAAAATTGTTTCCTGGGTCCGCTGTCTCTGTTACATCACCGCCGTCATCCCGCCAGAGGGAAACAGTATACATAATATTATACGCTGCCTATAGTATCTGTCTGCTGGGGGTAGTAGTCCTAATTAATACGCAGCTAAGCGTTACAGCAGGCTTGCGCAAAATTGTTTCCTGAGTCTGCTGTCTCTGTTACATCACCGCCGTCATCCCGCCAGAGGGAAACAGTAGGGGTAGAGGCAGGGCCAGACCGAATAATCCTCCAACTGTTTCCCAAAGCGCCCCCTCGCGCCATGCCACCCTGCAGAGGCCGAGGTGCTCAAAGGTCTGGCAGTTTTTCACTGAGAGTGCAGACGACCGACGAACAGTGGTGTGCAACCTTTGTCGCGCCAAGATCAGCCGAGGAGCCACCACCACCAGCCTCACCACCACCAGCATGCGCAGACATATGATGGCCAAGCACCCCACAAGGTGGGACGAAGGCCGTTCATCGCCTGCGGTTTGCACCGCTGCCTCTCCCCCTGTGCCCCAACCTGCCACTGAGATCCAACCCCCCTCTCAGGACACAGGCACTACCGTCTCCTGGCCTGCACCCACACCCTCAACTCCGCTGACCTCGGCCCCATCCACCAATGTCTCTCAGCGCACCGTCCAGCCGTCGCTAGCGCAAGTGTAGGAGCGCAAGCGCAAGTACACCGCCACGCACCCGCACGCTCAAGCGTTAAACGTGCACATAGCCAAATTTATCAGCCTGGAGATGCTGCCGTATAGGGTTGTGGAAACGCAGGCTCTCAAAGGTATGATGGCGGCCGCGGCCCCGCGCTACTCAGTTCCCAGTCGCCACTATTTTTCCCGATGTGCCATCCAAGCCCTGCACGACCACGTCTCCCGCAACATTGTACGCGCCCTCACCAATGCGGTTACTGCCAAGGTCCACTTAACAACGGACACGTGGACAAGCACAGGCGGGCAGGGCCACTATATCTCCCTGACAGCACATTGGGTGAATTTAGTGGAGGCTGGGACAGAGTCAGAGCCTGGGACCGCTCACGTCCTACCCACCCCCAGAATTGCGGGCCCCAGCTTGGTGGTGGTATCTGCGGCGGTGTATGCTTCCTCCACTAAACCACCCTCCTCCTCCTCCTACGCAACCTCTGTCTCGCAATCAAGATGTGTCAGCAGCAGCACGTCGCCAGCAGTCGGTGTCGCGCGGCACGGCAGCACAGCAGTGGGCAAGCGTCAGCAGGCCGTGCTGAAACTACTCAGCTTAGGAGAGAAGAGGCACACGGCCCACGAACTGCTGCAGGGTCTGACAGAGCAGACCGACCGCTGGCTTGCGCCGCTGAGCCTCCAACGGGCATGGTTGTGTGTGACAACGGCCGTAACCTGGTGGCGGCTCTGCAGCTCGGCAGCCTCACGCACGTGCCATGCCTCGCCCACGTCTTTAATTTGGTGGTTCAGCGCTTTCTGAAAAGCTACCCACGCTTGTCAGACCTGCTCGGAAAGGTGCGCCGGCTCTGCGCACATTTCTGCAAGTCCCACACGGACGCTGCCACCCTACGCACCCTGCAACATCGGTTTAATCTGCCAGTGCACCGACTGCTGTGCGACGTGCCCACACGGTGGAACTCTACGCTCCACATGTTGGCCAGGCTCTATGAGCAGCGTAGAGCTATAGTGGAATACCAACTCCAACATGGGCGGCGCAGTGGGAGTCAGCCTCCTCAATTATTTTCAGAAGAGTGGGCCTGGTTGGCAGACATCTGCCAGGTCCTTCGAAACTTTGAGGAGTCTACCCAGGTGGTGAGCGGCGATGCTGCAATCATTAGCGTCACCATTCCTCTTTTATGCCTCTTGAGAAGTTCCCTGCAAAGCATAAAGGCAGACGCTTTGCGCTCGGAAACAGAGGCGGGGGAAGACAGTATGTCGCTGGATAGTCAGAGCACCCTCCTGTCTACATCTCACCGCATTGAGGAGGAGGAGGAGGAGGGGGAGGAGGATGAGGAGGAGGGGGAAGAGACAACTTGGCCCACTGCTGAGGGTACCCATGCTGCTTGCCTGTCATCCTTTCAGCGTGTATGGCCTGAGGAGGAGGAGGAGGAGGATCCTGAAAGTGATCTTCCTAGTGAGGACAGCCATGTGTTGCGTACAGGTACCCTGGCATACATGGCTGACTTCATGTTAGGATGCCTTTCTCGTGACCCTCGCATTACACGCATTCTGGCCACTACGGATTACTGGGTGTACACACTGCTCGACCCACGGTATAAGGAGAACCTTTCCACTCTCATACCCGAAGAGGAAAGGGGTTCAAGAGTGATGCTATACCACAGGACCCTGGCGGACAAGCTGATGGTAAAATTCCCATCCGACAGCGCTAGTGGCAGAAGGCGCAGTTCCGAGGGCCAGGTAGCAGGGGAGGCGCGGAGATCAGGCAGCATGTACAGCACAGGCAGGTAAACACTCTCTAAGGCCTTTGACAGCTTTCTGGCTCCCCAGCAAGACTGTGTCACCACTCCTCAGTCAAGGCTGAGTCAGCGGGAGCACTGTAAAAGGATGGTGAGGGAGTACGTAGCCGATCGCACGACCGTCCTCCGTGACGCCTCTGCCCCCTACAACTACTGGGTGTCAAAGCTGGACACGTGGCCTGAACTCGCGCTCTATGCCCTGGAGGTGCTTGCTTGTCCTGCGGCTAGCGTCTTGTCAGAGAAGGTGTTTAGTGCGGCTGGGGGAATCATCACGGATAAGCGTACCCGCCTGTCAACCGACAGTGCCGACAGGCTTACACTCATAAAGATGAACAAAGCCTGGATTTCCCCAGACTTTTCTTCTCCACCAGCGGACAGCAGCGATACCTAAACAATACGTAGGCTGCACCAGCGGACAGCAGCGGTACATAAACAATATGTAGGCTGCACCCGCGGATGGAAGCATCGTTCTCTATCACCATCAAAAACGGGGACCTTTTAGCTTCATCAATCTTTGTATTCTATTCATCCTCCTCCTCCTGCTCCTCCTCCTGCTCCTCCTCCTGAAACCTCACGTAATCACGCCGAACAGGCAATTTTTCTTAGGCCCACAAGGCTCAGTCATATAATTTTTGTAAACAATTTTTATACGTTTCAATGCTCATTAAAGCGTTGAAACTTGCGCCTGAACCAATTTTTATTTTAACTGGGCTGCCTACAGGCCTAGTTACAAATTAAGCCACATTAACCAAAGCGATTAATGGGTTTCACCTGCCCTCTTGGTTGGGCATGGGCAATTTTTCTGAGGTACATTAGTACTGTTGGTACACCAATTTTTTGGGGCCCTCGCCTACAGTGTAATCCAATTAATTTTTTGCTCACCTGCATTAAAGCTGACGTTACATCAACTGTGCTGGGCACTGCAATGGAATATATTTATGTACCGCTGGTGGGTTCCAGGGAGCCATCCATGCTGTGGGTCCACAGGGAGTTGTAACTGCATGTGTCTACTTCTAAAGAACCCTGGGGCATGCAGTGTCGGCCGAAGCCCACCTGCATTAAACATGACATTACCTCAGCTGTGATGGGCAATGCAATGGGATATATTTATGTACCGCCGGTGGCTTCCTGGCACCCACCCATGCTGTCGGTCCACAGGGACTTCACAATAGGGAGTTGTACCTGCCTGTGTCTATGAATTAAAAACCCCGGTCAGGTTGGGGCATGCAGTGTGGGCCGAAGCCCACCTGCATTTAATCGGACGTTAGCTCTGCTGACCAGGGCACTGCAATGGGATACATTTATGTACAGCCGGTGGGTTCCAGGGAGCCACCCATGCTGTGGGTGCACACGGAATTCCCATTGCGGAGTTGTACCTGCCTGTGACTATTTATAAAAAACCCCGGTCTGACTGGGGCATACAGACACCTTGACAGAATGAATAGTGTGTGGCACATAGGTTCCCCATTGCTATGCCCACGTGTGCAGCTCCTGATGGAGGTGGCACAGGATTGGATTTCTCATTGCTTCTGTACAGCATTGTTTGCTATCGCCCGCCCCTTTTAAAGAGGGTCGCTGCCTGGCCGTGCCAACCCTCTGCAGTGTGTGCCTGTGGTTCCTCCTCATGGCAGATGCACTTATAAATAGACATGAGGGTGGTGTGGCATGAGGGCAGCTGAAGGCTGCGCGGGGACACTTTGGTGTGCGCTGTGGACACTAGGTCGTGCGGCAGGGGGGTTTGGGCAGCATGTAACCCAGGAGAAGTGGCAGCGGAGTGTCATGCAGGCAGTAATTGTGCTTTGTTGGAGGTAGTGTGGTGCTTAGCTAAGGTATGCATTGCTAATGAGGGCTTTTCCGATGTAAAAATTGTTGGGAGGGGGGGGCACTCTTGCCGCTATTGTGGCTTAATAGTGGGACCTGGGAACTTGAGATGCAGCCCAACATGTAGCACCTCGCCTGCCCTATCCGTTGCTGTGTCGTTCCCATCACTCTCTTGAATTTCCCAGATTTTCACAAATGGAAACCTTAGCGAGCATCGGTGATATACAAAAATGCTCGGGTCGCCCATTGACTTCAATGGGGTTCGTTACTCGAAACGAACCCTCGAGCATCGCGAAAATTTCGTCCCGAGTAACGAGCACCCGAGCATTTTGGTGCTCGCTCATCTCTACAGAGGATGAATCAGCTGCTTGCTGCAGAAAAGAAGAGGAAAAGATACCTTTAGGCCCAAAGGACTTTTGATGTGATGATTAGGTGAGCAGTCACATGTATAGGAGGGCTACTAGAACATTTGAAGGATCTTTGATGATCTAATGAGCTTGTGACCAGTCACAGAACTAGGAAGAGTAAGAAAGACTTCAGGCTGTGCTGCTGGGGGAGTTATTTGTAGTCTTTTATGCAGTGCAGGAAATGATCCGCATGAGCAGGTGAGAGATCTAACAGTGTGTGGGGGCACATAGGAGGACACTATCACTGTGGGGGCACATAGCAGGACACTACCGTAATACTGTGAACGGACATAGAAGGGTACTATCAGTGTGGAGGTACAAAGGGTGTTTATAAAGCCCCATTTACATGCAAAGATGATCGCTCAAAATTAGTTCAAAAGATAGGGAGAATGACAGTTTGAGCCGTCATTTTGCATAAGCTGCTAATGGGCACTAATGCTCATTAGTAGCTTATTAGCTTTATTTGCATGTAAATGAGGCTATCTTCACTGTATGCAGATAACAGCGGACGGTCTGTTATCTGCATACAACCCCTATGTTCAGCCGCCGGACTACAGCTGAAAATAATTTTATCAGTGCTCCCGTGCAGAATCACAGCGTGTGGTCCTTGCTATCGGCTGCCCGTCCATACGATGGATTTTAAACTCAACATAAAATCATCATTTAGCCAAAAAGCTAACAGTGGGAGCATTTACAAGCAATGATTATCGCTCAAAAGACATAGTTTAAGTAAAGGCTGTCCAGAAGCCATACAATAGGGCATTCTCCCCAAATCTTCACTCTTGACTCCACCATGTAGGAACAAAATAAATAAAAAAAAGTTACATTACATTAATTTGTTATTTAGTTCGCGGGTGGGCACCAAATTGTATCTTTGCTCCCAGTGCAGAATGGCTTAGCTACACCTCTAGTTTATTTATCCCAAACATTTGTCTATGCCATTTGGTCCCTCAACAGGGAGGCGCAGCTTAGGTTTTTCCCAAATAATGAAGGGCTTTCCTTCTTCACAGGTTCTGCAACATTAGCAAACAAGAGAGGACAAAACCAGACCAGGGGGTCTTCTACCAGCCCTCTCTTCTATGAAAGATGAGTAATTGGATGTGTGATTAGGCTCTTCTGACTTTGAATTGAGGGTATGTTATGGTTTGAGTCAATGCCTTACGAAGGCAAATTTTGTTATAGGGCCTCATCTTCTCTGTGCACAACCTTGTCCAAGATGCCAGCTTGCGAGAGCTGCTAAAATGGAGAATTCTGTGACACATTCATTTGGTGTGGTTTAATAAAAGTGGGCAGGTCTTGAAGAATATAAATAGAATTATTGCGTCTATTTTGGTGCAGAATTTCCCCAAAATTGTCATATGAAGCAACTGAAATGTTCAGTTGTACTTGCTTTCTTTCTGGTCGTCTTTTGAATGTAATATCCCCAGTGCCCCTGTAGTTAATAAATAGCCAAGGGGTTCTGGAAGGTTAAAGTAATAGTCCAGATTGAATTGGCTAATACTTGTTTAAGTTCACATGATATTCGTTGATTCAGAGGTTGTGTCTTATAGGCAATTTTCGTTTGCTAAATTAATGTATTTTGGACTAAAAATAATTTTTGCAATAGTGTTTGATTAGACATCTTGTACTGCTGGGCTTCTGCAGCTTCTACATATCACTGCATACAGTAATCTGCACCTCCCATCAGATCCATTAATGTGTTGGAATGATGACTTAGATTCTCTTTGCTGTCTCTCCTCTCCCAAATGTTCTTATCAGCTGATTTATGACCACAACAAAACTTTGAATGTTCAGAAAAGGACAGAGAGCACAGAGATGTACAGGAGAGTAGAGAGAGAGAGAACCTAATCCATTAGTCCAGCACACTGATGGATCTGAAGGGAGATACTTTCTGCAGCTTATTATATACAGTGACATGTAAAAGCTGTAGAAGCCAAATGGTGCAGAATTTTTAATCAAACTGTAGTGGCCCGAAGTGGTGGTGTGGATATATGTGCATGACTGTTGTAAGTGAGTCCTGTGTGTGTGCCCAGTGGCATAGGAAGGGGAGTTCGGCAGGTGCGGGCTGCCCCAGGTGCCATCACTGAGGGAGTGACAGCTCAGCTGTGGTCCTGCCTGCCATCCCGTTCTCTGACATTCCTCGCTCCCCGCACTCCACTATGGGACTGCAGGTTTGACAACAATGAAGTATTTCCACTGGGTGCGGACACAGCTCCCCTCCACAAGGTGAGCCAGTGTACCAGCAGTGGGAGCCCCTGTTATGTAACGCTGTGCTCCACGGAGTATACACGGCTCTCCCTACCTTTTCTGGGTGTGTTCCTACGTCTGCTCCCTTTCCTTTCTTCTAAGTGGAACTGTTGTGGCTGAGAGTGAGTGGCCTGTCCTCCATGACACCACTGCTCTCCTCACAGCATCCCTGGGTGGTGTCTGTGCAGTGTGTCATACAGGGGTGCTGTGGTCACCCTGTATTAGCAGTTACCGGAAAGGGTCCATGTGGACGGAGCTGCAGGTATCAGGGTGTGTGCAGACGGGAGACATGACAGTGTAGGGGAGACATAGCCGCCATTGCTCCATAGTGTGGATGATGGGACACAGGTGTGGTGAAGAATGGTTTCATGTTCTGTAAGCCGGGCTCATTCATAACAACCCAGACGGTAAGGCCTCCCGTCAAACCAGCCGTGGACTACGCTGGGAAACAAAGGTTATGAGGGGACTCTGACATGATGTAATAAGAAGGCTCTAACATGATGTAATGAGGGGGCTCTGACATGATGTAATGAGGGGCTCTCTTATTGATGACACCCATATAGGATGACAACTGAGTATACGGTCACTATCCTTACTTTTTATGAGGAACTAATATTCATCCTTTAAACAGGGTCTGCTTCAATCTCATGTATTGATGGTGATTGCTCTGCTTCACACAGTTGGCTCGTGTCTATGGTGAGCTAGAGCTGCTACTTTATTAGTCACTTTGTGTGGTGTTTGATGTCATACATTCACTTTCACAGACTAAACAATTGCCCAAATGTCAGATAGTGGCTACATAGTTTTGGCTATAAAGATTTAAAAGACCTTTATGGAGCAAAAGTTCTCCCCAACTGCTTTGGACAAGGCAGAGGGGCAGTGAGACTTGATTAAGACTGCTCAGGAGGAGTCGACGTTTGCGTCTGTGGATTCCTGGGACGTCCGTGTGTTCCTCCATTGGGATCAGATCTTGGGAAAGTACTCCTATGCCCACTGGTTTCACAACAACAGACTCTGAAATAGAGGAACCTATAGTTCCATTGAGGACTCGTGGAGTGCATTTAAGAGGTTCCAAAAGAGACAATTTGACTTTGTGTTTTTGTTTAAAATTTGGAACTCTAAACTTACTGGTTACTTTGGCATTTTTCCTTTGGTTTGTGTTTTTGAATGTGTTGTAATTTTGCTATGACAAGTTTGATTTAAAAAAAGTAATAATGTGTTTATTTTCATTATAACAGTGCGTTGTCATAAAATAAAGGTTAACACTGGAAGTACCATTCTGAAGGAGTCTGGAATGGGTTTAATGATCTGCTGTCTAAACCAAAAGGGGATATAGAGTAGCAGTTCTGCCATGTTCTCACCTGTCTGGGTTAATATTCGCTAAAAGGTGCAACCTGCTCTTTACTGAAGTTACTATAGACTCTCTTTACTGAGTGGTTGTAATCCTGGGGCAGGAGTTTAGTGCTCTGGGGGAGTTTCTTATCAGCCATTTTTGTTTCTATATTTAGAGAGCACGGGGGTCAACTTCCTTCAAGTTGGTGGAAACTGTAGTGGCCCGAAGATGTGGATGTATGTGCATGACTACTGTGAGTGAGTCCTGTGTGTGTGCCCCTTTAATTGCATGAGTGACGTGGTTGAAAGACTTGGACAGTTTAGGGGCAGAGTTTAGAGAGAGAGGGTTGAGAAAATGTAGTCGGAGGTGGTGGATGTTCCTGTGCTAAGCTAGGCGTAAAGTAACGAGTCTCCTACTACTACAAAAAGAAGGGAAGCAACTTAAGAAGCCTGAGAACAAAATCGAAAAACTTGAGTGAATGCTGTTAATGAATCGTGAGTGCGGACGGTCTATCAGATAACTGAGTCTGAAGACGTTTGGAGTTTGGAGAGAAGAGTGTCTTCTAGAACAGTGGTCCCCAACCTTTTTGACACCAGGGACTGGCTTCCAGCAAGACCATTTTTACAAGGCCCGGCAGGGTTGAGCTGGACATGGGCGGGGCTTTGGTTATATAGGGCGGGGTTATGGAGGGGGTTGGAGTTTAGTCCATTCTTATTTAATTATGACATTTAGAATGTCCTGGCAGTACACACATAGGGCAGTATATAGTCTATCCCGCCCCCCAGCACACACATAGGGCAGCATATAATTTATCCCCCCCAGTAATAGACAGCCCCCACCCCTCAGTAATAGACAGCCCCCACCTCTCAGTAATTAGCAGCCCCTCCCCCTGTAATAAGTAGCTCCCCCCCAGTAATAAGTAGCCCCCCCCAGTAATAACCATCCCCCCCAGTAATAAGCAGGTTCCCCCCCGCCCGTAATAAGCAGGTCCCCCCCCATAATAAGCAGGTCCACCCCCTGTAATAAGCAGGTCCACCCCCAGTAATAGGCAGCGCCCCCCCCCCCCCCAGTAATAGGCAGCCCCCCAGTAATAAGCAGCCCCTTCCCCTGTAATAAGTAGCCCCCCCCCCTCAGTAATAAGCAGCCCCCACAGTAAGCAACCCCCCCAGCAATAAGCGGGTCTCCCCCAGTAATAAGAAGTTCCCCCCCAGTAATAGGCAGCCCCCCCAGTAATAAGCAGCCCCCCCAGTAGTAAGTAGCCCCCACCCCCCCAGTAATAGGCAGCCCCGCGTAATAGGCAGCCCCCCCCCCCCGTAATAGGCAGCCCCCCCAATAATAGGCAGCCCCTTCCCCTGTAATAAGAAGCCTCCCCCCCAGTAATAACCAGCCCCCCCCCAGTAATAAGCAGCCCCTTACCCTGTAATAAGTAGCCCCCCCAGTAATAATCAGGTCCCCCCAGTAATAAGCAGGTCCTCCCCCAGTAATAAGTAACCCCCCCCAGTAATAACCAGCCCCCCCAGTAATAGGCAGCCCCTTCCCCTGTCATAGGTAGCCCCCACCCCCAGTAATAACCAGCCCCCCCCCAGTAATAGGCAGCCCCTTCCCCTGTAATAGGTAGCCCCCCCAGTAATAGGCAGCCTCCCCCCATAATATGCAGCACCCCCCCTTCCTGTAATAGGCAGTTCCCCCTAGTAGTAAGCAGCCCCCCTAACCCATATACTTACCTCCTCCCTGCTGTCGCTCTCTGTCTGCTTGCCCTGACGTCAGCCCGGAACGCTTCCTCCCCGAGTCCCCGGAACGAATGAGCAGGGGACTCGGGGAGGAGAATCCTGGCTGCACAGACGTCAGTGTGCGCCGGGATCAGTGCGATTACCAGCAGGGAGCTGCGGCACCCCAGCTGGTAATCGCTTCAGTGGTGAGCGGCGTCCGCACCCCGTGGGCCACAAAACACAAGGCAGCGGGCCGGATTCGTCCCGCGGGCCTTGTGTTTAGAGCAAAATTTCACGGTGGTGCCGCGGACCGGCGCTAAACATCCAGCGGCCCGGCCCCGGTCCGCGGCCCGGTGGTTGGGGACCCCTGTTCTAGAAAGCCTGTAATATTGAAGCTGTGGATGAGAAGTGAATATCTGTAAAGAAGATTGTTATGTCTGCACAATTTACTACTTGTTGAAGAAATCCAAGCTAAAGAGTGAAGTACTACCGTGCAACTCCAGTTGATTTCCTGGAAAACTTTTTATTGGACTGTGGACTCTTTATTTTGCACCCTGTGAATAGCGGCCTAAGAGAGGTGCTGGCGTCACGTGACATTCACATTCTTTAATAATACGTTTATGTACTGCAAGCGACTGGGTTAGGCAAAGCTGGCACCACTGACGGGAGAGATCGCAGAGTCACCTGTGACATTCCATCTTGTTTCCCCGTGGTTGCCCCTGTCACGGTGGGTCTCCCGCTCGGGTCGCCGCAAAACCCTATTGCAAAAATATATTCAAATAATAAAATTAATATCTGATGTCACATGAGACTGTGAGCAAGCATTGAAAACCGAGTATAATACACACACATGTATCATTCACGTTTTTAAAATGAGTGGACTTCCATATGTCCTCAAAAACATTAGGCTGAGAGAGAGGAAATAAACGTTTCTGCTACATGGTGTTCAAAAAATATCTCCTCATTGGTTGCAAGGTACAGAATCAAATTTTGTTGACCAGGTGACTCCCACTGAAGGTAGGCCCTACTTTGCATAGTCAATTATAGTTCGGTGATACTGTTTTATAATATTTCATGCAGTTCTTTGTTCTCTGCGATTCTTAAGGCCAAAGAGTTTAGTGGTTCTGCTGTTATAAATGTAATTTCTAATAAGTTTGTTTCTATTGGCTTATAGCACCAAGGACCATGAAGGAGGTTAGTGACAGAAGGAGAAGAAACAAGAAGTCTCAGTAAGTGAGACTTACTGTCTTAGCAAGTGTTAACTTATGGACAGAATTATTCCCACGCAGACTTTGTTAGAAAATGTCCATGGTAGCGGACATGAATCCAGGTGGGATAAATCTTCTATGTTAGGAACAAAGACAGAGACTGTTTGGTTTGCTACTTGAACCCCTGTTTGTATTCAATTGCAACATTTATGAGACTGTGCCTCTACCGAAGCAGATTTGTCATACTGACAACATTGTTGATTTTAAGCAGTTAATGACCCATGCTACGTCAACAGCCAATTTCAATATTGATGCAGCCATGCAACCGGGCTTACCTTAGGACCTATGACTGTCCCACAAAGGATACTGACCCCAGAACCATTGCCGTACAAGGAAGACACGAGGCAGCTGTGGCTATCCACCCCATTTCGGGGTACCCAACAGTTGGCACATAAGGTAGATCCACTATCCACCACCTTAGGGTTCCCCAAGCCACGGTTACAACACCACCAGGGAATAAGGAAAGAGATGCGAATAAATCAACCTCTTACATTTTAAGCTCTTGTTAAGTGAATTACTAGGGTGAGAATTAAGGGCGCCTTAACACTGGCGTTTTTCCACGCAATTTTGCTGCATTTTTTAACACGAAAGTCAATACGACTTTCTAATGTTAAAAACACATTGCGATGTTCGATGCAATGCGTTTTTTAACATTAGAAAGTCGTATTGATTTTCACATTAAAAATGCTGCAAAATCGTGTGAAAAACACCAGTGTGAAGGCGTGATTTTTGAGCGTCAATGCTGCTTTGCTGCCAAGTGCGATTTTCTTGTGCATATTTTGTTAATAGGGCTTTCTAATGTTAAAAACGCATCACACGAAAATCCCAAGTTTCTGCTTTGCAATGCAATAAAAGGAGGCTCCATAGGGAAACATGGGAGATGAAAAAAACACAAAACACAGAAAGATAACGTTGAAATTGTGAAGGAAACCAAGGAAAATCCTTGCTTTCATAATTCTGTGCTTTTACTCACTCTCGCACTGCGCAAAACTCGAATTAGAGGGGGCATAAAGTTTTTACACATCTTAGCTAGTGGAAGTTTTCTTTTATATATTTGCTTTTTAAGCAGAAGATATAATAAGAAAAAGCATTAAAGGGGTTGTCACGCGCCGAAACGTTTTTTTTTTTTTTCAATAGCCCCCCCGTTCGGCGCGAGACAAACCCGATGCAGGGGTTTAAAAAAAAAAAACGGATAGTACTTACCCGAATCCCCGCGCTCCAGTGACTTCTTACTTACCTTGCGAAGATGGCCGCCAGGATCTTCACCCTCGGTGGACCGCAGGTCTTCTGTGCGGTCCATTGCCGATTCCAGCCTCCTGATTGGCTGGAATCGGCACACGTGACGGGGCGGAGCTACGAGGAGCAGCTCTCTGGCACGAGCGGCCCCATTCAGAAGGGAGAAGACCGGACTGCGCAAGCGCGTCTAATCGGGCGATTAGACGCTGAAAATTAGACGGCACCATGGAGACGAGGACGCTAGCAACGGAACAGGTAAGTGAATAACTTCTGTATGGCTCATAATTAATGCACAATGTACATTACAAAGTGCATTAATATGGCCATACAGAAGTGTATACCCCAACTTTGTTTCGCGGGACAACCCCTTCAACGTTAAAGAAAACGTAGATGAACACAACATGAAAATACTAAAATAAAAATTAAAGGAGTGAATATTGAGAAAAAGAAGGGTTCAAAGTGAAATCTTATATAGCTGCATCTATTGAAAAGTGGGCTTCCAATAGTCTTCCAGAGTAGATATACCTTTTTGATGGCTTATAGAGTAGGTTTCTGACCATGTATCATGCCCCCCTATTAACTGAAGACAAATAGAAAACTACTGATTTAACCCTGTGAGGTACATTAGTTTATATGACACAATAATGGTATTTGTGTGGTAGTTTTATATTATCTCCGGTGGCCTAATAACATTAGGGTAATTGTCTAATCCCTCTTAGTTTAGTGGTTACTCAAATGCTGGATTAGTAGTGCACAGACCTGAGGTGAATATGATAACACTGGGTGCAAAATAAGACTCCGCAAACTATAATTCTTGCTTATAGCTTATATGACTGTTCACGAACAATGATCTAAACAGTAGGTAGCATAAAAATTTCAATGGCTCACAGAACGCAGCCTGTCAATCATACAGGTCTGTCAAATATAATGTATATATTTTCAATTTAGGACCAATAATAATGCTCCTATTACAATTGTGCATAGCATCAAGTCTAATATTATCCATACAATTTCCCCAGATGTTATTATAACACCTTACTTCTGGGACACATAAACAAATTGATACAGTCTTTCCGTCATGCATCATTATAATGGTTCACCACCATTCATTTTCTTGCTCCCTATGGATGATGTTACATATTGTCTGCCACTGGGTATCTGCTGAATTGTGATGTGCCTTGCCTCTTAAATGGCCAGCGATTGCAATATACAAATGACAATAATGCTTTTGTGGCATATTAGATCAGGTCTTCCAAGCCAGTTTGGTATCAAGGGCATATTCAAGACTTAAAGAGTTCTCAAAGAAAATACTAAAATATAAGTCAGAGAAGTGTATTTTTGTTCCTGTTACAAAGGGCAGAAGCCAATAAAAATATCTCCAATGTATAATACATCAAAGTATATGTAAACTTTTGCAATCAATATCTTTTAGGTGCTAATTTGCATCTTATAAATATAAAATGCAAAATCTGTTTGTTTGTGTCATATACAAATCTGCAGTTCTGGTCCAATTTGAGTGAAATTTTACATGCGAGTTCTTCAGCACAAGGAGACGAATACTGGTTTTATTTTTTGTTGCCGATAGCAACCAATCACAGCTCAGCTTTCATATATATATATATATATATATATATATATATATATATATAAAGGCGAAAGCCCTAACTGACTGACTTGCTGACTGACTGGCCACTAATTCTGTAACTTCCCAGTGTTGAACAAACGTTTTTTCTCCAAAAACTTAAATCCTAGAGAAGTAATTTGTATACTGAGAAGAATCTACCTCTCCTTTCCGTGTATATACTGAGGAGAATCTACCCCACCTCTATGTGTATATACTGAAAAGAGTCTACCTCTCCTCTCCGTGTATATACTGAGGAGAATCTACCTCTTCTCTCCGTGTATATACTGAGGAGAATCTACCCCACCTATATGTGTATATACTGAGGAGAATCTACCCCACCTATATGTGTATATACTGAAAAGAATCTACCTCTCCTCTCCGTGTATATACTGAGGGGAATCTACCCCACCTCTATGTGTATATACTGAAAAGAATCTACCTCTCCTCTCCGTGTATATACTGAGGAGAATCTACCCCACCTATATGTGTATATACTGAGGAGAATCTACCCCACCTCTATGTGTATATACTGAAAAGAATCTACCTCTTCTCTCCGTGTATATACTGAGGAGAATCTACCCCACCTATATGTGTATATACTGAGAAGAATCTACCTCTCCTCTCCGTGTATATACTGAGGACAATCTAACGCTCCTCTGTGTATATACTGAGAAGAATCTACCTCTCCTCTCCGTGTATATACTGAGGACAATCTAACGCTCCTCTATGTGTATATACTAAAAAGAATCTAAGTCACCTCTGTGTGCATTTACTGAGCAGAAGAAAGTGGCCATGGACTGCAGGGATAGAGCATGCCTTTAAGGCTAAGAAGGGGATGAAACCTCCAGTCAGGGGGTACATTTGAAAAAAAAGGATGTTACTTTTAAGGGTAAAAAGTGAGTAGAGTGGGAGGGGTGGTACATTCTGCAGAGGGACATCAGTACATGCAGCCTGAGGGGAATTTAATGCTCCTCTATGTGTATAAACATTTTATTCCTCGGTTCCTCTAAAGTAACCACAACTTCATAAAATTTTCTGTGCGAACAACACATAAGCACCTGTAACAAATTATCTTGGGCGAAGCCGGCTATATCAGCTAGTTTCTTATATTGCTGAGGTAAAATAAAAGCTGCGCTGTGACTGGTTGCTATTTCTTAAGGAGCTTTTACACAGGACGATTATCATTCTGGTCGTCCCGCAGAGTTTTGAACCATAATCGTCTTGTGTAAAAGCATGCAGAAACTGAATGACTGGACGAGAGTCATCCAGTTTTAAGCATGCTTAAAATCCCGAACGACCATCGGTGTAAACAGCAGCCGTTCAACGGCCGCTGCTTACAGTGAATGGAGGGAGGCGGTGGGAGAGCGGGGAGAGAACTCTCCTGCAGCCGTCCCGCCTTCCTGCTGGCCATGCTGTGAGTGCTCCAGTGATACTCCCTCCTGTGTAACAGCATGGGAGCGAGTACACACAGCGATGAGTGTCGGGCATCGTTTGCCTGACACTCGCCCCGTGTAAGAGCGCCTTTATACTGCTGGGGAAAAATAAAAGCTGTGCTGTGATTAGTTGCTAGAGCTCAGCTTGCATTTCTTATACTGCTGAGGTAAAATGATAGTTGTACTGTGATTAGTTGCTATCTATTATACTGCCAAGGTAAAATGAAAGCTATGCTGTTATTGGTTGCTATGGGCAACACAGATTTTCTTTTGGACAGCTTTTATAACAATGTGGTGCTGAGCTAATTTTTGCGGCTCGTTTATAAAATTGCTGTGCAATGCACGGGTATATCATCTAGTCTAAAATAAAATTTGAAGTAACCTTGCAAATAATCTTGATTTAAAATTCCTGACATTAGGCTGAGGTACCGGCTCCATCTGGCCCTCCGTGTACTGAGAGCTTTTTCCTTAGAAGCAATTCTTCTAAGAGATAATACCTCCTTACACTTGCAGTTTGATGGATCATGCCATGGCTTTTTTTGTTTGTTTGATTCTTACGAAAATAAGCAAAAAAAATGTTTAACCTTTTCTTGCAACTGTATGGAAGTCCTATTACACCTAGATACTGTACAAAGCTATAATACGGCAGAGTCCTAGCTCTTATAGGGTTAAGATTGTAATACTGAGTGCAGAAGGTGAAAAATGTGAGAAGTGCAGAAAATGTAAATATTAATCCACCCCTACATTGTGGTGCCAAGGGAAAGTACATATTTATGCATACCTGGAATATGTTTCTCTTGAGAAATCATGTGTTTATACCATAGTAACAAAATAAGCCGTATAACACGCTTTATTCTTATTGCACACATTTTCTTCAGAATGTCAGTATTTAGCATTTCATGTTTTCGAATACTGTCACTCACAATACAAAAAAATATTCCTTTCACTCGTTTTTATGTTTGCTTATTATTTTAGAACTGATCTAAAGAGATACAAATGAATAAGAAATTGAGTAACGTTTTCCTTTTTTTTTTTTTTTAAAGCGTTTAAAAGGAATCGTGGATGTTGAACATATTTATAAGAACATAAAACCTCCGTTAGATGCCAGAGAATGCATTTTGGGTTATAAAGAAAACAGCAATTGAAGTTCATAGCTATTGCAGCAGGTACATTTCTTTTTTATGCTGAAACTATATTGCAAAAATTTGGATTGTAAATGGTCAAAATCCGGATTGAAATAAAGAATCTGAATCAAGGGGCTCCCAAGAGCTATACTGGTTTTTGAATCCCAGAGGCAGCACCCTGGCGGGTGCATTTTTGCCCTCTGTGTCCCCTATAATTATACCCATGCAGGTGATTTAATAATAATTAATGCCAAACTATGATCCAGTAGTCTTTTATTTATGGTGGTTATTTATCATCTACATCTGATTGGGGAGAAATTGTCAACTGCCATGCCTGAACTGAACTTTGCATGGATTTAATATATGAAAAGTAGTATACATCGGTGTAGACAGAATCTCCGGGCATACCCTTTCATAAAAATTTCAGTTTGTGGGACAAATTTGTAACTTGAGAGCTGTGCTTCAAATACATTAATGATAAGTATGTTCCTCAAGTGGAAATGGTAAGGTAACAATTGCAGTGAATTTTAAAAACCCAAATGTGCCTGTAACTAAAAGCTAGAACTGAGATTTCTACCTTGGTAGCTATTGTCTAAGCATATCTGCACGGAAAGCAGTTGCGTAAACCAGGGGTGGACAAGCTCCTGCCCATCATGTCACGTAGTACGGCTAACAACCCCAGAGTTGCTTATAGATTACAGCAGGTCTGTCACCATGTATTGAGCTCCAGAGCAAGGTTCTGTCCACTGCCTCTATCAGGGTGGCTTCACAGGAGCGTGTTTATGTGCGTGCATATGCTCGCGCACAAAAACACGCATCTATTACAACCAATGCATTCCCTATGGTGTGTTCATATGACGTGTGTACACCATAGGGAATGCACGCATTGCCTGACAGTCCTGAAGTGATTTTTCAGGGAAGAGCTTTAAGTATAAGCTCTTCCCTGAAAATAATCCCTTTTAGTGTAAAAAAAATAATAATAATTGAAAAATATATATACTTACCTGTCCGCCGCTGCCGTGTCCCCCGCGGGGATGAAGAACACATCTGCCACATAATAAAATAAAGAATTTCCTGCTGCACCTGCCACATCTGTGACAGATGCATCAAAGGAATTCTTCCCTGCGGGGAATAAAGAATTCCCTACTGCAGCTGTCACAGATGACAGCTGTGGTAGACGATCCAGCTGCCAGCACCCATTAATTGTTTTTTCAGGGCAGGGCTTTAAATATAAGCCCTTCCCTGAAAAACAAGCCAAAGTAGCGTTAAAAATAATAAAAAAACACGTACTCACCTTTCTTCAGCTGCCCGGGCTCAGCCACGTCCTGTCTGTGCTGTCCCCAGCTCAGCACTGAAGTTCTTTGAGCAGCGGTGAATTAAAATCCCCGCCTGCTGAAAGAGCTGCTTCTGATTGGCTGAGGCCCTCAGCCAATCACAGGCAGCTCTCGCCTGTCATTCATTCAGCGAGAGCTGCCTGGGATTGGCTGAGGCTAATACACATTAGATTTTATTGTCCTAAACTGTCAATTTTGGCAGTGCCTGCTGATCATCTAATGCTATGGTGGCCTCCCACAACAGCAGATGTTAGGGGGGATTAGGATTGAGCAGTTTGCCTTCAACTGTCCTATTCTGTTCTTGGAGAGACAAGCTGCTGTGGCAGTGGCGTTTTTCTCCTTCTGTATTCAGAACATATGCATGCTGGGTCAGAACTAGAATGCATGTGTATGGCGGTGTTGGGCAAGGTAGTGTCAGACAAACGATCTATCTTCTGTGTATGGGTAGCCTTTGTGCCTATAGTTCAGAAAGAATGCAGATATCAGAACATCCTGGCAAAACTGTTCCTGTGTTATACCTAGAGCAGGTCTGAAGGGGGCTTAGGTCCTGCACTAGGTTGGGTATCAATTTTCACAGGGGAAGGCATATTAGCATTTTTATGGTGTGATCATAGGAAGTTCAACACACTTTTGATAGTTAGGGTCTCTAGGACTTCCACATATCCAGAGAATGGGGATGCCCTGTCTCCCTATTTAACACTTCAGAGATGACATGCATGGCTCGCTACATTATTTTTTCTTGGAGTTGTGAAATACTTTGTTGTTTCTGTAAATATAATGGAGAAAGCCCCATAGATTTGTGCTCTTAATGTCTCCGGACTGCCAAATGAGAAGTGAGATTGCTAGATGTTGAGCACCTACCTAGTAGACATTTATGACATGCCATAAATGTCTCTGATGGAAATATGCTTTAAAGATTAATTGTAGGTCTTCGGTCTATTGCAATCTGAAAATGTGATCCTCGGACCACCCTTGCTGTAAACAGTGAAAGGTATTCCTTTTATTAAATATTTCCACAACTTGTCAGGCTCCATAGTGAGAACTAGCAGAATAGCAGTAGTTCTGGTATTTGTGAATAGTCAACTTTCAAGAATGTATTTTTTGTAATATATAGTACTGTGCAAATGTTTTAGTGTACATCCAAAGAAAATGCTGCAAAGGAAGAATTTTTTCAGAAGGCTGATGGACCCCAAATTTATTCTGCAGCAGGAGAACAACCCCAAACATACAGCCGATGTAATTAGGAACTATCTTCAGCATAAAGAAGAACAAGGAGTCCTGGAAGTGATGGTACACCCCTCACAGAGTCCTGATCTCAACATCATCAAGTCTGTCTGGGAGTCCATGAGGAGACACGAGGATTTGAGTAAGACTAAATCCACAGAAGATCTGTGGTTAGTTTTCCAAGATGTTTGAAACAAAAGTTCCATTTCAAGTTCCTTCCAAAAACTGTGTACAAGTGTGCCTACAAGAATTGATGCTGTTTTGAAAGCAAAGGGCGGTCACACCAAATATTGGTTTAATTTACATTTTTCTTTTCTTCAGTCACTTTGCATTTTGTTAATTGACAAAAAACTATTAACACTTCTATTTTTGGAAACATTTCTACTTTGCAGCATTTTTTCCACATCTGCCCAAAACTTTTACACAGTACTGTGCATCTATTATTTTCTACTACATTTTGAGAGTATTTGTGGTTGTAAGTATATTGGTTGGGAACACTATTTTTTCTCCCTGGAGAGAGCACCTAGAAGCTGAGTGAGTAAGGAGACTTATAAGGCCATTCATGCTTCTCTGGGTAACATGCAAATAAGGGAGATGGAACAATGTTTCTGCAGCGCCACCTGGCTTGGCTTTCAATTTCCAGTGATTGTTACAAGGCTTGTATAAAGAGTCTAACGTTGACTTGCAGGAATTCTGCCTTCCAATAGGTGGCGCTGCAGAGGTATTGTTCCATTTCCCTTGTTTGTAAGTATATTTAAATAGCTACCAATGATTATGCTTCCTGAAGTGCACAAAGCATCAGCATTGAAAGTGTGCAGTAATTTTTTGTAATGAAGTGAATGAATGATTGTTACGGAATAGCTAGAACTAACCATTTCATATAAGTGTTCGTATCAAACAGCATAGTATCATAAGAAATAAGATGTATTTTAGGTAATTATGGTTAATATCTTCATGGGTGTAATTTCCCTTAAAACTGAGAGCAGCTAGTTATGAATAAATTAAAACAAATGAGAAATCGTCTAGAAAATCTTCTCTCATTTGTTGGCTCCTGTGTGTATTATTTCTTAATTACTCTTTCCATGAGAATCATTTTCCAAATGCTGCTAACCATTAGTTTAATTGTAAGCCTTTATGAACAGTAACTGTCTGCTGCGCCCATTTGGAGAGAACAGCACTTTACTGTCACAAGTTGAAGTAAAGTGGAATGGATTTTATTGTACAAATTGCTAATGCTGTCAAGAAAAGACACCAAATGAGAACAATAGGTCCATTTTCAAAGAAGCTGAAAAACCTTTTAAGTTCAAGACTACAATTTATTGATATATTCCCCATACACAGCGAGAGAGTGGCAGCAAATGACTCGACTCCTTTGTGTCTCAGTGATCTTTTTTCAACTAGATAAGGCTGAAGGACAAGATCTTTGTTTTATCACAAAGAACGTCCTGGCTCTGTTCAACTTTTTACTGTTGTGCCTCAGATGCAGTCTTAACAGATTTAATAAAGCCAAGACATTTGGGGAGAATAAACAGTATACAGTCATTGTGTCATTTCTTTTGTTTGATTTTATCTCTGCATAACTATAAAGGTAATTAAACATAATACGAAGTACTCACTGAGTATATAGGAATATAACTCCAGATAAATCATGTAATTGGAAAATACAGATAAAGAGCTTCTGCAAGCTGCAGTGATGAATCGAACATCAGTCCTCAAACTTAGTCTCTTTTCACATCTGCCTCAGAGACTCCGTTTAGAGCCTCTAGTGCAGATCCAGCATGAAATGCTAGAAGAAAAAGTTGTGCATGCAGGACTTTTTCGTCCAGTAAAAATGGCAGATAGGTGTCCATTCGACATGTATCTGTTCATCCAGGGGATGCTGTTTTCCTCCACCCATATAGCCAGATCAGGAGAGTGGGTCCTGGGGACATTTACAACTTACAATAGTTTTCAGAAGAACAGCAACATTTTACTTTTTTCTGAAGCCAAATTCCTTGCTGTGACTGCTGCTGCTCCGTCCTTCAAATGGCCACTGATGGAAGGGCATGTGACATGATCCCACCCATCAGCGGCTCCCATTGAAAAGCTCTGTAGCTGCAAATTTCATTCCTGGACAAGTAGGAAATTGGTACAGGTGCAGTGCTTTTCAGTGGGATTCACTGTGGGATGGGAGTATATAATGTGCTTCTTCCTCAGGGTGCATTTGCAGGTCAGAGAAGAAGGCAATTTTTATGGACTGAGAGTTTGGACCCACTTTGCTAACCAACCAGCCTGGCTTTGGCACCAGACCTGGTGTGGTTGGCAGCTGACCCCAGTAGTGAAAGGTACTGTACAAGGCAATATCAGATGAGAAGTTAATCCCTTAGCTGATCAGGAAGATAGGAAGACCCCTGCCTGCAAGCAGGGCAATCATCCTGACAAGAACGACCCCGCACTAAAACCTTGGGGATAGCTATCCCTGATAGGACTCAGGGACAATGTACTGAACACAGGGCACACAGGACTGACTCCCACAGAGACAGGTATTAGGCAAAGACTGAAAGGAAAATGGACAAACGCACACAGGCAGAAGCACAAGGCAAAGAACCTACAAAATAAAAAGATACAGGTACAGGAACAAATAGACAAAACAGACCTGAGATAGGTGATCTAGAAAGGCTGAATGTCAGAGACAAACACACATCAAACACACATCAGTTCTCAGGCAAGGAGGAAGTGCCTCAGCCCAGCTTAAATAGGAATGTAATGGCTATTAACCCCACAGCTGAGCTAAGGGCCAGAGAAATGGTTAACTCCTTTAGTACTGGAAGACAACAGACATATAGAGTCCATACACACAGGAGGAGCAGAGTGATGCTTGCGTCTGCCCAGAACCGCAAGATGGACGCAGACACAGGTAACAAATCTAACAGCAATGTAGCATGGCTTCCAAAAGAAAGAAAATGCTGCTGTTCATTTCAGCACTTTAAGTTAGAAATCTCCCCAGTACCCAGTCTCACCTTACTATATATAAGATGGCTAACCCCTTTAACCCTAACCATGAATTAAAAAACTGGACATTTTTAATATTTTATTCTCCAATAACCTGTAAATTTACATTTAAATCTAATAACTAGAGATGAACGAGCACCCAAATGCTTGGGTCCGCGTTATTCGAGAGCTCTACTTGAGTAACGAACCCCATTGACTAGAATGGGAGACTCGAGCATTTTTGTATGTGGGACGCCGGGTGCCGAGCTTTTCTCTTTTTTTCCTCTCTCTCTCTCTCTCTCTCTCTCTCTCTCTCCCCTGCCTGCCAGACAAAACATTGGCCATTGACGCCGCGCTGTGGCGGGGAGAGGCCAAAACAGGCACGTCACATCGAGGAGGAGCCAAAAACTGGGGCGGGGTCGAACACGGCTTGATGCTCGTTTGAGTAATGAGCACCATCGAGTACGCTAATACTCGAACGAGCATTAAGCACGGCAGAGTATGTTCGCTTAACTCTACTAGTAACCCTTCTCCTTCCAATCTCGAACACTCACAAAGATCTGTATATTGGAACTAAGCAGAGGCATACCTGTACGTACTATAGATGTGCTCCTGTATTGATGGTATTCATTGAAGGCTGGTCTATTAATTAGTAGCAAGAACCTGCACAGGTATTGGTTTCTATATGTACCCTTGAAGTGCAAAATGTAGTCAAACTATCAGGGCCATTTATCCCAAGTTGTTAGGAGTATGGCATCGAAATGCACATTTTTATGGAAGAAACCGACGAGAAAGCATGAGAGCAGTCAATGGTTTCTAAGTCAAGTGTTTTTCAGATAGTAAAAAGCATTGCTTCCAGCAACATAAGGCAATTGTAGAACATGACTTTATTGATACTTGAGTTAAAACAGATTAGACTATCTTTAAACCTAATAATGTTGCCAATGCTTTTTTTGTAGGGATTTTGAAAGTGTCTTACATTAGGATTAGAGATGAGCGAACACCAAAATGTTCGGGTGTTCGTTATTCGTAACGAACTTCCCGTGATGCTCGAGGGTTCGTTTCGAACAACGAACCCCATTGAAGTCAATGGGCGACCAGAACATTTTTGTATTTCGCCGATGCTCGCTAAGGTTTTCATGTGTGAAAATCTGGGCAATTCAGGAAAGTGATGGGAATGACACAGTGACGGATAGGGCAGGCGAGGGGCTACATGTTGGGCTGCATCCTAAGTTCACAGGTCCCACTATTAAGCCACAATAGCGGCAAGAGTGGGCCCCCCCCCCTCCCAACAACTTTTACTTCTGAAAAGCGCTCATTAGCATGGCATACCTTTGCTAAGCACCACACTACCTCCAACAAAGCACAATCACTGCCTGCATGACACTCCACTGACACTTCTCCTGGGTTACATGCTGACCAACCGCCCCCCCTCCCCCCCACAGCGCACACCAAAGTGTCCCTGGGCAGCCTTCAGCTGCCCTCATGCCACACCACGCTCATGTCTATTTAGAATTGCGTCTGCCATGACGAGGGACCGCAGGCACACACTGCAGAGGTTGGCACGGCTAGGCAGCGACCCTCTTTAAAAGTGGCGGAGCGATAGCCCACAATGCTGTACAGAAGCAATGAGAAATAGAATCCTGTGCCACCGCCATCAGGAGCTGCACACGTGGGCATAGCAATGGGGAACCTATGTGCCACACACTATTCATTCTGTCAAGGTGTCTGCATGCCCCAGTCAGACTGGTAATATGCACCTTAACAGTAACCGCGTTGGTGGTAATGTGGTGGTGACTGCGGACCTAGTAGCACGGTTGTATTTTGTTGGTTTTCGGAATGTGGCCAGGATTAAGTAGGCCGTGGCGGGGGGATGGTGGGGGGGCTCTCTTGTAGTGTCGGTAAAGGTGAAATTCTTGGACTGCCACCAGACGAACCAATGCAAAGGCATTTGCCAACAATGTTTTCCCTGTTGGAGGAGGAGGGGGATGTTTTTGAGGCACTACGTGTCCTCTCCACGTGTCCGTGGTTATATGCACCTTAACAGTAACCGCGTTGGTGGTAATGTGGTGGTGACTGCGGACCTAGTAGCACGGTTGTATTTTGTTGGTTTTCGGAATGTGGCCAGGATTAAGTAGGCCGTGGCGGGGGGATGGTGGGGGGGCTCTCTTGTAGTGTCGGTAAAGGTGAAATTCTTGGACTGCCACCAGACGAACCAATGCAAAGGCATTTGCCAACAATGTTTTCCCTGTTGGAGGAGGAGGGGGATGTTTTTGAGGCACTACGTGTCCTCTCCACGTGTCCGTGGTTATATGCACCTTAACAGTAACCGCGTTGGTGGTAATGTGGTGGTGACTGCGGACCTAGTAGCACGGTTGTATTTTGTTGGTTTTCGGAATGTGGCCAGGATTAAGTAGGCCGTGGCGGGGGGATGGTGGGGGGGCTCTCTTGTAGTGTCGGTAAAGGTGAAATTCTTGGACTGCCACCAGACGAACCAATGCAAAGGCATTTGCCAACAATGTTTTCCCTGTTGGAGGAGGAGGGGGATGTTTTTGAGGCACTACGTGTCCTCTCCACGTGTCCGTTCCATGTCAGCAACAGTAGCACTCAAGACAGGCCCCAGTAACAATTCTGAAGCAGCAGTATAGCGGGAGCGCAGTCTTCGTTCCATGTAAGCAATAGTAGCACTCAAGACAGGCCCCAGTAACAATTCTGAAGCAGCAGTATAGCGGGAGCGCAGTCTTCGTTCCATGTAAGCAATAGTAGCACTCAAGACAGGCCCCAGTAACAATTCTGAAGCAGCAGTATAGCGGGAGCGCAGTCTTCGTTCCATGTAAGCAATAGTAGCACTCAAGACAGGCCCCAGTAACAATTCTGAAGCAGCAGTATAGCGGGAGCGCAGTCTTCGTTCCATGTAAGCAATAGTAGCACTCAAGACAGGCCCCAGTAACAATTCTGAAGCAGCAGTATAGCGTGAGCGCAGTCTTCGTTCCATGTAAGCAATGGTTAATGTGGCTTAAGTGGTAACTAGGCCTGTAGGCAGCCCAGTGTAACGAAAAATTGGTTCAAGTTAAAGTTCCAACGCTTTTAAGCGCATTGAAACTTATAAAAATTGTTAAGAAAAATTATTTGAGTGAGCCTTGTGGCCCTAAGAAAAATTGCCCGTTCAGCGTGATTACGTGAGGTTTCAGGAGGAGGAGCAGGAGGAGGAGGAGGAATATTAGACACAGATTGATGAAGCAGAAATGTCCCCGTTTTGGATGGTGAGAGAGAACGTAGCTTCCATCCGCGGGTGCAGCCTACGTATTGCTTACGTATCGCTGCTGTCCGCTGGTGGAGAACAGAAGTCTGGGGAAATCCAGCCTTTGTTCATCTTGATGAGTGTTAGCCTGTCGGCACTGTCGGTTGACAAGCGGCTACGCTTATCTGTGATGATTCCCCCAGCCGCACTAAACACCCTTTCCGACAAGACGCTAGCCGCAGGACAAGCAAGCACCTCCAGGGCATACAGCGCGAGTTCAGGCCACGTGTCCAGCTTCGACACCCAGTAGTTGTAGGGGGCAGAGGCGTCACCAAGGATGGTCGTGCGATCCGCTACGTACTCCCTCACCATCCTTTTACAGTGCTCCCGCCGACTCAGCCGTGACTGGGGAGCGGTGACACAGTCTTGGTGGGGAGCCATAAAGCTGGCCAGGCCCTTAAAGACTGTTGCACTGCCTGGGATGTACATGCTGCTCGATCTACGCACATCCCCTGCTACCTTGCCCTCGGTACTGCGCCTTCTGCCACTAGCGCTGTCGGCTGGGAATTTTACCATCAGCTTGTCCGCAAGGGTCCTGTGGTATAGCAACACTCTCGAACCCCTTTCCTCTTCGGGAATCAGAGTGGGCAGGTTCTCCTTATACCGTGGATCGAGCAGTGTGTACACCCAGTAATCCGTCGTGGCCAGAATGCGTGCAACGCGAGGGTCACGAGAAAGGCATCCTAACATGAAGTCAGCCATGTGTGCCAGGGTACCAGTACGCAACACATGGCTGTCCTCACTAGGAAGATCACTTTCAGGATCCTCCTCCTCCTCCTCCTCAGGCCATACACGCTGAAAGGATGACAGGCAATCAGCCGGTGTACCGTCAGCAGCGGCCCAAGCTGTCTCTTCCCCCTCCTCCTCATCCTCCTCATGCTCCTCCTCCTGTACGCGCTGAGAAATAGACAGGAGGGTGCCCTGACTATCCAGCGGCATACTGTCTTCCCCCGCCCCCGTTTCCGAGCGCAAAGCAGCTGCCTTTATGGTTTGCAGGGAATTTCTCAAGATGCATAGCAGAGGAATGGTGACGCTAATGATTGTAGCATCGCCGCTCACCACCTGGGTAGACTCCTCAAAATTACCAAGGACATGGCAGATGTCTGCCAACCAGGCCCACTCTTCTGAAAGGAATTGAGGAGGCTGACTCCCACTGCGCCGCCCATGTTGGAGTTGGTATTCGACTATAGCTCTCCGTTGTTCATAGAGCCTGGCCAACATGTGGAGCGTAGAGTTCCACCGTGTGGGCACGTCGCACAGCAGTCGGTGCACTGGCAGCTTAAAGTGATGTTGCAGGGTGCGCAGGGTGGCAGCGTCCGTGTGGGACTTGCGGAAATGTGCGCAGAGCCGGCGCGCCTTTACGAGCAGGTCTGACAAGCGTGGGTAGCTTTTCAGAAAGCGCTGAACCACCAAATTAAAGACGTGGGCCAGGCATGGCACGTGCGTGAGGCTGCCGAGCTGCAGAGCCGCCACCAGGTTACGGCCGTTGTCACACACGACCATGCCCGGTTGGAGGCTCAGCGGCGCAAGCCAGCGGTCGGTCTGCTGTGTCAGACCCTGCAGCAGTTCGTGGGCCGTGTGCCTCTTATCGCCTAAGCTGAGTAGTTTCAGCACGGCCTGCTGACGCTTGCCCACCGCTGTGCTGCCACACCGCGCGACACCGACTGCTGGCGACATGCTGCTGCTAACACATCTTGATTGTGAGACAGAGGAGGAGGAGGAGGAGGAGGGTGCTTTAGTGGAGGAAGCATACACCTCCGCAGATACCAGCACTGAGCTGGGGCCCGCAATTCTGGGGGTGGGTAGGACGTGAGCGGTCCCAGGCTCTGACTCTGTCCCAGCCTCCACTAAATTCACCCAATGTGCCGTCAGGGAGATGTAGTGGCCCTGCCCGCCTGTGCTTGTCCACGTGTCCGTAGTTAAGTGGACCGTGGCAGTAACCGCGTTGGTGAGGGCGCGCACAATGTTGCGGGAGACGTGGTCGTGCAGGGCTGGGACGGCACATCGGGAAAAGTAGTGGCGACTGGGAACTGAGTAGCGCGGGGCCGCCGCCTCCATGATACTTTTGAAGGACTCAGTTTCCACAACCCTATACGGCAGCATCTCAAGGCTGATGAATTTTGCGATGCGGACGGTTAACGTTTGAGCGTGCGGGTGCGTGGCGGCGTACTTGCGCTTGCGCTCGAACACTTGCGCAAGTGACGGCTGAACGGTGCGCTGAACTACACTGCTGGATGGGGCCGAGGACAGCGGAGATGAGGGTGTGGGTGCAGGCCATGAGGCGGTAGTGCCTGTGTCCTGAGAGGGGGGTTGCATCTCAGTGGCAGGTTGGGGCACAGGGGGAGAGGCAGGGGTGCAAACCGGAGGCGGTGAACGGCCTTTGTCCCACCTTGCGGGGTGCTTGGCCATCATATGTCTGCGCATGCTGGTGGTGGTGAGGCTGTTGGTGTTGGCTCCCCGGCTGAGCTTTGCGCGACAAAGGTTGCACACCACTGTTCGTCGGTCGTCAGGCGTCTCTGTGAAAAACTGCCAGACCTTAGAGCACCTCGGCCTCCGCAGGGTGGCATGGCGCGAGGGGGCGCTTTGGGAAACACTTGGTGGATTATTCGGTCTGGCCCTGCCTCTACCCCTGGCCACTGCACTGCCTCTTGCAACCTGCCCTGCTGATGCCCTTGACTCCCCCTCTGAAGACCTGTCCTCCTGAGTAAGCGTTGCACACCAGGTGGGGTCAGTCACCTCATCGTCCTGCTGCTCTTCCTCCGAATCCTCTGTGCGCTGCTCCCTGGGACTTACTGCCCTTACTACTACCTCACTGCAAGACAACTGTGTCTGATCGTCATCGTCCTCCTCACCCACAGAAAGTTGTTGAGACAGTTGGCGGAAGTCCCCAGCCTCTTCCCCCGGACCCCGGGAACTTTCGAATGGTTTGGCATCAGTGACGATAAACTCCTCTGGTGGGAGAGGAACCGCTGCTGCCCAATCTAAGCAGGGGCCCGAGAACAGTTCCTGGGAGTGCTCCCGCTCCTGAGCAGGTGTTATTGTAGTGGAGTGAGGAGGCTGGGAGGAAGGAGGAGCAGCAGACAGAGGATTCGGATTGGCAGCAGTGGACGGCGCAGAACTGCGGGTAGACGATAGGTTGCTCGAAGCACTTTCTGCCATCCAGGACAGGACCTGCTCACACTGCTCATTTTCTAATAACCGTCTCCCGCGTGGACCCATTAATTGGGCGATGAATGTGGGGACGCCAGAAACGTGCCTCTCTCCTAATCGCGCAGCAGTCGGCTGCGACACACCTGGATCAGGAGCTTGGCCTGTGCCCACACCCTGACTTGGCCCTCCGCGTCCTCGGCCGCGTCCACATCCTCTAGGCCTACCCCTACCCCTCAGCATGCTGTATTACCAGTGATTTGATTTCACAGGCAGGAAATAAATTGGCGCAAGACTGCAGGCCAAATATAATTTTTGCCCTTTTTGGAAAACGAAAGGCCCCACTGCCTCTAGTGAATGAATTATCTAAGTTTAATAACTGTGCTGTGTCCCTGCTTATGTGTCACAGAACGTGAGGGTAGCAGAGTTATTATAACTCTGGCAGAGCAGGTATTTTTTTTCCCAATTAAGGAAAGCAAATGGCGAAGCCAGCAGTAAAGCGTAGCTGGGTGCGTATGATTTAGCACTGTTCTTCACGCAGCTCACACGTCTCCACCGCCCGTAAGGACGGACAGAGGCTGGACAAATAGATTTGTTTTCAGTTTTTTCCCACCAAAAGGCAGCACTGCGTATATTCTATGAACATGAGAAGTTTAATAACTGTGCTGTGTCCCTGCTTATGTGTCACAGAACGTGAGGGTAGCAGAGTTATTATAACTCTGGCAGAGCAGGTATTTTTTTTCCCAATTAAGGAAAGCAAATGGCGAAGCCAGCAGTAAAGCGTAGCTGGGTGCGTATGATTTAGCACTGTTCTTCACGCAGCTCACACGTCTCCACCGCCCGTAAGGACGGACAGAGGCTGGACAAATAGATTTGTTTTCAGTTTTTTCCCACCAAAAGGCAGCACTGCGTATATTCTATGAACATGAGAAGTTTAATAACTGTGCTGTGTCCCTGCTTATGTGTCACAGAACGTGAGGGTAGCAGAGTTATTATAACTCTGGCAGAGCAGGTATTTTTTTTCCCAATTAAGGAAAGCAAATGGCGAAGCCAGCAGTAAAGCGTAGCTGGGTGCGTATGATTTAGCACTGTTCTTCACGCAGCTCACACGTCTCCACCGCCCGTAAGGACGGACAGAGGCTGGACAAATAGATTTGTTTTCAGTTTTTTCCCACCAAAAGGCAGCACTGCGTATATTCTATGAACATGAGAAGTTTAATAACTGTGCTGTGTCCCTGCTTATGTGTCACAGAACGTGAGGGTAGCAGAGTTATTATAACTCTGGCAGAGCAGGTATTTTTTTTCCCAATTAAGGAAAGCAAATGGCGAAGCCAGCAGTAAAGCGTAGCTGGGTGCGTATGATTTAGCACTGTTCTTCACGCAGCTCACACGTCTCCACCGCCCGTAAGGACGGACAGAGGCTGGACAAATAGATTTGTTTTCAGTTTTTTCCCACCAAAAGGCAGCACTGCGTATATTCTATGAACATGAGAAGTTTAATAACTGTGCTGTGTCCCTGCTTATGTGTCACAGAACGTGAGGGTAGCAGAGTTATTATAACTCTGGCAGAGCAGGTATTTTTTTTCCCAATTAAGGAAAGCAAATGGCGAAGCCAGCAGTAAAGCGTAGCTGGGTGCGTATGATTTAGCACTGTTCTTCACGCAGCTCACACGTCTCCACCGCCCGTAAGGACGGACAGAGGCTGGACAAATAGATTTGTTTTCAGTTTTTTCCCACCAAAAGGCAGCACTGCGTATATTCTATGAACATGAGAAGTTTAATAACTGTGCTGTGTCCCTGCTTATGTGTCACAGAACGTGAGGGTAGCAGAGTTATTATAACTCTGGCAGAGCAGGTATTTTTTTTCCCAATTAAGGAAAGCAAATGGCGAAGCCAGCAGTAAAGCGTAGCTGGGTGCGTATGATTTAGCACTGTTCTTCACGCAGCTCACACGTCTCCACCGCCCGTAAGGACGGACAGAGGCTGGACAAATAGATTTGTTTTCAGTTTTTTCCCACCAAAAGGCAGCACTGCGTATATTCTATGAACATGAGAAGTTTAATAACTGTGCTGTGTCCCTGCTTATGTGTCACAGAACGTGAGGGTAGCAGAGTTATTATAACTCTGGCAGAGCAGGTATTTTTTTTCCCAATTAAGGAAAGCAAATGGCGAAGCCAGCAGTAAAGCGTAGCTGGGTGCGTATGATTTAGCACTGTTCTTCACGCAGCTCACACGTCTCCACCGCCCGTAAGGACGGACAGAGGCTGGACAAATAGATTTGTTTTCAGTTTTTTCCCACCAAAAGGCAGCACTGCGTATATTCTATGAACATGAGAAGTTTAATAACTGTGCTGTGTCCCTGCTTATGTGTCACAGAACGTGAGGGTAGCAGAGTTATTATAACTCTGGCAGAGCAGGTATTTTTTTTCCCAATTAAGGAAAGCAAATGGCGAAGCCAGCAGTAAAGCGTAGCTGGGTGCGTATGATTTAGCACTGTTCTTCACGCAGCTCACACGTCTCCACCGCCCGTAAGGACGGACAGAGGCTGGACAAATAGATTTGTTTTCAGTTTTTTCCCACCAAAAGGCAGCACTGCGTATATTCTATGAACATGAGAAGTTTAATAACTGTGCTGTGTCCCTGCTTATGTGTCACAGAACGTGAGGGTAGCAGAGTTATTATAACTCTGGCAGAGCAGGTATTTTTTTTCCCAATTAAGGAAAGCAATTGGCGAAGCCAGCAGTAAAGCGTAGCTGGGTGCGTATGATTTAGCACTGTTCTTCACGCAGCTCACACGTCTCCACCGCCCGTAAGGACGGACAGAGGCTGGACAAATAGATTTGTTTTCAGTTTTTTTCCCACCAAAAGGCAGCACTGCGTATATTCTATGAATAATAACTGTGTTGTGGCCCTGCCTATACAATTCTTTCCCTGCAGTATCAATGGAGGGTGGAATGCTCTGCAGAGGCGATTTTGAGAAGCCCAAAAAAAATGCAGCACAGCTAACAGCAGCCTGGACAGTACTGCACACGGATAAATATGGCCCTAGAAAGGACCGTTGAGGTTCTTGAAGGCTACACTCACTCCTAACACTCTCCCTGCCTATGCAGCACTTCTGTCCCTAATGCCAGGTGCAACGGTCTGCAGAGGCGATTTTGAGAAAAAAAAAAATCCCACTGCTAACAGCAGCCAACACACAGCTATCAGTGGCCCTAATAAGGACCTTTGGGGGGTCTTGAAGCCTACACTAACTACCAATTCTTTCCCTACAGCAGCTCCGGTATAAACAGCACTGTCCCTCATCTAACTCACACCGCATCTGAGGCGAGCCGCGGGAGGGGCCGACTTTTATATTAGGCGAACACCTGATCTCACCAGCCACTCACAGCAGGGGGGTGGTATAGGGCTTAAACGTTGCAGGGGGAAGTTGTAATGCCTTCCCTGTCTTTCAATTGGCCAGAAAAGCGCGCTAACGTCTCAGGGAAGGAAGTGAAAGTAACCAGAACACCGCATGGTGTTCGTTACGAATAACGAACATCCCGAACACCCTAATATTCGCACGAATATCAAGCTCGGACGAACGCGTTCGCTCATCTCTAATTAGGATGTATTCCATTGTCGATGATAACCATCTGATTTCAGGCAAGAATCGGATGCTTGGTTTTTAACATTTTACCATGATTAGGGACACCATGCTCAAAACACATTGGTCATATTATCATGTTTTAAGATAGTTTAATCATTTTTTATTCATGCATCAATAAAGTTTAATGTTTTATGATTGCTTGGTAGTGCTGGCAGCAATTCTTTTGCCGCATTCGATCAGTTTGCATGCCATGAAAATACTTGAGGTAAACTACAAATAGAATGTATTCTCCCATGACTCAGGAGTATATGTACCTGCTGGCTTTAGTCTGACGAAAACAACTACTGGAGCTTTGGGCCCAATTTATACAATGCAGGCAGCCCAGTGGCTTAGGCGTTAGCACTGTTGCCTTGTAGCACTGGGGTCCTGCCATGGACAGCATCTTCAGTGTGTATGTTCTCCACGTGAGTATGTGTATGTTCTGCGCTGGTTTCCTCTGGGTACTCTGGTTACCTTCCATGCTTCAAAAACATAGAGATAGGCGACTATAGATTGTCACCCGGGATGGGGACAGAACCCAATATCTTGTTATATAAAGTGCTGCGTAATCTGCATGCACTATATAAATAAAGGGGATTATTATTGTGCTCCAAATACTATAAAAGTATTGGTCTACAGCTACAGTTTGCAGAAGTATGCTAACAAACTGTTACAAGAGAGTTGGTCATATGCAGAGCCAGTGCCAAAATGTCTGGAATCTGTTTTTTTTTTTTTTCCAGACTAGGGCCAAAAGATTGTTTTCTTCAGACTGGGCGGTGTACATCTTTAGGGCAGCTGCTCGGAAATTGAAAATCCCGTGGCTGGCCAGTTCTATTCTGAGATTCTGTTCATAACAAAGTATTACGAAATTCCCTGACAATTTAGGTATAGTACCTCCAAATTGGAAGTACTGTTTAATGGCATCACAAACTGACATCAACTGATTGGATAATGGTAGCAATTTACTTAGCAGGTAAAAGTATGCTTTATGTTATAGAATTTAGACATGTAATATCCAAATAGTAGATGTTGATATACTAGTAGACCTCAAACCAGTGACCGGTAGTTCTTAACTAATGATGAGCAAACTTTTGAAAAGTTTGGTTTCGCCAGTTTGCCTAATTTTGGAAAAAAAAGTTTGGTTCAATCCAAATTAGTTTGAATCGAACAGGAAGTTCAACAAAACCCCTAAAACTGGTGTATAACACTAAGAGCCATAAAATCTTTGTATGAACCTTTCAGAGTGAGATACGGGGCTTTATTGCTCTTAGACAGTGTTACTGTGATGTTGTGATCTGTCTGGCAGTCTGTACTGTCTGTCTGCCCATCCATTTTGCCATATTGTCCAGCCAACCAATTAGTTTTCCATCTAAGTACAGTGGTCCCTGTGAATGTATAAGAGAAGGAGTGTTGCAGCGTGCCATCACTGCAGAAGTACCTGGTGCCGACTGTTGGAAAAAACTTATGTTTCCTCTCTTCTCTTGCCTGTTGCATCTCCCCTGCAGTGCATGTTCTGATTGGTTGTCTGAGAGGTGGTTTTCCTGGTTGACCAATCAGAGATATCATTATGCTATATAATTCAATAGCACCCTGCCATGACTGCTAGTCATTTTGCCTATGTCTGCTGTGGTGTGCATTCTTCTTTGCCAAAGCTCATTCTATTCAGTACCCATTCCGTCTGTTTATTCTGAGCTCTATTTGTCAGGCATCCAGTTTGTCTGTCATGATGTTGCATGCATGCTATGTTCTGTTTTGTCAGTTTGTCTGTCTGTCTATTACTCTGACTGTTAGTATGTCAGTTTTTTGATCATCAGTCGATTTATTCATATGTCTAATCTACCTGTCCTATAGGTTGTCGGATGCCTGGTCCATGTTTGTTTCTCCTACCCGTCCGTGGTGGGTGGATGTCTGAGCCTTGTCTTGTCCGTTCCCCTCCGTCCATTGATAGGCAGACACTAGGGACTTGTCTTGTCTATCTGTTCCATCCATTGGTATGTGGATGCCTGAATCCCCTCTATCTGTAGGTGTGTGGATGTTCAATTCCCTTCTATCCATAGGTGTGCAGACACCCGATTCTGTGTCTCATTTTGTGTGTTTGGTGTAGCAGTATTCCTTGCCTGACTTGTATGTGTGTCCTGTTGTCCTGCAATTGTCATCCAGGAATAGACTAGGCCCAGTAGCTACGAGACTGAGGGCAATCCTTATCAGAACGATCGCTCTGCTTTAAGGCAGGAGCCCACCAATGTCCTGGTTTATTTAGGGAAAATATTCCAAGTTTGTGTCCATCCTGTTTGTGTCTGTTGGGTTAAGTCCATATTTGTCCTGTTTAGTTCTGTTATAGTCCTGTCTGGTGATACTCGTTCAGGGCTTTGTGGTTTTACCATGCATGGATGTGACAGTTATACACCAGTGTTCAGCATTAGTGTTGAGTGAACCGAATCAGTAGAACCTGGTTTCAGGTAGAGCTTTGCTAAAAGCTTAGTATGGGTTCATGCCGCACTGAACTTTTAGCAAACGTTTAACCGAAAACAGGGTTCTTCTGGTTCAGTTTTCTAAATACTAATCTTAACATTGGGAACCAAATGGTTCTTTAGCAAAGACTGGGAAATCTTTCTCCACCCATTTCTAGTGGAATGCTCATTAGAGATGAGCGAGCATACTCGCTAAGGACAATTACTCGATCGAGCATTGTCCTTAGCAAATACCTGCCCGCTCGGAAGAAAAGGTTCGGCTGCCGGCGTGGGTGACAGGTGAGTTGCAGCCATGAGCAGGGGGGAGCGCGGGGGGGGGGGGAGAGGGAGAGAGAGACCTCCCCTCCGTTCCTCCCCGCTCTCCCCCGCCGCTCCCGCCGCCGGCAGCCGAATCTTTGCTCCCGAGCAGGTAGGTACTCACTAAGGGCAATGCTCGATCGAGCAATTGCCCTTAGCGAGTATGCTCGCTCATCTCTAATGCTCATTGACAAATATTATATGGATTGATAAGTCTCAACCAGTGCTATTAGTTGATGTAGGTTAGAGGGGAACAGCAGTATGGCAGTATGGTTATATATGAAGACAAAGCAGTGTAGCAATTACAAGAAGTAACTAATTGTGCCTGCTTTCTTTATTATGGAGGCAATGTTGCATCGGAAACAAATGTATAGCATTGTCCTCCGGGCACCACTTGTACTAGTCCTTAACCCCCTAGTAGATCTTCCAAATCATCCTGCACAGAAAGTACATCTCATACTGATCTGCACCATTCAATTTTATCAAAAGTTATTATTTTTTAAAATCATTTTTATGAAAGGATCTGAAAATCTCTGTTGCATGTGCAAACTGATAGTTGCTAAAATTCATTGCAAAACCTGACCAGAAGTGTAATTATAAAGAGGAAAGCAATATATCAGTGCCCTTGAGCCCCCGGTCTTCTGTCACAAATGTCACCAACATTACAAACATATTATAGCAATTAAAGTAAAAGTAAATTATAGCATGCCGTTTTTTCCTATTCACTTTCTCCATTTGTCTGGGCACCTGAGTAAGTATTAACCATTTCTTGCAGTAACATTTTTGAGGTCTTGAAGAATAAATGACTGAGACCTTGGAAGATGATGTATCTTTGTAGTTAGCTATTATGACAAGTAGAAAGAAATCAAGGTCTTTGGCTCAACCTGAAAGCTTCATATATTGACCCTGTAGTACAACGGGGTGCTGAAAATCCTAAAAAAAAAAGGTCAGTAAAACCTTTGGAAGAAGATCAGAAACCATTCAGTGTCGTTGAAAACTGGTCCTGATCATGTCCTGTTGACAGGAAATACAAAATAAGCTCTAAATTTGGCTTCTAAATGGAAACAAAAGTGTTTCCAATCACTAAGAGCAAGTATAAATCTTTAAAAACCATGTAGAATTGATACACAAAGTACATGACTTTTAATTATCCAATGATTAACCCTTTCAAGACTAGAGTTGTTTTTGTTCTTTTATTTTTGTTTTTTTCAGCAAACTCATAACATTTTTTATTTTTTAGACAACGTAGGGTTTGTTCTTATTAGCGCTAGAGATTTGCATTCCTTTCTTCTGTTTTTAGAAGACAGAAATGGAAATCAAACATAGTTAAATGTTTCCATTTTGTTGATTTTAATGCTTTTTTTTTTTTTACAAAAACTGAAATATATCCATTTAAATCTGTTCCATTTCACTTCTATTTTTGAAACAGAATAAATAACGCAATCAGCTGCGTTAACTGTTCTGTTTGAAAAACTGTTATGTTGTAAAAATCCCATTAAAATCAATGGGGAACAAAGCGCAAATTTTAATTCCATTGGATTTCTGTTTCTCTGCTCCAAAAATGGAACAAAAATCTCTAGCACTAGTGGGAACAAGCCCTTAGCCGTATGAGTGCGTGATTTTTTTGCAAGACAAGTTGTATTTTTTTTTTAATAGTATCATTTAATGTACCATATAATGTACTGAAAAACATTTACAAATGTCTAAGTAGGGTGAAATATAAAAAAAAACAATCCACACGATTGGTGATAAATGCCTGATTGCTGGTGTCCCACCATTGGGACCCCACCAATAAGAAAAACAGGGATCCCATGTCTCCCCTTTCTTTCTCACTGCAGATCTCACCCCCTGCACTAAGGAAGTATTAGTATGGAGCTGTAGCCAATCATTTGTGCTCCTCCTTTCAACTCTAGGATACTGCCAAAGAGAAGCTAGTTGCAGTATTTGGCCATCTCCAGCAATCCCATACTATGGGTATACAGAGAGCAAAAAAAGGAGAGGACAGGACCCTTATTCTTGGGATCTGTAAGTATCCAATCAGTGTGGACTTCAGTGATCAGACATTTACCACTTACACTGTGGACTAGTTATACATGTCAGTTCTGGGAATAACCCTTACATGAAACCAGAAAAGCCAATTATGTGATTGTACAAAATACATTATTGGCCCTTTAATGATTTTTCATTGCCCAGTTTTATTCCAGCAGGACCTTGGACAAAGTTTTCAGGATAAATCATGCTACAAGTTGATTTACTGTGGCCGGAGTCAATTGAGTCTGAATTCAGCAGATGTCACTGAAAGAATAACATTATTGAGACACAACAGTCGACTAATTATATCTGCAAACCAAAAAAAAAAAAAGTTAATGGAAACTGGGAATTTTGAGGTCCCTCCACCATATGTGGAAGGAAAGAACATGTGAGAAAGGAAGTTGCCAGTAATTTTTGCAGCTGGCATGCTCCAGCCTGCCAACAGTGAGCTCCCGCACAGCTCATGAAGAACCTTCCAATGTTTCACTAAGAAGACATAATATAATTCTAGCTGTGAAATTTCCCTTCAGTTTTAGTTATATTTGGAAATAATCTGGAAAATATTACTCTGTATTTCTCGGATGTCAAATTAAGAAATAATTACTGTATATTTAGCTGTTTTTTTTTTCTTCTTCTGACACACTTTTTAAAGATATAACTCAGAATAGGATGCAGTCAGCATATACTACTGTTATAGAACTACAAAGATCAGCTTGCCACCCTTTTGCAAATACATGTAGAACTTTCTTACTCTCTCTCTCTTTGATTGGCTGCCAGGGAAACCTAACAGAGGGAAAGAAGAGTGCTGACTGGGTGGCAGAAGAATTAATCCCATAAGAGTTAATATGGTTTACAATGGTAGCAGTCAGACCGCTACTTCCTGTCCCAGAAACTGAGGGCCGGAAAAGTGTGGTGAATAAATGGCTGAACAAATAAGAAAGAGTACAAAGAAATACAAAAGTATGTGATGAGTAATAAAGTGAAAGAATAGAATAAATAAAGGGATATTCCCAGCTCAGACTTTACGGTATTAAAAAAGAAGAGAATGCTACCTCGCTCCCTCATATAAATATAGCAGCTCCGGCCGCATCATGCAAAAAAATCCGCTCCCCTTTCAGGCAGGGCAGGTGAAAGCGGAGACAGAACTATACTCTACATTCAGGTCCATGTCAGTATGTTCAGACACAGGAAGGGCCTGAAACAGCTAGCGCTGCAGAAGTCAGGAACTTCGCCTCCAGACTATGCACATTCTCGCTGCTGCAAGCGCCATAGAAAAAGGAATTTTTGCCTTGCCACCAGCAGAAGTGCAGGGACTGTGTAGAGCACTGAGCTGCTGCAGTGAGCTGCCAGGAAAAAAAGTGCATAGTGGCAACGACTTGTAAGTGAGGCTGGCATCAGTCAAACCACTAGGTGTGCACATTGCTAGGAACAATATGTTAGCAGGCCTGCTATAGAAAGGGCTAACATGGCAGATACTGACATTATGAAAATTCCAGGTGCTCAAATCCAGTTTATGGACTGTAATATTTAAAGAAACATTCTACTTGGATATGGGAACCAGCTTTTCTAAAGAACTGCGATGGAGTGGTTATCACAGAAGTGAAGTTATGCATTGTATTCGGCCATATGGCCTTGTTAATTATTGAGTGTAAGTGACATTTTCCATGAAGTATTGCTGTTATTACATATTGTGCAAAAAAGCATTATTGATTCTAAGATTTAGTTAACTGTAGTCAACATTAGGTAAATCTACTGTAAAAGTTGAATTGTTTACTCGTTATCACACCATTATTATCTTGTATCACATTGTTCTTAAATAAATATTGTGTATTTTTGTAACTCCTTCTGCTGCATTGTATCCTGAATCTGTGTCGCGATACTACCACCCACGGCGGCAAATACATAACATGTCATAAAAATGTGAGAAATGTGGGTCAACATATGGTCTCTCCAGTCCTTGGCCCAACTATATGCAGTCAAAAGTATAGAAACAGCTGAGTGGACTGTGTTACACTGTTTTCAGAATTCAAAACAAAGTAAATGGGAGTTACAGAAACAGAGTAGCGCAGTAAACTATGCTGTTCTCACAGCTTCTGAGTTGCAAAAAACAGCCTAGCTTGCTGTGCTAAGCTGCTTCCACAGCTCCCATTCACTTCTGCTGGAGTTATGGAAGCATTGTAGCACTGTCCGCTCTGCTGTTTCTGTACTCCTGATCACCCCAGCCTCTGCATTCAGAGGAGTATTGCCATCTTGGCCATAACTAACCATAAAGGAATACCCAATTAAAATAATAAATTTTTGTAAGAAAATACTCATTTCATAACATGGAGGTGGTTTACTAAAGAAGATTCATAGTGTATTAATGGGTAGCAGTAGTAGTATGTTCCCGTCTTCTCTTAGGCCTTGTTCATGAATGGCAATAGGAGTAACATTTGTTCTGGAGTATATTCCTGAGAGAGTCCATTCTAACTCACAGAAGGGCAGGGTAACATAACAGTTCCAAGCAGGAAAGTCACCATCTTTTAGTGATGAAACATATAGAGCCTCTACTATATAAGATAAAAAAAACTAAAAATAAATTTTTATCCATAGCAATTGATATGGGCAGTATTGTATTTTAGTTTCAAAAGAGATGAATCACAAGAAATCTAAAATTAGCACATTGTACAAATAAGAATGAAATTACAAGTGCATGCATCATCCAATCAAAACAAACATACAAATACATCCCCAAATCAGTATAATGTGATGTAACTTGCAAGAAATATGAGGGAGTCAAGTTACCCTGAGGTATATATCAAATGTATCCATAGTCCTGAGCACAAAATGTTTGGAACAACATAAAACAATTCATACTTCCGGAGGGTTAGAAACAGCTGCAAATGTGGGTGCGTAATTAAAATAACTTCGCTTTTATTCAGAAATACAGTAAAACAAGCACCACATAGGCAAATAATCGGTCCATTTACGCGTTGCTGACATACTGTCCTTAATCATAGCATGCATACCTGTTTTAAAGCTGGATCTATTTCTATGGAAGTATGTATCATATAGGCAAGAACAAATTACTGAGAATTATAAAAACAATATTGCTGTAGAACAAGAATACAGAAAGAGAACAAAAACGAAATATTCACAAGAATACATAAATGCATTTCTACACTAGGTCTAGGGGATCCTTATTAGGGCTCAGTCACACGGGCACATCAGCACCCGTACACTGGCGCCGATGCGCCCGTGTGACTGACAGTTAGAAGACAGGCGTACCTGAAGACGGCCGTCTCTTTCCAGCGCTGATGAAAGAACACATGAACGGCAATGAAGCCGGTCACATGTCCTTCCTCCCGGCGCTGCAGAGAGACGTCCGTCTTCAGGTACGGCCGTCTACTGGCTGCAGTAACACGCGCCATTAAAAAAAGGTATTAAAGCGGTTGTGTAATGTACCCCCTTGAAACCTCCTTGTGATTCCCCTAATGACCCAGAATGGAGAGGTGCTCTGTAAGGGTGCATTCACACGAGCGTAGGCGTATTTACGTTCGCACGTGCGCAGCGTATAATCGCCGGAAAGAACGTTTTTCGGCGATCATGACTAGAGCTAGAAAGCGTATTATCGTTTGTTCCTACTTTGCAAACTATCTTTTCGGCCATCGAATATGCGTTGGCGCGTATTTCGGTCGCGTATGTTCCGGTTTTTTTCGGGTTGCCATTTTTACGCGCCGTAAAATCGCCCATGCGAACGAATACATTTGAAACCAACGCCTCAGATGGTCATGTATATACGATTGGGCGCAAAAACGCGCCGCTTATGCGCTCGTGTAAACGCACCCTAAGAGTGACTCCTGTTCTGGCGAGCCTTGTGCTGTCCTTCTATTACAAGATGGCCATTCATCTGAATGGCTGTCTTGTCATACTACATTTCACCTTCAGCAACCACTGCAGAGGAAGTGTCTGGCAGACCGTGGCTTACCCTGCTTGCCATTGATGCTGGGAGTGGGACTCTGGGCATTCAGTTGCTCACCTGGGCACCCTCATTCTGACAGGGTTTGGGTACGTTGGCACAAATCTTTAAATCCCAGGATTACAAGGCAACAAAAAAAATCTAGGTTGGGGGTTTCAGACCTATTAGTCAAAGGAGTTTATAACTTTAGTGAAATGTCACTGTAAAATGGTCAGACTCCTACCAATAAGCAAGTGATAGCATGCCCTAGGTGAGAAAACCCTTTTGAATATACAGTACTATAAAACAAATTGGCAAGTGAATGAGCAAATTATGGACACCACATGTTGTTTGCTTTCGGTATCAGTATTACACGACCAACCAATGCCTATAATTACGGGAATCGCTCATATAAAGAACATAATTGGATCTTATTTCTTTTGAGATGTTTTCAATTATAGATACACAAACTCAACATTAGATTTCAACAAGTAAAGCAATTCCTGAGTAAATCTATTTCTTCCAAGGTAAAGAAACATCTTAGAAAATGATGAGCTGCCACAGAGGATTTTCAGTTTAATCAGTTCTACAGCAGTAAGACTTTATAAATTAACTTTATAATAGTTCATCGATTTTTAACATCTTGTCCCATTTTTGCCTTCTCTTTTACTTCTTTCTCTACACAGAAAAAATATTCATGTTGACCTTTTAGAAAAGTAATAATTTACTGCAAATGAGCTTCCTTATTGTCAGCGCTATCTGTTAAACATTTCAGGAGACAGAGAAAAGAGAAAATGATTGTGAGCAAACAAAGAAAGATAATACAAGTTTTATGTGCATCGTCGAAATCGCTTTGGAAGTGCTAATGGAAAATACATTTGTCACAGCATAAACTAGGAGGATGTAACTGAAATCTCTCCAGGCACAAAATTCAAGAACACATTTCCTTTACCCGACAACATCCTGAATCAATAGACTAAAAGAGAGATGTGTAATTTGGAGGTACTCCCTGTTAAACTTCACACAGCCACTATTGACTTTGCTTTCTAATTTATTCTTCTTGCACTTGACTTCCCAAGGTCTACCAACAGACACAAAAATCAGGTCTTACAGGCAAAATATTAGTACACTATAGTAAACTGTATACAATAGATAGAGAGGGTTACATTACAGATTCACATCTGCCTTATGAGCACCCAGGAATTGTGGATCTCTCCAGATAGATTAAAATGAGGGTCTGCCATTGACATTGAAAAATGTCTTCCAAAATTATTTTTCTTCTATGATCATAATCATACGCATATAGCACCTTCAGATTCTATAAAGCACTCACATCAGTCCCTGTCCACAAAGAAGTTCACAATTCTTATCTATAGCAATGTCAAGTCTACAAAACATGGGACCAGTGCAGCCAACCACGTGTAGCTATGATGTGTTGACACCACTGAGGTCCCTGCTGGCTTTCCTCTAGGTCAGTGATGGCAAACCTTTTCGAGACAGAGTGCCCAAACTGCAACCCAAAACCCACTTATTTATCACAAAATGCCAACACATAAGGGGACGCGGCTTATCACGGAGTAGGATTTTACCCCCGTTGTTCTTAAAAAGGAAAGGGCAGCTTCAAGATAGACAGCGTACAGATTTTGACTGCTTTTTGGATGCAGAAATACTGCAGAATGTCCTCAGCGAAACGTTCTGTGGAAAATTCTGCAGCATTTCCTCATCCAAAAAGCAGCCAAAATCTGCACCGTCTATTTTGAAACAGCCCTGCATTCCCACAGCGGCCCCCAGTGTAATAGCGACACCCCACAGCTACCCCCAGTGTAATAGCGACACCCCACAGCTACCCCCAGTGTAATAGTGACACCCCACAGCGGCCCCCAGTGTAATAGCGACACCCCACAGCTACCCCCAGTGTAATAGCGACATCCCACAGCTGCCCCCAGTGTAATAGCGACACCCCACAGCTACCCCCAGTGTAATAGCGACACCCCACAGCAGACCCCCCCCCCTCCCTTCCCCGTCATTTTTTTGCGGTCTGCACTGTCCTCCTGCGCCTCAGCCGCTGCAGCTCCCAGGGTCGGCGCTGTCTTCTGTCCTGGCGCACCCAGCCTCGCCGCTGTCCTGTATGCCTGACATCCCAGTGTGCGCCGGGATGGGCGCTGCTAGCAGCGCAGCTGAGTGAATGCCGGCAGGGAAGCCGCGGCCCCTGCCAGCATTCACAAGTGGTGAGCAGCCGATGGCAGCGCGTGCTAGTGGTTCGCCACCACTGCTCTAGGTATTATGGCTTCACTACATATCATACTGATAGGTTGTTTAGCTTCATAAGTTATAGGCCATCGAGTGTATGTCCATGAGATCAGAAAACTAGACACTTAACTATAACAAAGGGGCAGATTTAGAAATACTGACCTAAAGTTAGCCAGGAAAAAAATACAGCACTCAGGCAAACTATGGCAAATTTCAAGAAACTTTCTAGACATGTTAGATACTTTTTTCTTCCTTATGTTACTCATGGGGTGGTGCACTTTGCAATAATATTTTACATACAAAAATGGTGCATTCTATTAATAAATCTGGCATGTTATTGCTTCTCTGAGTCATACCCCTTTTTATAGATACCTTTCATAAATGTTGAAGGAGGCATGAAGAGTTTCTAAAACACATAATAAACTACACAAGGCATTTCTGCCAAATTTTGGTGCCCTTGGTGACATTATTCTGGTGCACTTTGCTTAATAGATCTCAACCCCATAATTCCTAGGATGCAACAAATGGAGAAGGCAGCTTAGCTAACCCACATCTTAAACTATATTTGTCATCAGTAACCAAATTACCATTAAAAAAGGAAAACAAGTAAGAAACATTTTTAAAAATCCCTAGTTTCCCATACATATTGTTAAACCATTACAAATGGTTCCATATAGTTTTTTTAATTTTTTTTCATTATTCTAAGCAATTAGCTCTTGCATACAATAAATGAATCCTCCCTCACCCAATCTAGTAAAGATGGAAACTGAGAAAGGTCAACAATATCTTGGCATTATTATCAATGCTGTAGCAAGAAGCTGTCCCATAATAGCTTCTTATAACTACTAATAGATCCCTGCATGATATACAGTGGAGCAGTATTGGGCAACCTTATAACTATGTATAAATATATCAGGGGTCAATACAGAGATCCATTTATACCCAGGACTGTGATTGTAACAAGGGAGCATCCTCTAAGTTTAGAGGAAAGAAGGTTCCTACACAGACATAGAAGGGGGTTCTTTATTGTAAGAGCAGTGAGATTATAGAACTCTGCCTGAGGACGTGCTGATTGTGAACTCACTGAAAGAGTTCAAGAGAGACCTGGACGCTTTTCTTGAGTGTAACAATATTGCATGTTATAGTCACTGATTACTTTAGACAGGTTGTTGGACCAGAGAATTATTCTGTCTGCCAGATCTGGAGTCGGGAAGGACTTTTTTTCCCTCAAAAATTAGGAAATTGGCTTCTAACTCATGGGTGTTTGTCTTACTCTGGATCAACATTGCAGGATAATAAGCTGTATGGATATATGTCTTTTTTCAGCCTGACATCCTATGTTACTATGTTAGGTAAAGTGTTATTCCCCTCTTCATTGACGTCCATGAACCTTACAGAAAGACTTGAGCATGTAGAGCTTCCATTGATTTCAATGGAGAGGCCATAAGGACATTCTCAAGCATGGCCCCCTCTCCATTAAAATATGTGAAAAATATAATTGCCTGGATTCCCTTTCTTCCATAGGTGAGGGGGCCAGAGGAGGAGTATGCACCTATCAGGCATTTATGGCAAATACTGTAGATATGCCATAAATGCTAATGACAGCAGTATAATTTTAACGGCATACATATACAGTACTTTTTATTCTGTATTATCTTCCTACAAGTTTCAATGAACCCAAAATTTAGATAGCTGGACACCCCTAAACAAGTATCTAGCATTGTCCCTTTTTCTCTATTGCATCTCCGGCTCTGATATTGTAGCATAGAGTGCTTCTAAACAACAAGTCAACAATATTTTACAATTATACACTTTTTAAGTCTTGGTTTCCTTACAGTGGAGGAAATTGTTGCATTGGTGTCCATAGCAATTCATGGTAGCAATGATGCAGAGTGATTCTTTAAATGACAGAAATGAATAAACTACAATGTGATTTAAAGGAGCGTTGTCATGAAATGAGAGACAGATTAATTTGAAGACTATTATGCCCTATTTTACAATTATGCTTTTGGATGCCATAAGAAAACATAGTGCTCAACATGTCCTTAACATGCTAGGAAAAAGATTAGGGTTTGCTCATTTGTTACCCTAGTTGACTAAGTATGAATTTCTTTGCAGTGCCATCTGGCATACTAGACATCTGATATACAGTGGGGAAAAATAGTATTTAGTCAGATCCCAATTGTACAAGTTCTCCCACTTAAATAGATGAGAGAGGCCTGTAATTGACATCATAGGTAGACCTCAACTATGAGAGACAACATGAGAAAACACATCCAGAAAATCACATTGTCTGATTTTTAACGAATTTATTTGCAAATTATGGTGGAAAATAAGTATTTGGTCACCTACAAACAAGCAAGATTTCTGGGTCTCACAGACCTGTAACTTCTTCTTTAAGAGGCTCCTCTGTCCTCCACTCATTACCTGTAGTAATGGCGCCTGTTTGAACTTGTTATCAGTATAGAAGACACCTGTCCACAACCTCAAGCAGTCACACTCCAAACTCCACTATGGTGAAGACCAAAGAGCTGTCGAAGGACACCAGAAACAAAGTTGTATCCCTGCACCAGACTGGGAAGACTGAATCTGCAATAGGCAAGCAGCGTGGTGTGGAGAAATCAACTGTGGGAGCAATAATTAGAAAATGGAAGAGATACAAGACCACTGATAATCTCCTGCGATCTGGGGCTCCACGCAAGATCTCACCTTGTGTGGTCAAAATAATCACAAGAACAGTGAGCAAAAATCCCAGAACCACACAGGGCAACCTAGTGAATGACCTGCAGAGAGCTGGGACCAACATAACAAAGGCTACCATCAGTAACACACTACGTCGCCAGGGACTCAGATCCTGCAGTGCTAGACGTGTCCCCCTGCTTAAGCCAGTACATGCCCAGGACCGACCGAAGTTTGCTAGAGAGCATTTGGATGATCCAGAAGAGTATTGGGAGAATGTCATATGGTCAGATGAAACCAAAGTAGAACTGTTTGGCAGAAACACAACTATTTGTGTTTGTAGGAGAAAGAATGCTGAGTTGCATCCAAAGAACACCATACCTACTGTGAAGCATGGGGGTGGCAACATCATGCTTTGGGGCTACTTCTCTGCAAAGGGACCAGGATGACTGATCCATATACATGAAAGAATGAATGGGGCCATGTATCGTGAGATTTTGAGTGCAAACCTCCTTCCATCAGCAAGGGCACCGAAGATGAAACGTGGCTGGGTCTTTCAGCATGACAATGATCCCAAGCACAATGCCAGGGCAACGAAGGAGTGGCTTCGTAAGAAGCATTTTAAGGTCCTGGAGTGGCCTAGCCAGTCTCCAGATCTCAACCCTATAGAAAACCTTTGGAGGGAGTTGAAAGTCTGTGTTGCCCAGCGACAGCCCCAAAACATCACTGCTCTTGAGGAGATCTGCGTGGAGGAGTGGGCCAACATACCAGCAACAGTGTATGCCAACCTTGTGAGGACTTATAGAAAACATTTGACCTCTGTCATTGCCCATAAAGGATATATAACAAAGTATTGAGATAAACTTTTGTTATTGACCAAATACTTATTTTACACCATAATTTGCAAATAAATTAGTTAAAAATCAGACAATGTGTTTTCTCATGTTTCTCTCATAGTTGAGGTCTACCTATCATGTCAATTACAGGCCTCTCCCATCATTTTAAGTCGGAGAATTTGTACAATTGGTATCTGACTAAATACTTTTTTCCCCACTGTATATCACATAATAAAAGTTATATCAACATACAAATCCATAAAGAGGAAGACAGAAAAAATGTATTTAAAATAAAATATATCTAAATATCTTTTATTACTTTTACTGCATGTTCAGACATGGTGGAATAGCTGCGGACTTTCAATGTGGATTTCACACCGAAACCCAATCTACACAGTGCTAAAAAGTGGGGCATGCTGCAGATTCTGAAACTCAGAGCATACTGAATTTGTTGAAGAAATTCCCCCCTTTTTTTAGATTTTACCTTTTGTAATGCATAGTGTAAAATCTGTAGAAAAATCTGTGTCAAAATTTGCACGTAACATAACAGGGCAGAGAAAAAAGTCCATTATATGTGTGGTCAATTTATGTGTTTCCGCCAAGATAAGCTAGTGGCACAGCTGTCAATGCTCCTACTTCTGCCAGATCAATGCATGCATATTAAAGGAAATATTTTTCAAATCCAAGATGCTAGGTCAAACCATGTGACTTCTATATCATTTTTGTAGCCAACCTCAACTTTAGGAGTAAAGGGAAACTGAAACATAATTTTCTGATCAGTCATAGAAACATCAATAGGTCACATAATTGCTAGTTGGACCTCTTAATTTCAAAAATCCCTTTGACTCTATTTTGATATTTTAACAGAGGAAATCTCAAAGTGTATGTTCCCATGAGCCGGTTTTGCTGCGGATTCTCCGCAGTACAAATATCTGCAGCAAATCCACATCAAAATCCACACCATTTAATGCAGATTTTGACACAGATTTCTGTGTGGATCCACAGCAAATTTTATCCCCTCAATTGAGTTCAATTGAATGGGTGAAATCTACCATGAATCCGTACCAAAATATGCATCAGTATCTACATAAAATGGTGCAGATTTTCCAGAGTATTTGCTGTGGATTTTTCTGCTACAGAAAATCTAGAACAAATCCGCCATGTGTGAACAAAGTCTTAACACATATTTGGTGAAATTTCCACCTTGACGGCAATGTTTTACCTATTTACATTTTAGTTTTACTGATTATGTATAAATATATAGAAGAGAAATAATGTACTTGTTCTTTTTTAAATGCAACTATTTATTTCAACTCAATGGACAAATAAATGCAGTGGATTATAAGAGAAGTGAGAGTCATACATAGCATTGGCTAGGTGTTACTATTGGAGATGAGCGAGTACCCAAATGCTTGTGTCCTCATTATTCGAGGCGAGCTTTTCGTAAAATTCGAGAGCTCTATTCGAGTAACGAGCCCCATTGACTACAATGGGAGACTTGAGCATTTTTGTATGGGACCCGCCGGTTGCCGAGCTTTTTTTTTTCTTCTTTTGTTCTCTCTCTCCCAAGCCAGCCACAAACTAGCGTTGACGTGTGCAGTGGGGAGGGTTCAAAACTTACACGTCACAGCAGGGAGGGGCCAAAACTGGGGCGCAGTCGAACACAGCGTGATGCTCGCTCAAGTAGAAAGCACCATCGAGTATGCTAATACTCGAACGAGCATCAAGCTAGGCAGAGTACGTTTGCTCAACTTTAGTTACTATCCAAACTTATTAATGAGCAGTCTCAGCAATACAAATGGGCTGTAGAGATGAGCGAGCACCAAAATGCTCGGGTGCTCGTTACTCAAGACGAACTTTTCGCGATGCTCGAGGGTTCGTTTCGAGTAACGAACCCAATTGAAGTCAATGGGCGACCCGAGCATATTTGTATATCGCCGATGCTCGCTAAGGTTTCCATGTGTGAAAATCTGGGCAATTCAAGAAAGTGATGGGAACGACACAGCAACGGATAGGGCAGGCGAGGGGCTACATGTTGGGCTGCATCTCAAGTTCCCAGGTCCCACTATTAAGCCACAATAGCGGCAAGAGTGCCCCCCCCCCCCAACAATTTTTACTTCTGAAAAGCCCTCATTAGCAATACATACCTTAGCTAAGCACCACACTACCTCCAACAAAGCACAATCACTGCCTGCATGACACTCCGCTGCCACTTCTCCTGGGTTACATGCTGCCCAACCCCCCCTGCATGACCCAGTGTCCACAGCGCACACCAAACTGTCCCTGCCCAGCCTTCAGCTGCCCTCATGCCACGCCACACTCATGTCTATTTATAAGTGCGTCTGCCAAAGGAAAAGCAGGCACACACTGCAGAGGGTTGGCACGGCTAGGCAGCGACCCTCTTTAAAAGGGGCGGGGCGATAGCCCACAATGCTGTACAGAAGCAATGAGAAATATAATCCTGTGCCACCGCCATCAGGAGCTGCACACGTGGGCATAGCAATGGGGAACCTATGTGCCACACACTATTCATTCTGTCAAGGTGTCTGCATGCCCCAGTCAGACCGGGCTTTTTAATTCATAGACACAGGCAGGTACAACTCCCTATTGTGAAGTCCCTGTGGACCGACAGCATGGGTGGCTCCCTGGAACCCACCGGCGGTACATAAATATATCCCATTGCAGTGCCCATCACAGCTGAGGTAGTAATGTCATGTTTAATGCAGGTGGGCTTCGGCCCACACTGCATGCCCCAGTCAGACTGGGGTTCCTTAGAAGTGGAAACAGATGCATTTACAACTCCCTGTGGACCCACAGCATGGGTGGGTGCCAGGAAGCCACCGGCGGTACATAAATATCTCCCATTGCATTGCCCAACACAGCTGAGGTAGTAATGTCGTGCTTAATGCAGGTGGGCTTCGGCCCACACTGCATGCCCCAGTCAGACTGGGGTTCTTTAGAAGTGGAAACAGATGCATTTATAATTCCCTGTGGACCCACAGCATGGGTGGGTGCCAGGAAGCCACCGGCGGTACATAAATATATCCCATTGCATTGCCCAACACAGCTGAGGTAGTAATGTCGTGCTTAATGCAGGTGGGCTTTGGCCCACACTGCATGCCCCAGTCAGACTGGGGTTCTTTAGAAGTGGAAACAGATGCATTTATAATTCCCTGTGGACCCACAGCATGGGTGGGTGCCAGGAAGCCACCGGCGGTACATAAATATATCCCATTGCATTGCCCAACACAGCTGAGGTAGTAATGTCGTGCTTAATGCAGGTGGGCTAAAAATTAATTTGATTACACTGTAGGCGAGGGCCCCCAAACATTGGTGTACCAACAGTACTAATGTACCTGAGAAAAATTGCCCATGCCCAACCGAGAGGGCAGGTGAAATCCATTAATGGCTTTGGTTAATGTGGCTTAATTTGTAACTAGGCCTGGAGGCAGCCCAGTTAAAATAAAAATTGGTTGAGGTGAAAGTTTCAACGCTTTAATAAGCATTGAAACGTATAAAAATTGTTTAGAAAAATTATATGACTGAGCCTTGTGGGCCTAAGAAAAATTGCCCGTTCGGCGTGATTACGTCAGGTTTCAGGAGGAAGAGCAGGAGGAGGAGGAATATTATACACAGATTGATGAAGCAAAAAGGTCCCCGTTTTGGATGATGATAGAGAACGATGCTTCCATCCGCGGGTGCAGCCTACGTATTGATTAGGTATCGCTGCTGTCCGCTGGTGGAGAAGAGAAGTCTGGTGAAATCCAGGCTTTGTTCATCTTGATGAGTGTAAGTCTGTCGGCACTGTCGGTTGACAGGTGGGTACGCTTATCCGTGATGATTCCCACAGCCACACTAAACACACTCTCTGACAAGACGCTAGCCGCAGGACAAGCAAGCACCTCCAGGGCATACAGCGCTAGTTCAGGCCACGTGTCCAGCTTCAACACCCAGTAGTTGTAGGGGGCAGAGGCGTCACTGAGGACGGTGCTGCAATCGGCTACGTACTCCCTCACCATCCTTTTACAGTGCTCCCGCCAACTCAGCCTTGACTGGGGACCGGTGACACAGTCTTGCTGGGGATCCATAAAGCTGTCAAAGGCCTTAGAGAGTGTTCCCCTGCCTGCGCTGTACATGCTGCCTGATCTCTGCGCCTCCCCTGCTACCTGGGCCGTGGAAATGCGCCTTCGGCCACTAGCGCTGTCGGATGGGAAGTTTACCATCAGTTTGTCCACCAGCGCCCTGTGGCATAGCATCATTCTCGAACCCCTTTCCTCTTCGGGAATGAAAGTGCAAAGGCTCTCCTTATATCGTGGATCGAGCAGTGTGTACACCCAGTAATCCGTAGTGGCCAGAATGCGTGTAACGCGAGGGTCACGAGAAAGGCATCCTAACATGAAGTCAGCCATGTGTGCCAGGGTACCTGTACGCAACACATGGCTGTCCTCACTCGGAAGATCACTTTCAGGATCCTCCTCCTCCTCCTCTGGCCATACACGCTGAAAGGATGACAGGCAAGCTGCATCTGTACCCTCAGCAGTGGGCCAAGCTGTCTCTTCCCCCTCCTCCTCATGCTCCTCCCCCTCCTCCTCCTCCTCCTCTGGCCATACACGCTGAAAGGATGACAGGCAAGCAGCATCTGTCCCCTCAGCAGTGGGCCAAGCTGTCTCTTCCCCCTCCTCCTCATGCTCCTCCCCCTCCTCCTCCTCCTCCTCTGGCCATACACGCTGAAAGGATGACAGGCAAGCAGCATCTGTCCCCTCAGCAGTGGGCCAAGCTGTCTCTTCCCCCTCCTCCTCATGCTCCTCCCCCTCCTCCTCAACGCGCTGAGATATAGACATGAGGTTGCTCTGACTATCCAGCGACATACTGTCTTCCCCCGCCTCCGTTTCTGATTCCAAAGCGTCTGCCTTTATACTTTGCAGGGAACTTCTCAAGAGGCATAGCAGAGGAATGGTGATGCTAATGATTGCAGCATCCCCGCTCACCATCTGAGTAGACTCCTCAAATTTTCCAAGGACCTGGCAGATGGCTGCCAACCAGGCCCACTCTTCTGTAAATAATTGAGGAGGCTGACTCCCACTGCGCCGCGCAAGTTGGAGTTGGTATTCCACTATAGCTCTACGCTGCTCATAGAGTCTGGCCAACATGTGGAGCGTAGAGTTGGGCACGTCGCACAGCAGTCGGTGCACTGGCAGATTACACCGATGTTGCAGGGTCCGCAGGGTGGCAGCATGCGTGTGGGATTTGCAGAAATGTGCGCAGAGCTGGCGCACCTTTCCGAGCAGGTATGACAAGTGGGGGTAGCTTTTCAGAAAGCGCTGAACCACCAAATTAAAGACATGGGCCAGGCATGGCACGTGCGTGAGGCTGCCGAGCTGCAGAGCCGCCACCAGGTTACGGCCGTTGTCACACACGACCATGCCCGGTTGGAGGCTCAGCGGCGAAAGCCAGCGGTCGGTTTGCTCTGTCAGACCCTGCAGCAGTTCGTGGGCCGTGTGCCTCTTATCTCCTAAGCTGAGTAGTTTCAGCACGGCCTGCTGACGCTTGCCCACCGCTGTGCTGCCACGCCGCGTGACACCGACTGCTGGCGACGTGCTGCTGCTGCTGACACATCTTGATTGCGAGACAGAGGTTGCGTCGGAGGAGGAGGAGGAGGGTTTAGTGGAGGAAGCATACACCCCTGCAGATACCACCACCGAGCTGGGGCACGCAATTCGGGGGGTGGGTAGGACGTGAGCGATCCCAGGCTCTGACTCTGTCCCAGCCTCCACTAAATTCACCCAATGTGCCGTCAGGGAGATATAGTGGCCCTGCCCGCCTGTGCTTGTCCACGTGTCTGTTGTTAAGTGGACCTTGGCAGTAACCACGTTGGTGAGGGCGCGTACAATGTTGCGGAAGACGTGGTCGTGCAGGGCTGGGACGGCACATCGGGAAAAGTAGTGGCGACTGGGAACCGAGTAGCGCGGGGCCGCCGCCGCCATCATGCTTTTGAAAGCCTCCGTTTCCACAAGCCTATACGGCAGCATCTCTAGGCTGATCAATTTTGCAATGTGCACGGTTAACGCTTGAGCGTGTGGGTGCGTGGCGTCGTACTTGCGCTCAAATTGCGGCGCTAGTGACGTCTGGACGCTACGCTGAGAGACATTGCTGGATGTGGCCGAGGACAGCGGAGGTGAGGGTGTGGGTGCAGGCCAGGAGACGGTACTGCCTGTGTCTTCAGAGGGGGGTTGGATCTCAGTGGCAGGTTGGGGCACAGGGGGAGAGGCAGTGGTGCAAACCGGAGGCGGTGAACGGGCATCGTCCCACCTTGTGGGGTGGTTGGCCATCATATGCCTGCGCATGCTGGTGGTGGTGCCTCCCCAGCTGACCTTGGCGCGACAAAGGTTGCACACCACTGTTCGTCGGTCGTCAGGCGTCTCTGTGAAAAACTGCCACACCGTAGAGCACCTTGACCTCTGCAGGGTGGTATGGCGCGAGGGGGCGCTTTGGGAACCAGTTGGTGGATTATTCGGTCTTGCCCGCGTCCACGTCCTATAGGCCTACCCCTACCCCTCAGCATGGTGTATTAGCAGTAGTGTAGAAACAGAACGCTGTAATTAAATGTGCCGCTTATTGGCCTGTGGTTGGAGGCTGACTTTGTTTACGGAACCCCAGGAAATAATTTAGCGCAAGCCTGCTGTAACACTTAGCTGGCTGCTTATTTATTTGGAGAAATTTTACCCCCAGCACACACGGACCCACAACACTGAGCAGAGTGACAGGCAGGCCAAATAGATTTTTTTCTAATCTTTTTTTGTCTATATATGTCTTCTGGCCCTGCCTACACAATTCTGTCCCTGATGTGTGTGACGGAAATGCAGTGTTGCACTGTCTGTTATTAAGTGCAACAGAGCGGTGATTTCAGAGCCAGGAAATAATTTAGCGCAAGCCTGCTGTAACACTTAGCTGGCTGCGTATTTATTTGGAGAACTACAACCCGCAGCAGACACAGACCCAGAACACTGAGCAGAGTGACAGGCAGGCCAAATAGATTTTTTTCCTATATTTTTTTTTCCAAAGGACCACTGCGTATATTCAATCTATAATATATGTCTTCTGGCCCTGCCTACACAATTCTGTCCCTGTAGTATTACTGCAGGGCGCAATGCTCTGCACGGCCGATATAGCAAAAAAAACAAAATGTGCAACACTGCTAAAAGCAGCCTCCACACTACTGCACACGGTTAGATGTGGCCCTAAGAAGGACCGTTGGGGTTCTTGAAGCCTACACTAACTCCTAACACTCTCCCTGCCTAACCACCACTTCTGTCCCTGTAGTATTACTGCAGGGCACAATGCTCTGCACGGCCGATATAGCAAAAAAAAAAAAATGTGCAACACTGCTAAAAGCAGCCTCCACACTACTGCACACGGTTAGATGTGGCCCTAAGAAGGACCGTTGGGGTTCTTGAAGCCAACACTAACTCCTAACACTCTCCCTGCCTAACCACCACTTCTGTCCCTGTAGTATTACTGCAGGGCGCAATGCTCTGCACGGCCGATATACCAAAAAAAAAAAAAAGTGCAACACTGCTAAAAGCAGCCTCCACACTACTGCACACTGTTAGATGTGGCCCTAAGAAGGACCGTTGGGGTTCTTGAAGCCTACACTAACTCCTAACGCTCTCCCTACAGCAGCTCCAACACTATAGCACTGTCCCTCAGCTATCTCACAACGCATCTGTGGCGAGCCGCGGGAGGGGCCGATTTATATACTCGGGTGACACCTGATCTCGCCAGCCACTCACTGCAGGGGGGTGGTATAGGGCTTGAACGACGCAGGGGGAAGTTGTAATGCCTTCCCTGTCTTTCAATTGGCCAGAAAAGCGCGCTAACGTCTCAGAGAGGAAACTGAAAGTAACTCAAACATCGTGTGGTACTCGTTACGAGTAACGAGCATCTCGAACACGCTAATACTCGAACGAGTATCAAGCTCGGACGAGTACGTTCGCTCATCTCTAATGGGCTGTCATTAAATTACCCACCCTTTTATAAAGATGAGATGGCACAGCTCATTTTTTCTCAACCTATACAGCAAAACAGACAAATGAGCTATAGAAATCAAGAAATGTTAGCCAACCATGCTTGCTCCAATGGCCAGTGTGAAAATGGAATATTTCAGGCTTTTTTTCAAGATCCAAGACTGAGCTATACCAGTGACAAATAAAAACACGTAAAATAAACAATAAAAACAATTTTCTTAACATGTCTATAATAAGACCAGACTTAAATTTGCTATTTTCTGATAATACATTGCCTTTAATTATTTGGCTGTATTTAGCCTTTTTATTCAATTTCAGAAAAAGAGAATCAATATCATAATTAAACAATGATCTCAAAATATGTGCTGCCAAATTTTTTTATGAAATAGCCTTTCAGGCATTATTTCTCATAAAATGTAAGAATGCCGCTCATATATTTTGCTTCCTCGTAGGAAACAATGATACTCATTGGTGTGTCATGAAAAAGCCTGTGTGTTTGGAATGACTGACAGCTATGACACCTCAATGTTTTGCTGCCAATTTCACTAGACAAAGGTGCCTTTATGTGAAGTATTTCTTAATACTCCCCTGATGTAATGCCCTCACTTCACAATAAAAGTCTATAAACAAATATGAGATTTAATTATTATTACATCATAAATGGTTACAAATTGTCCCTAGAGCAAAAACACACAGAATACCGACAACAGATAAGTATAATTGTTTCCTATGCAGCAAAAGACAAGTAGCCGGTAACAGACTCGCACCCTTTGTATTCAGCCTTCTCTGTGTTTCTGCTTCAAACGTACCATAATTAACTACAATTTGTGATGTAATAATTAAAATATACAAATTCTCTGGGCATTAAAAGCAAAAAAGCTAAATACACATTTTGTGTATTTGGCATTACGTATTGGAGAATACATTGCAGAATGGTGGCTTCATACCCTGGGAATTGTAGATATGCCCAAACTGTCAGTCAGTCATATTCTACAAACAAACCTTTAGAATAGAACAAGAATTGTGTTAGTAAAATCTGCAAATTATACCTCATAGGAGATCTGGGAAAAGGCATGTTATTTAAAATCTTACACATTTTTCACACACTGTATAATTTGGGGATTTTTTTTAACAGGATAAGAATTAATTCCTTATATTTTATTGCATTATCAACTCTGAAAATACAGAACAAACATTTCCAGACCACACGCAAGGAAATCACTCACTGATATGGTTAACATTACTTTTAATTAGAGTTGAGTGAACGTACTCTTCTGAGCTTGATGCTCGTTCGAGTATTGGCATACTCGATGGTGCTCGCTACTTGAGAGAGCATCACGCCGTGTTCGACCCCCGCCCCAGTTTTGGCCCCTCCCCACCGCTGACGTGTCAGATTTGACCCCTCCCCGCTGAGCATGTCAATGGTAGTTTGTGGCTGGCTTGGCGGAGGAGAGAGAGAGAGAGAGAGAGAGAGAACACAGCAAAAAAAAAAGCTCGGCAACCGGCGGGTTCCATACAAAAATGCTCGAGTCTCCTATTGAAGTCAATGGGGTTCGTTACTCGAATAGAGCTCTCGAATTTAATGACAAGCGCGCCTCGAATAACGAGGACCCGAGCATTTTGGTGCTCGCTCATCTCTACTTTTAATCATTCATTTCAGTGGCATCTTTAGGCCCAAGCATATGGAAACAGCCGCTGCAAAGATGGACCAGCCAACCAAAGTAACACAATCTCTGAAACAATAATGGGCACCAAAGATCTAACAGAAAGCAACTTAGGAGAACTTGCGAATAGGGTCTATTTCTTATGAATTACTGTAATTGAGAAATGACATACCTTATTGATACAAATCAAACTTAAGGTACAATTATTCTGTATAGATGGAATTTGGAACAATTTCCTCCAGTGGGCCCAGGGAACACCAGTGTGACACTTTGCCCCAGGTCTTTTGGACTTTGCTCTAGGTGTACTGGCTACTTAGAAAAAAAGTTTTGCTGCAGGGAACTCTTCTAAGAAACACCACACTCCCAAGGTCCAGTGCTCCACTGTGCCTGAAGCATTTTAGGAATCTAATAACAGGTGTAGTTCATATTTAAAAGGGTCTTCCAACTTATTTAAAAATTGGATAGAGGGATATATTTACTGCTCCGATGTCCTACTGGTCAGCCGCAGCCACTCCTCGCCTCAACACAGGTTTATATATTACTTAGGTGACATGTCCATATACAATCATTGGCTTCATCCGTCTAAAGCTACATACCACTGAGTCCACTGATTGGCTGCAGTTGCTCATTAAATTATCACATAGATCTTTTAAAATGACTGAAAGAGATTGTTTAGTTTTGACAATAGCTGATCGTAGGGATTCTCATTGTTAGAAGTCCTGGCAACCAGCTATGTTTTGGAATATTCATAGAAATGCTCATTTTATTCTGCTGCAGCAAAGGCTTTGCAGGGGAACATACATGACATTATAAATCTCATACTTATAGGTGCCCCCCTAAGAGGAAACTTCACCCCTTCCAACCCACGTCACAGGCCTCTCAGCGAGCCAACCAGCAATCTACTGTACAGTGATTAGGGGCAAAAATCCAAAAATGGTTATCTTTTCCTCCTGGAGAAGACTCTGGCTTTGGCTTAGATTCCCAATAATTTTTACAAAGCCAGTAAAAATTCTGATATTGACTTTCAAGAATGCTGCCTTCTAATAGGTGGGGCTGAAAAGACATTGCCCAATCTTCCCATTTGGGTAAATTTCTCAGAGGAGCATGGATAGCCTTATAAATCCCCTCACACCTACTAGGCGTTCTTCCTAAGGTTACATTTAACCCTTTGTAACCCAGGGCAACCACTAAAATAAGTAGATGTTGGATGTTTTAAATGAATGCTTACATTCCTCCAATGCCGAGAGTTGTACTGGATTGTCTCAAGTAGATAATTGAGGTGTACTGTATGTTCTAACAGCAGTCGTATATAGATGGACTATAACTCTTTAAAAAGAACTGCATTGAATAGAAAATACACGACAAGGTAATTTATTGTCATTAGGAAATTGAAAAGAAGTATTATGAGTGGGTTTAGAATAATACATAGTAATGTCATGGCTATTGTACACAAAGATACGGTATATATAGCATATATTATTACTTTACTTCATGTCTATTATTGAATAAGAAGGACTGGTGGTATGAGAAGGATCAAATGCTTATAATGAAAATAAAATAACATTAAAAGCAAGAATTTAATATAATTTCATACCATGTTTGGCCTTACAATTAGCAGGCATTCTAATGTACTTAGCATCAGCCACTAAATTTAGTTCTAAAAAAAATATGTGAACCACAACACAGACTTTCTTGTGGTCTTGGAAAAGTCTAAAAACTGTAGTGGTGTGTGATTTTCAGTACTATAAATATGTAAACCAGCCCCATAGAAGCCTATGGATAATAAACAGTATATGTGTGAATATTTTATATTTCAAGATGAATACTGCCAAATGTGAGGTGAACCTAGCCTAAGTGGCATAATATTATTTACTGTTGGACATAAAAATGAATCAAATTGCTGAGAATCAGAATTTCCCAGGCTGCCTTGCTTATTTTGATATTTCTCTTGCTTAAGCCGGTCTCACACAAACAGATTTGAATTGCGGATTCTATGATTACCGTCCTAGCATATGGTATGCGGTAATACGTGGGCATCGAAATGCATTAACTTTCACCAGATCTCTCACACTTGCGGGTAGGAATTGCAGATTCCGCGAGTAGAAGAAAAATCACAGCAAGCTCTATTTTACCACGTATGGTGTTTGATTGATCTGTATGCATTGCGTAAAGACGTGGATTCGTACGCAGGTTGCTAGGAGACCAGAGACAAATGGAATAAAGAAAACAGGAGTTTGTAGGCAGACAATGCAGGATGGAGTCTGGGGAGCAACACCTCCATCTAGACTGCTGTCTGCAACCTCCACTTGTTCTTCTGGACTCTTCCTCCACAAGAATAAGGGTTTTTCAAGTGGTTTATACTACTTACAAAAAAAGTTGCATAAAATTGGCCAAGCCTAGAGAGCAGTAGCCCTTTCTAAAGGTTTCAGAATAGCTCTCACCAAGACAGCACAAGAGAATGCCGCCTGGGTAATCGCCTGAGCGATAGAAGGGTGTTTCCAGGGTGTTGGGTTACTTTCTGATGTCACTGTGGTCTTTCGTCCGAGCGGACGATATGCTGTCCTTAAATGTATATCCACGTGGAAAGCCGCTCACATACACGACCATATGGAATTCACTTCTGTGATCATACCCAGGTCATCCGCTATGGATATCCGCAAGTGGAATCTGACCTGTTTGCGTGAGCCTGGCTTTAGGGTGCCTACCCACTAGCAAAATTTTTTCTAGCATTGCGAGAGTGAGTTCCTCGCAGCACAGAGAAAACTCTGCGATATCTCTCAATCTTTTTAATGGGGCCGGCGGCAGCAGCACTGGCCCCATTGAAAACATAGGGAGTACATCGCTGACTTCTGCCAGGAGCTGTGACAGCTATGGCAGAAGATTCCTTTATCTCCGCAGGGACCACGGGAATGAAGCAATCCTCTGCCACAGCTGTCACAGCTGTGGTAGAAGTTTGTGATGCTATCCCATTGCTTTCAATGGGGTCGGCACTGCTGCGTCTCCATTGAAGGCAGTGGGTTGTCGGCAACCCCCACAGTGATGATTTTAGGGTAAGGGCTTGAAATATAAGTCCTTCCCTGAAAACCATCCCTAGCTGTAAAAAAAAGTGAAACAAAAAATTATACTCTCCCAGAAGAGCCGTCCGGCTCTTCTCTCCGCCACATCAGTCTTCTTCTGGGTTCTGGAGGCAGGGGATTGAAAAAAACCCGCCGCCAGAAAGTGCTGAATGATAGCCGAGCGCTGCCTGTGATTAGTCACAGAAATCAATCACAGGCAGCGCTCAGCCATGTATTGAATTCATGAATGGCTAAGCGCTGCCTGTGATTGGCTGAGCGCTGTGACCAATCACAGGCAGCGCTCAGCTGTCATTCAATGGCTGAGTGCTGCCTGTAATTGGCTGAGCACTCAGCCAATGAGACCAGTGCTTTCTGGGGGTGGGGATTTTTCAATCCCCAGCCTCCAGAAGACGACTGCCAGATCCAGACTGTTCTTCTAAGTATGTATAATTTTTTTAAAACTTTTTTTACAGCTAGGGATGATTTTCAGGGAAGGGCTTATATTTCAAGCCCTTCCTCAAAAATCATTGCTGCGGGAGTTGCCTGCAACCCATTGCTTTCAATGGGACCACAGCAGTGCCGACCCCATTGAAAGCAATGGGATAGCATCACAAACTTCTGCCACAGCTGTGACAGCTGTGGCAGAAGTCTGCAATGTACTGCCTATGTTTTCAATGGGGCTGGCGCTGCTGCCGTCGACCCCATTGAGAACACTGAGCGATATCGCTAATTTTTTCTCTGCGCTGCTAGGCTTGAGAAATCGCAAATGAGTATGAAACCATTGAAAATCATTGGTTTCATAATCATCCCTCGCATCGCAAGAAAAAATATCACTAGTGGGTAGGCACCCTTAGGCCTTAGTCAGACGGGCGTTTTTTCGCGCGATTTGCGGATCGCATTACGGATGCGCATCCGCAAATCGCGTGACCGGTGCGCGCAAGTCGCCCGCAAATCGCCCGAAAATCTGCTCCTAGCCGCGTTTCATTAGAAACGGGCCGGAGCTGTCCAGCGCATTGCATTCAATGGAGACGGCAATACAGCCGTCTCCATTGAAAGCAATGCGCTGCGGGCGAGCCCGGGGTGAATTGTCGGTAAGGGCTTAAATATATAAGCCCTTACCTGCAATGCATCCTAAAATGTGTAAAAATAAAAAAAAATTGTATACTCATCTTCTGCCGGCAGCCGGAGCTCCGCGCGGCCGTCCTGCAGTGGGTGTGAAGGGGGTGTGAGTCAGACCTGCCCCCTGATTGGCTCAGCGCTGAGCCAATCAGAGGCATGCCTCACTCACACCCATTCATGAATTCATGAATGGATGTGAGTCAGACCTGCCCCTGATTGGCTCAGCGCTGAGAGGCAGCAGTCACCCATGAATGGGTGTGTGAGTGTTTTCAGCCTCTGATTGGTCAGGGCTGTGACCAATCAGAGACAGATCATTCAGCAGGCGGGGATTTTAAAGCCCCGCCGGCTGAATAGTGCCAAGAAGCAGTTCAGGAGAACTGACAGCGGCCGCGGCTGGACTCCGGCTGCAGCGGAAAGGTGAGTATACAATTTTTTTTTATTTTAACACATTTTAGGATGAATTGCCGGGAAGGGCTTATATATTTAACCCCTTCCCGACAATTCACCCCGCGCATGCCGGCAGCACATTGCTTTCAATAGAGCGGCTGTATTGCCGCTCCATTGAATTCAATGGGCAAACATCATTCTTCTCTGCCACAGCTGTTACAGCTGTGGCAGAGAAGAATGATTTGTCTTCTATATGTTCTCAATGGGGTCGGCGCTGCTGCTGCTGCCGGCCCCATTGGGCGCATATACAGAAGAGAACAGGAATCGCAGATCGCAGATAGGTGCGATCTGCGATTTTTTGTTCTATAATTTATCGGACGAGCACATAAAAAGCGCTCATGTGTCCGATACCATTGCAAAGCAATGGTTTTAAAAAATCGCCGGACGCATGCGCATGCACAAATCGCTGCTAAAAACACCCGTCTGACTAAGGCCTTATAGTGATAGGGAATGGAGTTCATGCTAACAGTATTGCACACTTGTTGCAGCCAGCAATAGATTGAATAAGATGGATTCGTGGCACTAGTATTCTTATGCAGTTCTGTCTTTATGCTTTGGTTGATCGTAGTTACATAGGTGATAAGGTTGAAAGAAAACACATGTCCATTAGGTCTAATTTATAAGACACTAATCAATTGACCCATATATAGCAGGGTAAAATCCTCCACAAATCCAAATATGGCAATTAGAATAATGTAAATCCCTGGTGATAGGATGGATCAGTCACAGATGGTAACAAACTGCTGCCAGTGCAGGTCTGTATTTGCATTATTCACAAGATATACTGCAAAAAATACAAAAGGTCGATATGTCCGAAATCAGTTTTTCATCTTTGACAAACTAAACAAATAGTAAATCCAGAACATTAACTTCGGTTTATGCACAAGTCTGTTAAGGGTTAACACAGTTATTTTTTATTCTCAGTAAACCTCAGAAAACATTCATAAATCCTGCGGTTCTTTATTCCAGCCTTCAGAGTAGGTTGTTAGAAAGTCTGCCAAGAAATGGTGTTAAAAGAGAATGTGGCAATCAGCACAATGCGTACAATCTGACATAACAAACAAAATAGCACACCCCTGTCTAGAGAGACATTATTACAGAACATTTGGATTTCTTTTGCGTAAAACAAAAGAATTTCTAATACCGACCCTGCTTGTTCTAGCAATCCCTTAGAAGTTGTGAAACAAGCAATAACCATTCTGGAAATGCTGGATTGTATGTAAAGTTGCAAGAAAAAGAAAGTGAACCCTTTGGATATACCTTGATTTCGACATTGATTACTAATAAAATATGGTCTCATATCTACAGATGTAGCCGCGCTATTGCTATTTGTGCTGATGCACTACTGAGTTAATGAGGTGTGGTTTTGCATTACTACGCTACTTTTGTAGTGCGGCTGCCGTTCAAATTGAATGACAGCAGCCGCACTAAGCAAATAGCATAGTGGTGCCTGGTGGTTTGTAATACATGTGAAGTGCGCCATCCTTCACAGTTGTAGACAAACACAATCTAAACTAAGTTGTAGACAAACACAATCCCATTGATTTCAATGAGAGCCGTGCCTACAGTTACAAGCGCCGGCCACTATGCGAAGCGGAAATCTGCACGCCGATCTCCCATGTAGTGGCGGCCACTTGTAACTGCAGACTCAGCTCTCATTTTCCTGAAAAGCCACTTTAAGTAACCATCCACAGTGTAGGGGGAAAAAGTAAGTGTAACCTTTACTTTAATGATCTTAACCGCTCTCTCCTCTTTAGCACAAACTCATCTCTACCAAAATGTTTCCAATAACTACAAATAAGATTTGTATAATCTATAATGTTGTATAATGATGAGGAATTTTGGACTATTCCTCTGTGCAAATGTGTTTCAATTCATCAATATTTCTGGAATGCCTTACATGCACATCCCTCTTTAGGTCATGACACAACATCTCGATAAGGGCTAAGGTCAGGGCTTTTGTTTGATTTGGCCATTCCAAAAGACAAATCATCTTCTAGTTAGTTGATTTACTTCTGTACATTGGGTCATTGCTCTCTCGCATCAGCCAAGGTATCTTCAGTGTGACGTCATGGACTGTTGCCCTTACATTATACTGTAAAAGGTTGTGATATACTTTAGAATCCATTGTTTCTTCAGTAATCTCAAGGCAGTCCCAAACCATGATGCTCCCTCCACCATACTTCATAGTTGGGATGAGGTTTTGGTGTCAGTGTGAAGTGCTCGTTTTCCTCCAAACATAGTGTTGTGAATTTGAGCTAAAAAGTGCCACTTTTATCTTATCTCTAAATAGAACATTTTTCCAAAAGCATTTTAGAACATCCAGAAGGCCGTGAGCAAACTTCAGACAAGCTGCAATGTTTCTTTTCAACAGCAGTGACTTTCTTCGTGGGGGTTAACCATAATATCGTATGAACCATTGACATTGATGGTGTGACTAGAGCTAACATCACCAAACATACAAATTGCTCTGCGTAAATACGGTGACTGAGTGAACAATTCAGGTACCTTTACATGTGGCAGATTTCATACATACAGAATGTTTTCCTTCTGCTGCATGAGTATGGATTGCTGCAAGAACCATTCAAATGAATGACACATATGTTCTTTATGAAGATAAGCTAATGACAAAATGATCGCTTCTTCTTTGTATAATTGATTCGTTATGGTTAAAAACATTGAAGACTGTTCAAATCTTCGGAACAGCATTCCATTATCCTGATCCATTACAGGAGCAGGAAAGGGGGATCTCTTGGCTGATATCTGTGTCCGCTTGTGTATAGGCCATGAATAGAGATGAGCGAGCACCAAAATGCTCGGCTGCTCGTTACTCGGGACGAAAATTTCACGATGCTCGAGGGTTCGTTTCGAATAACGAACCCCATTGAAGTCAATGGGCGACCCGAGCATTTTTGTATATCGCCGATGCTCGCTAACGTTTCCATTTGTGAAAATCTGGGCAATTCAAGAAAGTGATGGGAACGACACAGCAACGGATAGGGCAGGCGAGGGGCTACATGTTGGGCTGCATCTCAAGTTCACAGGTCCCACTATTAAGCCACAATAGCGGCAAGAGTGCCCCCCCCCCAACAATTTTTACTTCTGAAAAGCCCTCATTAGCAATGCATACCTTAGCTAAGCACCACACTACCTCCAACAAAGCACAATCACTGCCTGCATGACACTCCGCTGCCACTTCTCCTGGGTTACATGCTGACCAACCACCCCCCCCCCCCCGCACGACGCAGTGTCCACAGCGCACACCAAACTGTCCCTGCGCAGCCTTCAGCTGCACTCATGCCACACCACCCTCATGTCTATTTATAAGTGCGTCTGCCATGAGGAGGAACCGCAGGCACACACTGCAGAGGGTTGGCACGGCTAGGCAGCGACCCTCTTTAAAAGGGGCAGGACGATAGCCCACAATGCTGTACAGAAGCAATGAGAAATAGAATCCTGTGCCACCGCCATCAGGAGCTGCACACGTGGGCATAGCAATGGGGAACCTATGTGCCACACACTATTCATTCTGTCAAGGTGTCTGCATGCCCCAGTCAGACAGGGGTTTTTTATAATTAGTCACAGGCAGGTACAACTCCGCAATGGGAATTCCGTGTGCACCCACAGCATGGGTGGCTCCCTGGAACCCACCGGCTGTACAAAAATGTATCCCATTGTGGTGCCCTGGACAGCAGAGCTAACGTCCGATTAAATGCAGGTGGGCTTCGGCCCACACTGCATGCCCCAGTGAGACTGGGGTTTTTTATAAGTAGACACAGGCAGGTACAACTCCCTATTGTGAAGTCCGTGTGGACGAACAGCATGGGTGGGTCCCAGGAAGCCACCGGCGGTACATAAATATATCCCATTGCATTGCCCATCACAGCTGAGGTAATGTCATGTTTAATGCAGGTGGGCTTGGGCGCACACTGCATGCCCCAGTCAGATTGCGGTTCTTTAGAAGTGGACACATGCAGTTACAACTCCGTGTGGACCGACAGCATGGGTGGGTGCAGGAAGCCACCGGCGGTATATAAATATATCCCATTGCAGTGCCCAGCACAGCTGAGGTAATGTCATGTTTAATGCAGGTGGTCTTCGGCCCACACTGCAGGCCCCAGTCAGACTGGGGTTCTTTAGAAGTGGACACATGCAGTTACAACTCCGTGTGGACCGACATCATGGGTGGGTGCCAGGAAGCCACCGACGGTACATAAATATATCCCATTGCATTGCCCATCACAGGTGAGGTAATGTCATGTTTAATGCAGGTGGGCTTGGGCCCACACTGCATGCCCCAGTCAGACTGGGGTTCTTTAGAAGTGGACTCATTCAGTTACAACTCCGTGTGGACCGACAGCATGGGTGGGTCCCAGGAAGCCATCGGCGGTACATAAATATATCCCATTGCATTGCCCATCACAGCTGAGGTAATGTCAAGTTTAATGCAGGTGGGCTTGGGCCCACACTGCATGCCCCAGTCAGACTGGGGTTCTTTAGAAGTGGACACATGTAGTTACAACTCCGTGTGGACCGACAGCATGGGTGGCTCCCTGGAACCCACCGGCGGTACATAAATATATCCCATTGCAGTGCCCAGCACAGCTGATGTAACGTCGGCTTTAATGCAGGTGGGCAAAAATTTATTGGATTACACTGTAGGCGAGGGCCCAAAAAAATTCGTGTACCAACAGTACTAATGTACCTGAGAAAAATTGCCCATGCCCAACCAAGAGGGCAGGTGAAACCCATTAATCGCTTTGGTTAATGTGGCTTAATTTGTAACTAGGCTTGGAGGCAGCGCAGTTAAAATAAAAATTGGTTCAGGTGCAAGTTTCAACGGTTTAATGAGCATTGAAACGTATAAAAATTGTTTACAAAAATTATATGACTGAGCCTTGTGGGCCTAAGAAAAATTGCCCGTTCGGCGTGATTACGTTAGGTTTCAGGAGGAGGAGCAGGAGGAAGAGGATGAATAGAATACACAGATTGATGAAGCTAAAAGGTCCCCGTTTTTGATGGTGATAGAGAACGATGCTTCCATCCGCGGGTGCAGCCTACGTATTGCTTAGGTATCGCTGCTGTCCGCTGGTGGAGAAGAGAAGTCTGGGATAATCCAGGCTTTGTTCATCTTGATGAGTGTAAGCCTGTCTGCACTGTCGGTTGACAGGCGGGTACGCTTATCCGTGATGATTCCCCCAGCCGCACTAAACACCCTCTCTGACAAGACGCTAGCCGCAGGACAAGCAAGCACCTCCAGGGCATACAGCGCGAGTTCAGGCCACGTGTCCAGCTTCGACACCCAGTAGTTGTAGGGGGCAGAGGCGTCACGGAGGACGGTCGTGCGATCGGCTACGTACTCCCTCACCATCCTTATACAGTGTTCCCGCCGACTCAGCCTTGACTGGGGAGCGGTGACACAGTCTTGCTGGGGAGCCAGAAAGCTGTCAAAGGCCTTAGAGAGTGTTCCCCTGCCTGTGCTGTACATGCTGCCTGATCTCCGCGCCTCCCCTGCTACATGGCCCTCGGAACTGCGCCTTCTGCCACTAGCGCTGTCGGATGGGAATTTTACCATCAGCTTGTCCACCAGGGTCCTGTGGTATAGCATCACTCTCGAACCCCTTTCCTCTTCGGGTAGGAGAGTGCAAAGGTTCTCCTTATACCGTGGGTCGAGCAGTGTGTACACCCAGTAATCCGTAGTGGCCAGAATGCGTGTAACACGAGCGTCACGAGAAAGGCATTCTAACATGAAGTCAGCCATGTGTGCCAGGGTACCTGTATGAAAAACATGGCTGTCCTCACTAGGAAGATCACTTTCCGAATCCTCCTCCTCCTCCTCCTCCTCAGGCCATACACGCTGAAAGGATGACAGGCAAGCAGCATGGGTACCCTCAGCAGTGGGCCAAGCTGTCTCTTCCCCCTCCTCCTCATGCTCCTCCACCACCTCCTCCTCCTCCTCAACGCGCTGAGATATAGACAGGAGGGTGCTCTGACTATCCAGCGACATACTGTCTTCCCCCGCCTCCGTTTCCGAGCGCAAAGCGTCTGTCTTTATGCTTTGCAGGGAACTTCTCAAGAGGCATAGCAGAGGAATGGTGACGCTAATGATTGCAGCATCCCCGCTCACCATCTGGGTAGACTCCTCAAAGTTTCCAAGGACCTGGCAGATGTCTGCCAACCAGGCCCACTCTTCTGTAAAGAATTGAGGAGGCTGACTCCCACTGCGCCGCCCATGTTGGAGTTGGTATTCCACTATAGCTCTACGCTGCTCATAGAGCCTGGCCAACATGTGGAGCGTAGAGTTCCACCGTGTGGGCACGTCGCACAGCAGTCGGTGCACTGGCAGATTAAACCGATGTTGCAGGGTGCGCAGGGTGGCAGCGTCCGTGTGGGACTTGCGGAAATGTGCGCAGAGCCGGCGCACCTTTCCGAGCAGGTCTGACAAGCGTGGGTAGCTTTTCAGAAAGCGCTGAACCACCAAATTAAAGACGTGCGCCAGGCATGGCACGTGCGTGAGGCTGCCGAGCTGCAGAGCCGCCACCAGGTTACGGCTGTTGTCACACACGACCATGCTGGTCGGAGGCTCAGCGGCGCAAGCCAGCGGTCGGTCTGCTCTGTCAGACCCTGCAGCAGTTCGTGGGCCATGTGCCTCTTCTCTCCTAAGCTGAGTAGTTTCAGCATGGCCTGCTGACGCTTGCCCACCGCTGTGCTGCCACGCCGCGCGACACCGACTGCTGGCGACGTGCTGCTACTGACACATCTTGATTGCGAGACAGAGGTTGCGTAGGAGGAGGAGGAGGGTGGTTTAGTGGAGGAAGCATACACCGCCGCAGATACCACCACCGAGCTGGGGCCCGCAATTCTGGGGGTGGGTAGGACGTGAGCGGTCCCAGGCTCTGACTCTGTTCCAGCCTCCACTAAATTCACCCAATGTGCCGTCAGGGAGATATAGTGGCCCTGCCCGCCTGTGCTTGTGCACGTGTCCGTTGTTAAGTGGACCTTGGCAGTAACCGCGTTGGTGAGGGCGCGTACAATGTTGCGGGAGACGTGGTCGTGCAGGGCTGGGACGGCACATCGGGAAAAGTAGTGGCGACTGGGAACTGAGTAGCGCGGGGCCGCCGCCGCCATCATACCTTTGAAAGCCTCCGTTTCCACAACCCTGTACGGCAGCATCTCCAGGCTGATAAACTTGGCAATATGCACGTTTAACGCTTGAGCGTGCGGGTGCGTACTTGCGCTTACGCTCCAACACTTGCGCTAGCGACAGCTGGACGGTGCGCTGAGAGACATTGGTGGATGGGGCCGAGGACAGCGGAGGTGAGGGTGTGGGTGCAGGCTAGCAGACGGTAATGCCTGTGTCCTGAGAGGGGGGTTGGATCTCAGTGGCAGGTTGGGGCACAGGGGGAGAGGCAGCGGTGCAAACCGGAGGCGGTGAACGGCCTTCGTCCCACCTTGTGGGGTGCTTGGCCATCATATGTCTGCGCATGCTGGTGGTGGTGAGGCTGGTGGTGGTGGCTCCCCGGCTGATCTTGGCGCGACAAAGGTTGCACACCACTGTTCGTCGGTCGTCTGCACTCTCAGTGAAAAACTGCCAGACCTTTGAGCACCTCGGCCTCTGCAGGGTGGTATGGCGTGAGGGGGCGCTTTGGGAAACAGTTGGTGGATTATTCGGTCTGGCCCTGCCTCTACCCCTGGCCACCGCACTGCCTCTTCCAACCTGCCCTGCTGCTGCACTTGCCTCCCCTGAAGACCTGTCCTCAGTAGGCGTAGCAAACCAGGTGGGGTCAGTCACCTCATCGTCCTGCTGCTCTTCCTCCGAATCCTCTGTGTGCTCCTCCCTCGGACTTACTCCAATTACTACTACCTGAGTGATAGACAACTGTGTCTCATCGTCATCGTCCTCCTCACCCACTGAAAGCTCTTGAGACAGTTGCCGGAAGTCCCCAGCCTCATCCCCCGGACCCCGGGAACTTTCCAAAGGTTGGGCATCGGTCACGACAAACTCCTCCAGTGGGAGAGGATTCGGAACCATTGCTGCCCATTCTGGGCAGGGGCCCGAGAACAGTTCCTGGGAGTCTGCCTGCTCCTCAGAATGTGTCATTGTAATGGAGTGAGGAGGCTGGGAGGAAGGAGGAGCAGCAGCCAGAGGATTCAGAGTTGCAGCAGTGGACGGCGCAGAATTCTGGGTGGTCGATAGATTGCTGGATGCACTTTCTGCCAACCACGACAGGACCTGCTCACACTGCTCATTTTCTAATAAAGGTCTACCGCGTGGACCCATTAATTGTGAGATGAATGTGGGGACGCCAGAAACGTGCCTCTCTCCTAATCCCGCAGCAGTCGGCTGCGATACACCCGGATCAGGAGCTCGGCCTGTGACCACACCCTGACTTGGGCCTCCGCGTCCTCGCCCGCGTCCACGTCCTCTAGGCCTACCCCTACCCCTCAGCATGCTGTATTACCAGTAGTGCAGAAACAGAACGCTGTAATTAAATGTGCCGCTTATTGGCCTGTGGTTGGAGGCTGACTTCGCTTACGGAACGCACAGCAGAGCCAGGAAAGAATTTTGCGCAAGCCTGCTGTAACACTTAGCTGGCTGCGTATTAATTAGAACTACTACCCCCAGCAGAGACGCAGTACACTCAGGACGGTCACAGGCAGCCCAAATAGAATGTTTTTTCCCAAATTTTTTGGGAAAAGCCCACTGCCTATATACACAGTATATCTCTTTCACTGTCCCTGGCTCACCACTACTGGCCCTGGACTATGTAAAATTATTGCAGACTGTTTCCCTCTGGACAGGATGACAGCGGTGATGTGTAACGCACAGCAGAGCCAGGAAAGAATTTTGCGCAAGCCTGCTGTAACACTTAGCTGGCTGCATATTAATTAGGACTACTACCCCCAGCAGAGACGCAGTACACTCAGGATGGTCACAGGCAGCCCAAATAGAATGTTTTTTCCAAAATTTTTTTGGAAAAGCCCACTGCCTATATACACAGTATATCTCTTTCACTGTCCCTGGCTCACCACTACTGGCCCTGGACTATGTAAAATTACTGCAGACTGAGGATGCAATGCTCTGCACGGCCGATATACAAAGAAAAAAATGTGCAACACTGCAAAAAGCAGCCTCAACAGTACTGCACACAGTCAGATGTGGCCCTAAGAAGGACCGTTGGGGTTCTTGAAGCCTAAAATCACTCCTAACGCTCTCCCTTTAGCAGCTCCACCATCAGCAGCACTTTCCCTGAGCTATGTCAGAATGCATCTGTGGCGAGCCGCTGGAGGGGCCGATTTATATACTCGGGTGACACCTGATCTCGCCAGCCACTCACTACAGGGGGGTGGTATAGGGCTTGAACGTCGCAGGGGGAAGTTGTAATGCCTTCCCTGTCTTTCTATTGGCCAGAAAAGCGCGCTAACGTCTCAGAGATGAAAGTGAAAGTAACTCGAACATCGCGTGGTGCTCACCTCTAGTAACGAGCATCTCGAACACGCTAATACTTGAACGAGTATCAAGCTCGGACGAGTACGTTCGTTCATCTCTAGCCATGAACTATAGCTATATGACACAGACCTCCTAGAAGAAATAAGTTCAAGGCACACTTTAAACTTGGAATGTTACAAGCAAGTCAGGTGTTCCATGGAGTGGAAACAGCACAGAAGTCCTGCAGCTCGGAGCAAGAAGATGTAATAAGGAAGGATGAGAGTTATTGGATGAGAGAAGAGCATAAGGAGTTTGATAGATGGAGATGAGAGTAGTGATATGGTACATGACAAAGCAGCATTGCAAAGAGTTTTGTATCCATCTTAATTGGAAGCGGTTATCAATTTTGCATCCATAAAACCGCCTACACTGATAAAACACAGAAAGTATAAATTTTACATGCGCCGTATGGTTCTTCCTAGCCAGCGGTTCAGTTGGCAGGACAGACTATCTCTGGTGGCTGGCTAGACCGTCTTTCCTGGCCAGAATACATCCCGTAAACCCTCTCTGGCACTGCACTGTGCATGACATAGGAGACTACACGTGCATCAGGAGATCTTGGACCAATGTCGTTTATCTGGCTGATTCGCTGCATATGCACTGCTAATCCGCCACTTCTGTGATCAGCGACAGTAATTTTGAGCATTGTGTGGATGACGCCTCCTACGTCATCCACATTACAGTACAAGAGAGGCGCGGTGCTAGGGGATGTTGTCCAGCCAGGAGAGATGGCCCAACTAGCCCACAAGATATGGGATGGCCTGCCCATTGGACCACTGGCCATGCAGCACAGTAAACGTTTATACCTTCTTTTGTAAAGCATGAATTAATCAAAAAAATCTAACAAAATAAATTTAGAAAAGTACATTACTTCATTGTTTTACCAGTGTAGGCGGTTTTATGGATGCAAAAGTGATGACAGCTTTCCTTCAAGGCTGGTTACATACACAGCATTTTTTGGAGGCAAGCCAAAGTGTATTAAAATATAAGGAAAATATAAAGAAAGAACTTATACTTCCTGCGGGATCCACTTCAAAAACTGCAGTGGCATTTCTCCAAAAAGCGCCCTGCGTTAAACCAGCCTAAAGTTATAATATGATGGAAGTTCTTTACATTGTAAGAGAATGACATTATTATAAAGTAGCAGGGCAGAAGGGTTTCGTGTTCTTGTGGCTTTTTATTTGGTGTTTTATTGGCCATGTTTGGGTTGCTAAAAACGCGGCAGCAAGATGTTTACCAGTAGTTTGTCGGAGAATATAAGGCACTCCGCTGGATGTGGATGTTTTAGGGTATTTTACACCCATAGACTTTGATTTTAATAAACACTGTATATACAAATCTGTTCCTGTAATTCAGTAAGGTTAGGACAACACCACAAAAGTAATGTTTCTAGTGATTACATTTGTTTTGAGATGTTGAACATGTTATTAAAAATGTATTTTTTATTAAAAGTCCTTGGCTACTGCATCAAATACAAGATGAATTTTTGACTTCATTGTAAATTACATTGGCATTGCACATTTCTTTATGGGATATTTTGTAGGAACCAAACACATTAATGTTAAATTATGCTGATTGTATGGTAAAACAGAGTCCTGCTCAAATGAGGTAAACTATATTAAGAAAAATAGCTGTGGGCATCAGAACAATTATATTTCTCTAGAGGAGAGGGTGGTCCATGTAGCATCTGGAGACCAGGGTAAAATAATGCAGCGGCATGTGCTGCTGATACCATAATGAGTGGCATCAGCTGGAGACTGCTCACTTCTATTAAGGATTTCAAAGGAAAATAAATATTTCCTTAATACACGTGTGGGGAGATAGTCTGATGCTAATTAATATGCCTTGATAGGTGCAATTATCTTTAATGAATTAGGTTTTTTAATGGCTATAAAACAAGAATAAAATACACGTGGTAAGGCAACCCAGGCATAATAATAATCTTTATATGGTGCCAACATATTCTGCAGCACTTTACAAATCAGAGGGTACATGTGCAGACAAAATCAGACATTACATACAGTATTAAACTAATAAACACTTATACATTTGGGGTGAGGGTCCTGCTTGCAAGGTAAATGTACTTGTTCTGTTCAATGGTCCAGCCATGTTTATACTAAATAGCGTAGTATACATAAAGATGCATGAGACTATCGCCAGCCAGTATACGTGTATATACAGTAAGTACACTTTGAGTGTACCGAGGGTGGAGGATACAGTTGAATGAAAGGATCAGGCTCTGAGGAATAATGCAGAAAAGAGGTAAAAGAAAGAAGTCAGATTGAAACTATGAATATTGTGATTAACTTGATTGTCCAGGGTAGCAAGTTATAGTGAATTGGTGCAGCTCAAGAAAAGTCTTGGAGATGGGAGCAGGAGGTTTGGATTATGGAGAATGTTAGTCTGACATCATTCTCTGAACAGATAAGAAGAAAGTAGAGGAAGCACTACATGTACATTACTAGTTTACAACACTAAGTGATAGCAGATTGTCAATTGCTTACCTTTGTTGGTTGTGCTTCCAGATGCAAAACTCTAAGAGCCTGTAAAGTAAATGCAGGAGACCTGCTGCCTTTTTGTAAGCCTTCTGATTTCCACACTGGGATTGGCAAACAGACTTGATAGAATAAGGGGAAAAGGATGGGACTGGATGGCGTTACTCCTGATAGGAAAACAGTACACCAGGGCACTATAGTAAAATACACACTGACTTTATTTACATTAAATAAGGTGACAAGGGAACTATGCAAATTAATGTAAATAATGGCAGTGTGGCATTACTATAGTGCACTGGTGAACTCTTTTCCTGCCAGGAGTAGCACCATTCAGTCTCTAGCTTTTTTTTCCCTATTTGATCAAGTTTGAAATCATTGATAGAATAGAGATCATAGGCAGGGTGGTAGACAGAGGCGAAAAAGGAGATATAGGGTGTGCAGAACTTAATGGACGGCAGTGTTGAGTTTAAATAGTCTTCTATAGTGGAAAGGCAACCAGTGGCACAGGGCTTAGCCATCAGTATAGCAGTTGGACAGAAAGATGAGCCTGGATGCTGTTAATCATTGAACATTATATTGTAACATCTGATTTTCTAATGGACTGTAGCTGCTGCCATGGTGCACAAAAGCAGAATTTCAAAAACAAGCCGAACTCTACTACATTTGTGTGCTCATACATTAATACATTGGATTAGGGAAGTAGTTTACATGCACTAGACTTCATCGAAATTACTGGCCAGTAGGATGCATTGGCAAAATGATTTGCCAGATAAGACATTACATTTTACGCAAATTTACAAGAATTGAAGAGGTGACTTCAAAAGTGACTTAAATCCAACAAATGCCATTTTCCACACAACAGGATTTTCTTTGCTCTGACTTTGAACCCTTTAGGATAAAACGTGATGTTTGCCATGAATATTTTGTAGGTATTTGAGTGTTTTCGGCTATAATGCGTCGCTAATGATACAGTAGACATCAGGAAAAGTTTGAAACCAATTTTACCTCAATTTCTTCAGAAAATGGATATGTCACTTTGGAAATCACCTTTTCATTTAGTGAGTCGATTCTCCTTTCGTATTTTATGGACCAACAAATACGTCAATGGTGAAACAGGGACATTGATTTGCTCATCTTCAGTTATCATGTCTGTCGATCAGTTATATTGATGGTAACAATACATAAACCTAATTTAAGAATTGATTATGTCTTGCTCGCTATGTATAGATTGAAACATGATATGTATCTCATTTCATAATGACTGGATATGTGTAGTGCTACCAAGATTCTCCTTAGGGTGAAGTCACACTAACGTATATCGGCTCGGTTTTCACGCCGAGCCGATATACGTTGTCCTCGTGTGCAGGGGGGGGGGAGGATGGAAGAGCCAGGAGCAGGAACTGAGCTCCCGCCCCCCTCTCCGCCCCTCTGCACTATTTGCCATGGGAAGAGGCGGGGCGGGGCTAAGTTTTTTGAGAATTAGCCCCGCCCCACCTCTCCCCATTGCAAATAGTGCAGAGGGGCGGAGAGGAGGCCGAGCCGATATACGTTCGTGTGACTTCACCCTCTAGGTTATATTTACATGGCTGTTAAGGGGGGACGAGCCTGAGATTCATAAGCGCAACTTGCATCACACAGAACACGGACGCCACGTCTGTTTTCTGTGCGGTACACCATACATTTGCATTTATGGTGCTGTGACATTTCCATTATTCGGCATTTCATCCGAGAGAAAAATTGCCCATGTTAATAGGCTTATTATAAATAACGGGTTCTATTTTCGTGCGAGTTTTGTGTGTCTCACAGCGCAGAATATTGGCAGTGTAAATACGGCTTTACTAAGGGAATGACTATGATAAAAGTAAAGATTAGGGCATGCTTAACTAATGCAGTTTAATGTTTTGGATTACCTATAGTAAAGTATTGGCAACTAAAAACATGGAAAATATTTCTGCGCTTACAAGGGCAACCTTTATATAAATACTATGTATACTATGTATCTGGAATAAAGGCACATATGAACTGCTAGCCTAGCATTATTTGTGGAATTTTATTTGCAGTTAGGCTTACTACATTGTGATATTTGCATATATAATGGTGATATAGACCAGAGGAGAGTACCTGCAACAGTTAAAGGGGTTGTCCCGCGGCGAAATCAAAAAAAAAAATTTTCTACATACCCCCACATTGTGCCCCGTTAAAAACAATCCCTTTGTTATTTAAAAAAAAAAAAAGATCGCTTACCTGCATTCCCGTTCGGGCAGCTTCTTCTTTTCTTCTTTTAAAGATGGCCGCCCATCCTTTCCCAAGGTGCACCGCGGTTTTCTCCCATGGTGCACCGCGGGTCTTCTCCCATGGTGCACCGTGGATTATCTTCTCCTGTCTTGCGTTCCACTGCCGATTACAGCCACCTAATTGGCTGATCGGCACCACGTGATGGAGGCGGAGCTACGATGACGCGGAGAAGAGGGAGGAGCCAGGACGCAGCTCGTGAGCCCGGAGGTAGACAGAAGAGGAATCCTTCGGTGCGCAAGCGTGACTGTTCGTGCGATTAAAAAAGCAGCTTTAGTCGGCGCCATGGAGACGGGGACGCCAGCAACGGAGTGGGTAAGTGTATAACTTCTGTATGGCTCATATTTAATGCACGATGTATATTACAAAGTGCATTAATATGGCCATACAGAAGTGTATAACCCCACTTGCTTTCACGGGACAACCCCTTTAACTTACAATTCTCTTTGTGTCAGGATATGGCTTAATACTTTTAGCATGTTGTGAAAAGGCAGAAAATAATAGCTACCAAGAAATGCAATTGGGTAAAAGTAGTGTGTTAGATAATCCTTAAGGGATATTGCATTATTTTAGTAGGAACTGCTGGTAATCATACTGGGAGACAACAATCAACTGTAATCTATGGCGGAATCAAGTGTTCAATTTTCCCACAGTGCCACTGCAGGTGAAATGAAGCATTACACAGTGCTATTGAAGTCAATACTAGGTCCTTCAGCGTAAAACGTTCTTTGTAGCAACTTTACATTATTATTAATAAAGAAAAGTCCCAATTAAGGAATCCCTCTCTTTTACATACATAGGCCACATCAGGGCATATAGACAGGGAATGCCAAAGGCAGGCAAGTTCTTTAAAATGACCCTTCATTTTTGTGACAAGATTCTGGCCAAGTGCAAGGGAAGGGGGTTTATTACCTGCAGTAGTTGTTCTCTGCCATCCCCACAATTCACAGATATTGGGTCTCGTTTTCAAAAATGGCCAACACAATCTTCAAACTATCTAATCCCCAGCATGCATTGGTAGTGTTAGACTACCAATGCACTATAACTGCTCTCTGATTTGTCAGAGCTGCTCACGTGGTCAGTGCCGGCCAATCAGAGAGGAGTGCAGATTATACATTAGTTAGTTTGAAAATTGCAGCAGGCATCTTGGATGGCTGAAAACCGGGTGCATAACAAGCAAATCAGAGGGACAGTAGGGAAGAACAACTGTAGGTAAAATGCCCCCCTTCCTCTGGTCCCCAGATAGACATTTGTCCTAAAAACAAGAGGATCAGACATAGATTTGAAATATATTTTAAGACAAAAGCATAATTTCATTGCATATTAAGCATGCAATGTAAACATGCATAATACACGGTGAATGAAGCCAATGAAAGAACATTGATTTTTATTCATCCAGTCACACTTGCATAGATTTTGTTAGGGACCACTAGTGTGAAAAAAACTGTTTGATGTAGGACCAATCCAGGCGGGGTTGACAGCTGACCCTTGGAGAACAGAGGCTTTGGTAGCAGGTGATGAGAAGCAGACTGGTGATATGTAACAGAGATGGAAAACCTTGCCCTTTGCCAGTCAGGAAGATAAGGGGCAACCCTGTCTGATAAGAATGGCCCCTCGATCTTCCTCTAGGACCTGACTAACCCTGAAGGAATACTGAACACATCACAGTATACACCAATAACACAGAACAGGACCAGGAGTGGTGCAAGAATGGGAAGGCAAAGGACAAGAGTACACAGACAAGACTGAGAAACTAAAGGCGGGATACAAGACAAGGAACATACAAAGACTAGAGAGCCGTAAACACACAAACTCTAATAAGGCACAAGATAAGCACATATGAGACAAACAGAGACAAGAACTAAGCTGTTTGTCAGAAGCAAACATACAACAACACTGAGCAATGAGAGAGGACTCCCAGCTCAGCTAAATAGAGAGGTAATTACCATGTCCTACAGCTGATCTGGAAGCACTGAAGCAGATATCCATTGAAGTGCTGAAGGGAAGTATGTAGCAGTTTAAGTTACAGGAAAAACAGGATAACGCCCATCTCTGCCAGAAACAGCAGGTGAAGGACGAGTCTGAACTGCGGACCTAATATATTTCTTGCATAAATTACGCATATAAAAAAAAGAACACAGTATTTTCTGTTTTACTGCATTTTACGCACATAGAGCCCTACTGTTTTCTATGGGTGTGTTCAGAACGCAGTGCATACGCAATTACATTGCGTATGTACGGCATTATTTATGCATGTTACTAGGAAACATTAGAAGAAAAATTTAAAAAAAGAAACCAAGAAGGGCAGTGCAGGACAGTGTGCATAAAATACGCTGTTCATGTGCAGGCAAAAACGCGCCAATACGCTTGGATACACAGTCGTGTGACCCGGCCTTACCAACATATTTCTATCTATGTATAAACCATATTGCCTCGTTTTTATATCTCCTGCAATGTTATACTTTTGATGTATTGTGTTTTATCAAAATAAGGTAAAATATGAAATGTTATGATGATTCTGTTAGTAAAGTTTGTCAAACTTGCCCTCAGTTCAGTTCCTCTCCTGGGATGCACTAAATGCTTCCTCAGATAGGAGAAGTGAATAATTCATCTACTGTATTTCTTCATCTAGATAAACATGAACCCGGAGAGGTCTTTCAAAGTTCACTACTTAGTGAATAATGAAACTGCTCACAAATGATATGTGCCGCATCGCTTCTTAAATATGTAATGCTAGTGACATGAATCTAATTTAAATCACAACTGTCGGCCTCCAAATGGGTTGTATTCATAAAATAATTATCTGCAGCTTGTTCATTCTTTTATTTGATGTATGGAAAATATTCAGATAAGGTCAAACCTCACTCCACTTGACAGGGGAATTATTGCTACCTATGACAAATAAAACTGCTGAGTTTTCGCTAAAGGTCAAATGAACAGAATCATATAGATTTTACATCCAAAAAGATAAAGGATCTACAGCACTCTCACTCACAGTAGATGCTAACAAAGCATGAACTTCTTTTTCAGTAGCTCTTACTGCAAGGTGAACTCTCATATACTTTAGTTTTAACCCCTTAAGGACCAGGCTATTTTGGTCTAAAAGAACCAGACACTGGGGGTTTTACCCATGTGGTGGTTTTACTGCCCTATTTTTTTTCTTCAGCTACCAAAATTATTTTTGTTGTGCTTTTCTTTTCCCGTGACGTATATGGCTATTTTTTAATTTCTTTTTTCATTAATTTTTTTTACTTTTATTAGGGGTGAAATAAAACAAAAAAAAGATTTTTTAATTTATAGTTGTTAATTTTAGTGTAAATATACTAATTTTAAAAATAAAGTATGGCAATGGGTTCATTTTGTTTCAGATGTTTTCATATATAATTTGTATAGTTTTGGAATACGGGGCACATATGGCGATGGTTTTGGTTGTCATCAGCGACAGGTGATTTTCTTTTTTTATGTATATATTTTTATTTTATACTTTAATCTTTTAAAATTTATTTTAGTAACTATTTTTTATAACATATATGTACCCCATTATGTCATATAAGACCTCTGGGGGTCATTCACATCGTCTTTTTTAAAATTTCATACTTTTCCATTGTAGCTGGGGCATCCATGAAAGCCCCAGCTAGAGGGGTAAACATCTCTCTGTAGTGACATCAATCACTACAACAGAGGGCACCCGGCGGTCATGTGATCACCGGTCTCATACCGCAACAAACACTTCCACTTTGACGTTTTAGTACATAGCGCTCATTGAGCCTGTAGCCTAGAAAATCTTCTCCCTTTGTGTCCTCAGCTGTGAGTAACAGCAGAAGACCCAAGCTGCTACTGCCTGATTGCAGGAGCAGAGGCTTTAATCCCATGATGAACTGCTACTATTTGCCGGGATTAAAGCACAGGATTAAGTGCTGTATATTTACTGCACTTGGTCCTTAAAAGGTTAAGAGAAAATGCATTTAAGCTAAGGGGCATTCTGGTTTTCATTTAAAAGGCATTACTTCATAAAAGTTTTGAAAAAAAGGGTCCAAATTTTAGTATGAAACGTTGGAGCTACCAACAAATTATGCTGCCATTACTTACAGATATAATGGCATTTTTGTTGCAGCAACCAATTTTGCAAAAATGACCAAAGCAAGGGTAGGATATTGGTTGTCATGGTTCTGTAACCTCCCCAGAAATTGATGGTAAATAGGTTTTTGAAGTACTGTGTCAAAATGGCTAATTGAAAAACAATGTGGCTGAAATTTCCCTTAACCCTTTGCAATCCAATTTTTGATTCAGGGTTTCCTAGGGGGCTTTCTCTTTCTGCCATTATACAATGGCGCCATCTGCTAGCTAGAGCCAGTACTGCAGTATGTGACATGCTGGAAAGGCCCCCGACAACAGAACAGCCAGTAATATACTGTAAGAATACCCTGCCGGACGTCTTCCGATATCAGAGCTGCACAGCCTTCAATCACAATGTCTTCAGACGTCAGACAGTGGATTGGAAAGGGTTAAGGCCCAAATGCACATGGGCGTTTTTGCACTGCGGAATCTGGGGTGGGCATTTGCCTCCGGATCCCACAGTAAACACTGCCCACAAGCATACTATACAAAACGCTTTTCCATGCCCATGAGCAGAAATCGCTTGTGTGGGGAACAAAATTGCAGCATATCCATTCTAGTGCGGGCCTCGCTTGAGTCAATGGAAACAGTCCGTCCTGCGGCGATTCCAAAATGTCAATTTTGAAATCGCCACAGATCTGTGTCATTACCGGCGCATCATTCTCTGCACTGCACATGTGCAGCGGAGCGCCAGCTAGCACATCTGCAGCACAGAAAAGAAGACATTGTACAGGTATGCGGGGGTCACAGGGTCTGATTCCGCTGCGAGATCTCACAGTTGGAATCTGACCCAGCAGTGTGCATGCAGCTTAAAAGATCTCCCACAACAAAACCCAAAAATATCAATGTCTATGTAAATACAATTAACAGAAAAACCACTACAGAAGAATAACCTAAAAATCATTTTATTATCCCAAGGACGAGTAAACCAGACCCATACAGGGGTGCAGACTGAACAATATACTACAAAAATATTGGATTGATGTTCCAACAGTATGTAGATATTTTTCTTAACAATTAGTAAAACTTGATGGTTTTTTTCTCCTTTTTTTTAGTCCTCCTAAGGGACCGCAACTTGCGATGCTTTGAATGCTCCTGCAGTATGATAATAATAATAATAATAATCTTTATTTGTATAGCGCCATCATATTCCGCAGCGCTTACATAGACGGGGGATACAGAAAGACAAAAGTACAAACATTACAGAACCACGGTTACATAGTAATCAATTGATGGAAACAATAGGGGTGCGGGTCCTGCTCCAACGAGCTTACATACTACAAGTAATGGGGTGATACAGAAGGTAAAGGGGCTGGAGATGTGCACGGTATGGCGAGGTGGAGAGTGAGCGATATTATACACATAGACAATGGTCAGACATTTAGCCGTGTGATGGCAGAAACAGTATGACTGCAGGAGCGGTTTATGATGGCTAGCAGGGATTGCAGTCAGTAGGTCAGGGAGCATGTTATCAGGCGGAGTACAGAGGGGTTTGTTTAGGGAATTCGGTATGCCTCCCTGAAGAGGTGCGTTTTTAGAGCACGCCTGAAGTTCTGCGAGTCCTGGATTGCTCGGGTAGCCTTTGGTAGCGCATTCCAGAGGACCGGTGCTGCTCTGGAGAAGTCTTGGAGGCGGGAATGAGAAGTTCGAATTAAAGGGGCGCTCAGTCTGGTTTCGTTAGCAGAGCGGAGAGCCCGGGCTGGTTGATGGATTGAGATGAGGGAGGTGATATAGGGGGGCGCTGCACTGTGGAGGGCTTTGTGGATGAAGGTGGCGAGTTTAAATTGAATTCTGTATTTAACGGGCAGCCAGTGCAGTGACTGGCACAGGGCAGAGGCATCCGAGTAGCGGCTGGACAGGAAGATGAGCCTGGCTGCCGCATTCAGGATGGATTGGAGAGGGTAGAGTCTGGTGCAGGGGAGGCCGATCAGCAACGAGTTGCAATAATCGAGTCGGGAGTGGATGAGGGCAACAGTAAGCGTTTTTAGCGTGTCCACAGTGAGAAAAGAGCGGATTCTTGCGATGTTCTTGAGGTGCAGCTGACATGTTTGGGCCAGAGATTGGATGTAGGGGGTAAAAGAGAGATCAGAATCGAATATGACCCCAAGGCAGCGGGCATGTTGTCTAGGAGTTATGGTGGCGCCACACACTGAGATGGAGATGTCAGGAGGAGGTCGGTTAGTGGAGGGTGGAAATACCAGAAGGTCAGTTTTAGAGAGGTTTAGTTTTAGGTAGAGAGAGGACATGGTGTTAGAGACAGCGGACAGACAGTTCGTGATATTTTGGAGTAAAGGTGCAGAGATGTCACGGGAAGAGGTGTATAGCTGGCTGTCATCAGCATACAGGTGGTATTGGAGGCCAAATCTCCTGATGGTTTGTCCAATAGGGGCTGTGTAGATAGAGAAAAGAAGGGGGCCGAGGACAGAGCCCTGGGGGACCCCAATAGCAAGGGGAAGAGGAGGGGAGGTAGAGCCAGCAAAGGAGACACTGAAAGAGCGGTCAGATAGGTAGGAAGAGAACCAGGAGAGGGCAGTGTCCTTTAGGCCAATGGAGCGTAGCAAACTGAGGAGGAGTTTGTGGTCAACAGTGTCAAATGCTGCGGAGAGGTCGAGGAGGATCAGTAGGGAGTAATCGCCCCTCGATTTGGCTGTCAGTAGGTCATTGGATACCCTTGTAAGGGCAGTTTCTGTCAAGTGTTGAGGTCGAAAGCCAGACTGTAGGGGGTCTAGGAGAGAGTGCTCTGATAGGTAGCTTACAAGGCGGGAGTAAACCAGCCGTTCTAGTAGTTTGAAGATGAAGGGGAGGTTGGAGATGGGTCGGTAGTTGGCAGCATCAGTCGCGTCCAGAGTCGGCTTCTTTAGCAGTGGGGATATGATGGCGTGTTTGAAAGAAGAGGGAAAGATGCCAGAGGTCAGAGAGAGGTTGAATATAGTGGTGAGATGGGAGATGACCACTGGGGAGAAGGAACGGAGGAGGTGTGAGGGGAGGGGGTCGCTAGCGCAGGTGGTGGGGCGAGCAGAGAAGAGCAATGTAATAGCATTACATCATACTGCAATCTTACAGGCAGTCTATCAAGCCATCCCACGGGGATGGCTTGATAGGCATTCTGCCATGACAGCCCTTGGGCCTTTCAGAAAGCCCCGGCTGCCATGACACCCACACAGCTCACTGCGATCTCATCATTGGGGGATTTGACAGCGGTATTTAAGGGTTAACAGCCCCGATGAGCCGCGTGGCTCATCGAAGCAGTTACCCGCGGGGGTCAGTTGTAAGAAACAGCCGGTGCCCATGGTGTATGGAGGGAGATAGCCTCACGGAAAACACTATAGGGGGGTCACTAAGGGGTTAAGCTGCTCTGCCTCTGTGAAACATCTATGTAAATACAAAAAATGTAATTACCAAACACTGGCTTCTGCCGTAACATCTAATTTACTTCTCCAATATTTCTAATAAAATATTTTAAGTGGATTACCAAGTATTATCGATTATCCCCAATGCAGCATTCCATTTCTGTCTTCTCCATTTAGTTCATGACACTCTAAGCATCTGTAGCCATAGCCTCAAACGTGTTGCCATAGATATGTATCCTGTTTTTTAATACATCTAAGCCCTCATTCAAACAGGCGTATGTCTTTCACATATTACACATGTAATATGCAGTGCTAAAAGCTCATTGATTTATATTGGCCCACTCATATAAGTGTTTTTTCTCGTGCGTATTACATGCGTGAGAATAAAACGCAGCATGTCCTATTTTGGTGCATAGTACACACTAATATAGGCTATGGAGATTTAGGATATGCAGCATATACGCATGTTCCATGTGTATTTGCTGTGTACTGCGTATTTTATGCGCGTGAAAAATATGCATGTAATACGTGGGCAACATATGGCCCCGTGAGTAACTATAAAGATTACTGGATTACTGCTGAAAATGTAAAGACTGTCCATAGACTGGAAAATGAAGTGTAATTGAAATAGCCAAAGTTTGTTAATTATGTGTAGCTATTTACAGAGATTTTGCTGTGTTTGTATGTGATGTTTGCAGTGACAAAAGTGACTATTGTAGTCCAGACTATTGTATGCGCCACTCAACTCTATGAATTCCCTTGGACCTTAATTGTTGCACAGAAGATAAGCACTGTTTACATCTGCATCTGAAGATCCATTTGGAGCTTCTGTCAAATATTCCATCATATATTATGGGAAAATGAGCACTGATGTACATCCCACTGGAACTCAATGGATGCCATCAATGAGACCTTTGGGCATCAGATCCTGCAGAGCATTATATACTAAATTCATAACCTTAGCCTTAAAACTGTAATGTTCTCCTGTGAAAAGTTTTTTACATTCCTCTTATGCCATCCAAACAATTCTGATCCATTGAGGCATGTATAGTGGCCAGAAGTCCATGTTGCTCGCCCCTCCATAAATGTCATACATATCATGTCTTTTGTAGATGCGCTGTGCAAAGTTGTCTAGTCATTTTGTTATGTGTATTGCATAGCTGCAGCAAATGAGAGGTTAATGATGCATGAGACTGGGAAATGCTTGTCTATAAGTATGAGTGCTTTTGGGTGTGGTAGTCAGTTAGAGTCCATCACAGAGTCTTAGGAGTGCCAGCCACATAGGGGTACCTTCAACCCTCATGTGGTGAAGTGATGGAAGAGGAGGAGCGGTTCCTGAGGGTCCCTATACCAGGAATCATGGTGGAGAGAGAGCAAGAGAAATAAGAGAGAGAGATTGAGAGTGAGCGTGTCCAGAAAAGGCTGAGATCACCACGCAGAGGTACTGTACTGAAAGAGTGTCTGTAAAGTGACCCTGCATCTATTTTCCTCTGGAGAGTTCCCTGTCCAGGAGCGGTTCCTGTCAGATAACTGAGATTGCAGTCATCCTCCCTGACCTCAAATCTGCTGTTTTGCCTGCACGGCCGTCTTTTGCCTTTGTGCCTTGTACCAAGTTTCTGCAAGTATAGTTTTACCAGGCCCTGACCGTTCCCAGGAACCTGAAGTACTTTAACAGTGTCTGCGGCTCCTTTATTTATTTACTGTCGAGGGTCATTCCAGTGGGTAACGGAATGGTGGCGTCACCCGTTACAACCCTTACTCCTGTTCGTATGTTTATGGGCCATCCATCTCCTGAGGGTATCTGGAAGAGGCCTAGCGCTGCGCTGGCCAAAGCTGCGTGTGTCCTTCTAGGAGGGAGGCTGGTAAGTGCCACCATGACAAGTGACCACTCTACCCTCCCAGCTCTTCAACGTATGCCCTGTGTCCGGAGTCACCCTACAGGTCGCTGCACGTGGACTCCACAAGACCTTTGAAGGTGTCCTGTGGCATGTAGCACCAATATATTAGCTGCAGATCATTTAAGTCATCCAATTTACAATTGTGGTTTGTATGGATTGGACTTGTTTTTCCAGCACATCTCACTGATGCGCCATTGGATTGCAATCTGGAGTACTTGGAGGGCAAGTCAACACATTAAACTCTTGCCATGTTCCTTGAACCAATCCTTACCAATTTTTACAGGGAGGTATGGGTGCATTATATTGCTGAAGGAGGCCACTGACATGAAACAATACAGTTGCCATAAAAGGGGTGTACTTTGTAACAATGTATAGGCAGGTTCAGAATATATTGGTGTATTTAACATTTATTTAATTAATGAATTAAAGTAATCATTAAATAAAGCTGAAACGGTATCATCTGACTCTTTCTCATTACACTAATTCAATACTAGTCAGCCCATAACAGATGAGCTGAAGTTCTTTCTGTCTATATCATGGAGTTATTGGAAATTCAGACACGTACAAGCTTGATCAGAAGTTGATAGCTTTCATATAACATTTCTCTTTTAGCTTTGGGATGAGCCATAGCAGCACGGTGATTCATTTTAACCTATGGACCTATTATTGCCATTGCTTTAACTTAGCTCTACATGATGAACTCATTCCAATATCGAATAAAGGGTGGAAGTGTCTGTGTAACTTGCAATGTTTTAATGCAATGAGCTGTAAAATTGATACCAAGCACTCAAGCACTCAGACAGCTCTCGAAGGATATCAGAAAATGTAGTCAAGTGCAAAAAATAAACTCCTAAAACTTTCCAGTTTCACACAACATAACCTCATTTTCCAGATGCAGGTGTGTACATAACCAAACTCAGCATTTTATACTTAAGCCGTTCATATTCTGAATGATTTGTCATTTTTGGACAAAATGTAGTGGCTATATTTAATATCCTTAATTTTAAGATGTAGGCTGTGAAACAGCAGGAATTAAAATTGAACAGAGAAGAATCTATTGCAATTTTTTTATGCACCTGGAGGCTTTTATAGCAGGGACAGAAGTCGTTAGAAAAGTATATGGTTAAATGACTTAAAGGGGTTGTCCCGCGAAAGCAAGTGGGGGTATACACTTCTGTATGGCCATATTAATGCACTTTGTAATATACATCGTGCATTAAATATGAGCCATACAGAAGTTATTCACTTACCTGTTCCATTGCTAGCGTCCTCGTCTCCATGGTGCCGTCTAATTTCAGCGTCTAATCTCCCGATTAGACGCGCTTGCGCAGTCCGGTCTTCTCCCTTCTGAATGGGGCCGCTCGTGCCGGAGAGCTGCTCCTCGTATCTCCGCCCGTCACGTGTGCCGATTCCAGCCAATCAGGAGGCTGGAATCGGCAATGGAACGCACAGAGCCCACGGTGCACCATGGGAGAAGACCTGCGGTCCACCGTGGGTGAAGATCCCGGCGGCCATCTTAGCAAGGTAAGTAAGAAGTCACCGGAACGCGGGGATTCGGGTAAGTACTATCTGGTTGTTTTTTTTTACCCCTGCATCGGGTTTGTCTCGCGTCGAACGGGGGGCCTATTGAAAAAAAAAAAAAAAACGTTTCGGCGCGGGACAACCCCTTTAATACAATATGTATGGAAAATTCAATTAAAACACTATTTCTAAAAATTCAGTAGGGTGATGTGCACATATTCCAGACCTTGATTGATGCTTCAAGGGGCAATTTATTGTGTATTATTGTGAGTAATTAAAATTGTTACTACTGTTATGAAAGGCTATCAAACACAGATACCGTGAAAGGAATCAATTTTGGAAATAGATTTCCCTTAAAGGCATTGTCCAGCAAATACAGCCACATTTTCAAGTGTACAGTAAGGCCCCCTGTCCACGGGCGTTCCGGTATCCCGTGGCGAATCTCCGCAGCAGGAGCCGCCACCCAGGAGCAGGAGCTGGCTGACGAATCTCCGCCGGTCAGCCTATCTGACAGATAGGCTGACCGCGGAGAATGACGGCAATTCGCAGCATGCTTGACACATTTTTCCAATTGGATGAGCAGCTATTTATGACCACTCTTTGAGTACAGTCACTCAGCCGATTGCAAATCTAGTTGCCTTGACAATCCCATATTTGGTCATTTTTTCAATAAGGATGGTATGAGAAACTTTTTCAAATGCTTTACTAAAGTCAAGCTATATTCTATATCCACCGCATTTCCCTGATCAACTCAGTCTGTGATTCTGTCATAGAAGGAAATTAGATTTGTCTGGCATGGCGTGTTTGTTACAAATCCATGCTGGCTCTGGTTAATTACTACATTCTCAACCAAGTATTTGCATACATGCTGTTTAATAATTTATTCAAAGATCTTTCCCAGTATAGATGTCAGGCTGACAGGCATGTAGTTTCCTGGGTCCACCTTCTTCTCTTTTTTAAGATAGGGACAACATTTGCCCTTTTCCAATGTTCTGGGACGTCTCCTGTTCTCCAGGAATTTTCAAAGAATATGGCGAGTGGTTCAGCAATTACCTCCACTGCTTCCTTTAGTATCCTAGGATGTAATTCATCTGGACCTGGAAACTTGAATTCATTTAAGTTAGCTAAGTGTTCCCTCACCATCTCTCTGCTAATAGCCTGTATTATTTTATTCCTTCAATAGCACAGGGAAGATTAGTTGATGTTGCATTTATTTTCTGAGAGAAAACAGATATAAAATAGCAGTTTAAAAGTTTGGCCTTCTGAGCATCATTTTTTAATCAAATCACCATTTTTATCTTGTAAACATCCTATAGCATCTTTGACTTTTCTTTTGCTTTTGATATATCCCCCCAAATCCCTTTTTACTGATTATAGCTCTCCCGCAAGCCTCAATTCATTATCAGCTTTAGCTATTCTGACACTTGCCCTACAGTTTCTGCAGATTGCCTTATATTCATCTTTAGATATGCCCTTCTGTTTTAGCATGTATGTAAGTTTTCTGTTCATTCATCCTGGTCTTTTTAAATGCTTCCCATTCTTCCTTCTTTTAGGGATTGTTAACGATTGTGCTTTGAGAATCTTATTTCCCAATATTTCTCATCCTTCTGTGATATTTATGTCCTTAAGAACATCCATCTATTGGATTCTTCCTACCTTTTTTCTGAGTCCACTAAAATCTGTCTTTCTGAAATCCAACCTTGATGTCTGAGTCTTCTCGGGTCTTCCTCCTCTTTTTATCCAAAATTCAAGGATAGCATGATCATAAGAACTTGGTGGAGTTGTTGGATTTATTTGTTAAAAGAGATTTCCAACAATTGTCTGAATAGTTAAAGTCCACCATGATCACTGTGTCATGCATTTTTGAGAGCTTGACCATTTGACATAGAATGAGTTCATCCATATCTTCTGCTTGTCTAGGCAGCCTATAGTAAATGCCTATATATTTTCTCCTTGTATTCTTACCCAAACAGTTTCTACTGAACTACCATTCTCTGAAGCTTGAATCTCTGTGATGATGTGTGCTTTCTAACATACAGAGCAACACCTTGTCCCCTTTTATTATTTTTTTTTCTTGCTGTAGCTTGTTTGTTTTGAAGTTGTATCCTTCAAGCCTTGTATTCCAATCATGTGTATCATCCCACCAAGTTTCCGAGATACCTATGACATCATATTTTTCTTCCTGTGCTATGAGCTCCCATGTTATGTTTTCCATGCTCTGTGCATTTGTGTAGAAACATTTTAGTTTGTGATTGGTGTCTCTTGCTTCTCTGTTTTCCTTTTTTATCTTTGTTCTTTCTTTCCACTTCTAATAGCGTGGTTTTCAATTGTATTCATTAGCTGTATATTTTTGCCTGGCCTTTCACTTCCCTACCCATATTGTACTAGTTTAAAGCTCTCCTGATGAGTGTAACAGGGCGCCTGCCGAATATATACTTTCCCGTCTTTGTAAGATGCAACCCGTCTCTAGCAAAGAGTCCATCATAAAAGGTAATTCACTCCATGGTCTAGAAATCTAAATGCTTGCGGACGGCACCATTGATGTAGCCAGTTGTTTACCTCTAGAATCCTGTTTCATCTCCTTATTACATGGCTATCTACTGGGAGGATGGATGAGAAGACCAGCTGTGCTCCCATGTTCCTTCACTTTCCTGCCTACCGTATATACCGGCGTATAAGACGACTTTTGAACCCCGAAAAATCTGCTCTGCAGTCGGGGGTCGTCTTATGCGCCGGTAATGCAAAAAAAAAAAAAGTGTAAAAAAAAAAAATTTTATTACTCACCTCCCACGGCGTTCTGTCGCGCTCCGACAGGATGTCGCTCGCTCCGGCAGGCTGTCGCTCGCTCCTCGTCCCCGCCGCAGCATAGCTTTCTGAATGCGGGGCTTGAAATCCCCGCTTCCAGAAAGCTAATACACACGCCGGCAGCCATGACAGCATTGAATGGCTGTGATTGGCTAAAGCACACGGGGCTTCAGCCAATCACACTATTCAATGACATCATTGAATGGCTGTGATTGGCTGAAGGCGCACGTGTTAGCAATCACACCCATTCAATGATGTCATTGAATAGTGTGATTGGCTGAAGCCACGTGTGCTTTAGCCAATCACAGCCATTCAATGATGTCATGGCTGCCGGCGTGTGTATTAGCTTTCTGGAAGCGGGGATTTCAAGCCCCGCATTCAGAAAGCTATGCTGCGGCGGGGACGAGGAGCCAGCGACAGCCTGCCGGAGCGAGCGACATCCTGCCGGAGCGCGACAGAACGCCGTGGGAGGTGAGTAATAAATTTTTTTTTTTTTCTCCACTGAATACCGGCGTATAAGGTGACAGTTGGGGGGTCGTCTTATACGCCCCGTCGCCTTATACGCCGGTATATACGGTAAGTCTTCAAAGTCTCTGCAGATAGTTGCAAGGTTCTTTTTTGCAGTGTCATTTGTCCCTACCTGTATTAGTAGGAATGGGTAGTAGTTTGTAGAACTGAAGAGTCTCGATCGCTTCTCAGACATATCTTTGAATTGTGAATCATAGAATGGTAGAGTTGGAAGGGACCTCCAGGGTCTTCGGGTCCAACCCCCTGCTCAGTGCAGGATTCACTAAGTTATCCCAGACAGATATTTGTCCAGCCTTTGTTTGAGCCTGGAAGACAGCACACCTGGCTGATTCCCGATCCTCTGCTTCTTTAGGACATATGCATCCATTCCTTTCCTTCTGCAGGTACACAAAAAATTTATTTTCATTCAACATTCTGCTCTGCTCTGTCAAAGAAATCCTCATCCCTCTTACTGAGTTTCAATTTAGCTATTCTCTCCTGAAGACTTTGCACCTTTTCCTCCAATAGAGACACAAGCTTGCATTTCTGTCAGATGAAGTTTAACTTTTCTTTGGTAGATCAGTAAACATATAGAATACGTTGCAGATCACCATGTTGCACATTCAGTTGATGTCCATTTCAAAACTTCTAATAGCTAAAAATTCTCGTACTGATATTTAACATATAAAATGTTAATAAGCGGCAAGTGTGCACAAAATTAAGGACATCCTATTTGTAGAGTACATACCGAGTTAAAGCATTAATCGAATGTTACTAAATGGTTTGCATTATTGTATCCAAATAATACTGTTGTATGTTGTATTGCCATATTATTTATCGTACATTAAATAAAGCATTGTTTGTTCAACTGAACTGGTTTAAAGTATTTCCATAAATGGTGTCATATTTCACACTTGTTACGCATTTATGTCAGATTCTGCTGTGTGAACATACCCTTAGCAGACCTGCTAATGTGTGAATAGTTGAAATCAGGTACATAGTGTCTATTTAAGTTGGGTGACTATCTCATAGCTGCTTAAAGGGGTTGTTCAGTTGTAAACTATTGATGGTGTATCCTTAGGATAGACTATCAATAGTAGATTGGAGGGGGTCCACCCCCCCAGGACCCTAGCTGATCAACTGTCCACCAGGCCCACAGCGACCATTCTCTGCAGTGGCTGAGGTTGGTCTTATATGTAAAGTTGCTATTCATTTTAATGAGAACTTTGCCTGTAATTGCAGTGCAGTAGGAATGGAGCTACCTGCTTCCTGCAGAAAATATCTCAGTACATGAGTGCACAGTAGAGATGAGCGAGCACCAAAATGCTCGGGTGCTCGTTGCTCAAGTCAAACTTTTCGTAATGCTGGAGACATCGTTTCGAGTAATGAACCCCATTGAAGTCAATGGGCGACTCAAGCATTTTTGTATGGGACCGATGCTCCGCATAGGTGATGACTTGTCAAACACCAGAAAACATCAGAAAGTCATGGAAACACCACAGAAACGGATAGGAAAGGGCAAGGCCAGCATGCATGGCTGCATCTGAGGCTCCCAGGTCCCACTATTAAGCCAAAATGGGGGCAAGAGTCTGGCGTCACCCCTCTAACAATTTACTTCGGACAAACCCTCATTAGCAAGGCACAGGCGCTGGCACATCTTAGCTAAGCACCACACTACCTGCAACTAAGGACAACCACTGCCTGCGGGTGACACCGCTGCCTCTTCTCCTGGGTTACATGCTGGCATTGCTGTCCAACCCCCCCGCACGACCCTGCATCCACAGCGCACCCAAAATTTTCCCTGCACAGCATTCAGCTGCCCTCATGCCACACGCTCGCTTCATAGCCACACCACCCTCATGTCTATTTATAGGTGCGTAATGGATGAGGAGGAACCGGAGGCACACCCTGCAGAGGGTTGGCAGGGCTAGGCAGCGACCCTCTTTGAAAGTATGGGCAATATCCCACAATGCTGTTGAGAATTGATGATAAATTAATGTACGATCATCATTCCAATCCCGTGCCACCTCATCACAAAATTTTCAGGAGCCGCAAACGTGGGCATAAAGAGGACTCAGTTGCCAGCTCTTCCACACATCTCCACAATGCAGCAATACTCTGTGTGGGAAGCACGTGAGCAGGCCCAGGGTCAGGCTCGGTCCCAGCCTCTACCTTGTATGACCCAAGGTGCCGTGAGTTACATAGCAATGGGATATCCATGTGTCCCCACACAATTCATTCTGTGTAGGTGTCAGATAGCTCAACACCACAATGGGAAGTCTTTGAGTTCCTTGGGCTCGGCTATGCTGCCGGTGCACAAAGATGGTATTACACCGGAAGAAATCAGAGTGCCTAAACATGGCAGAGTTTCACCCCGCCAAGGACCTCGGCCTTGGCCCACATTTCTGCCCTAGTCAGTCAGTGTATTTGTGCCAGACAGGTAAAACACTGCGATGGGAAGTCTTTGTGCACCCACAGCATAGCGAGCCCAAGGAACTCAAACATGGTATTACACATGAGGAAATCAGAGTGCCCAAACATGGCAGAGTTTCACCCTGCTAAGGGCCTCGGCCCACATTTCTGCCCTAGTCAGTCAGTGTATTTGTGCCAGACAGGTAAAACACCGCCATGGAAAGTCTTTGTGCACCCAAAGCATAGGCAGACCCCTGTAACATTTCTGTAGCAAAAGTATAGGTGGACCCCAGTAACATTTCTATAGCAAGAGTATAGGCAGACCCCAGTAACATTTCTGTAGGAGACGTATAGGCGGACCCCAGTAACATTTATGTAGCAAACGTATAGGCGAACCCCTCAAACCATTCAGTAGAAAAGGTATAGGCAGACCCCAGTAACATTTCTGTAGCCAAAGTATAGGCAGACCCCAGTAACATTTCTGTAGCAAAAGTATAGGCGGACCACTTCTTCCTATAGAAGCAGCTCTGTCCCTAAACTCTGCATTATGCACTGCAGGCTGAGAATGCTATAACTGCAAGGCTGGGAACATGCCTAGATGTGTAATAGAAAAATTGATGCACTACTGCTCCCAGCCAGCCACAACTGTAAAGCACATGATCAGATGTAGCCCTAAGAAGGACTGTTGGGGTTCTTGCGCAGAGGATCAGGAGTCCTGTAAAACTTTCCCTATATAGGCAGCTCTGTCCCTAAACTCTGCGTAATACACTGCAGACTGAGAATGCTATAGTTGAAATAACCTGCACAGCCTGAGATGCTTTAAAAAAAAAAAAAAAGCACTACTGCTCCCAGCCAGCAACAACAGTAATGCACACGATGTGGAGTAGCCCTAAAAAGGACTGTTGGGGTTCTTGACGACAGGATCCTACTCTAACACTGTCCCTATATCAACAACAGCACTATCCCTAACCTCTGCCAGCATGCATCTGAGGCGAGCCGCAGGCTGGACCGCTTTAAGTACTCAGCGGTCACCTGATCAGCCCAGCCACTCACTACTGTGGGGGGGGAGAGAGTTGGCACGTCACAGCAGGAAGTGGTAATGCCTTCCCCGCATGTTTATTGGCTAGAAAATGGCGCTAAACATGCGGGGAAGGAAAAGCAATTGACTCGAGTACCGCATGGTGCTCTTCTCAAGTAAGGAGCATCTCGAGTACCCTAATACTCGAACGAGCATCAAGCTTGGACGAGTGTACTCGCTCATCTCTAGTGCACAGGCCTCGCAAACAGAAGATCGATTGGAATTCTGGGTGGTAGATTCTTGCCTATTCACTATAGGCAATCAATAGTCTACAACTGGACAACCCTTTTAATAAGAGTCCACCAGGACTTGACATTCTGCAGATCACTTGTGGCTTAAGACATTATACATATTTAGGCTCTGCATAATTAAATTTATCTACTTTCTTATATTTATATATCATTATAGTTTTAGACATCATTTAGAACAAGGAATATATCACTACTAAGGAATGAAAATCATATTAGACTCTTATAACATTCCCATTTACATAATCTACCATGGACTATGGTTAGTACTTAATATTCCATATACTGTAATAGTAATTGCTAATTCTATCATGTGCCCGTGTAGCGTACTTCCATTGTGCACAATTCATTTCATTCTACCTTAACTCAATTAAATACAAAAGTTCAAATCAATTAAATTTAATTTTGTTGCTATGAAATTCTATTACAGGGGCCAGGAGAAGTTAACATAATTGATGTTGCACAAACAAATTCAAACCAATAATATCATTAAAAAATAATCATGTATCTTAATTAAAACATAATTAAGAGTAAATGATAATACTACATTGAGATCAGCACATGTGATATGTTTCCTCAGCAGTTATAAATACATTTGCAAATTTTAATTCATTCACATTTCCATGGGGCTTTCAATTTAGCCTCATGCTAAAACAGTTCTATTGTGATCTTTGTCACATAATTGCCATTTACAACATAATCTTCAAACATCTGCAGGTCACTACCAAGGAGAAATAGGAAGAGTAAAAGTGATTAAGGTGGATTTAAAGTTTTAATAAATTATAGCTTGGAATAGGTTGTGCCCACCATGTCCATAGAGCCGTATTAACCTGACACATGCAAAACTAGTTTTCTTTTACATATGGTGGGGTGGCTTACCCTTGTTTCAACTGTATTTAACAGCATAGTTGACTACTTATTCAATAGAGCGGCATCCCTCGGTGTATGTTATTTTCTTAATGTATTGTATGCATTATTCTGGAATGTGTCAGAGGCTTCCCAACATATGGTACTCAACACATACGATGCACAATGTAAACAGTGTAAATGCAGCTTTAGTTGCTCAGAGGTATAGCCATTCCTCTCTGAGTCCTCCCTAACTGACATAGGCTAGGCAGGAGTAGTTGTAGTAGTACTGTACCTAACCACGACAAAAACACGGTCCTGTACATTGCATTGGGATTTGTCACGGAAATAAAAACAATGTGAGTATTTTCATAGTGGCTTGATAACAATGTAATCATCCTCACATTCTTACATCACTTTTATTACTAAATCAGGATGAAAGTGTGGCCTGGCATATTACTTGCATTGTTACCACATATTTAGAGACCCGTGACCCTCCTCTTCATTTCTTGGTGTGCAACTGTTCTAGCATCATTGCAAATTCACTGTAGTTTTTTTAAAATATGGCCAAAAATAATAAAAATGTAGATACTATGTGGAAAGGCCCTGGTATCTGGCTTGGGGTTTCCCTTTTTTTTCCAGAGGCAACTGAGATTCGGTCGGGAATGTAGTGAGCCGTTCCGGCTCTGAAGTTGGGAGTGCCAAACCTAACTCTACCAGGGTCACCATCATGCCCTTATCCACTTATTGAGGCAGGGATGTTAACAGGGACATATATCCCAGCTCCAGCCATATGGGATTGGGGGAGGGCCAGGTATAGAAATACACCCAAGTGTTGGTCACTGCATGGAGTGTCCGGAAATAACTTACATATGGTTCAGGATCCGACATCTTTGCTCAGGAACTTTAATAAACAAAAAATAAACAGATCAATAGTTCAAAATTTCTTGTTTCTACAGTAAGTGAGTCTTTATGTATATATTCCACTTTAGTAGTATTGATTCAAAAGTCTCTGTTTTTTTATTGGGGGCATCAATATTCTTTTAGTTAAATGTCCATTTAGCGTGATCAACAGCAGTACCATGTCACACCAAAGATGTCAGACAAACAGGAGGTGTAATTTGACTTTGGCTGAATCAATCCTTCTTGTTAAGAAGTCTGTACCCCATAGGACAGTTACTGCTCACCACAGTATCACTCTGGAGAGTATCCCCAGCTCTTCTCACTACAGTACAGCTACATTCACTGTCCACTTCCAGTGTCTTTCCCACTCAGAAACTTGTGTCTTGCCCTCGCCGCCTTTTAAAACCACATTTCCTCTATGCAATGAAATATCACATCAGCAATAAAAGGTCGCATGTATGTAAAGTCCATGCTTTTCTATGGGTTCCTTCACTTTAGCAATGTTTTGTCTGATGTGATGTTGATTGGCTAAGCAGAGTGTGAAAGAGGCCAAATAGTAAAGAAAAATCATAATACCTCTTACCACTACACAACAACTTGTTTGAAGATATAATCAAAGAACTAGACCATGGCTACTGATATGTGGGTACATGGCCTACAGAACACTCATAACCTACAGTAGTGAATGAAAGTAAGGCTTTATTCCCACAAGCACATATATGCCGCGTTTTCACGCCTGGGCGCATATACGGTACCCATGTGAAGCATTGGTTTTCAATGCAGCCGTTCACACGGGCGAATATACGGTGCGTAAATATGCCGGCAGCGTGAGAAATAGAACGTATACACAGCCGGCACATATATGCTCAGCCAAAACATAGTTCTGAAGCTATGTTTTGGCAATATACGCCGGCAGGTCCCATAGACTATAATGGAAGCAGGGAAGGAGAAGGGAGGGGGAGGCATTTTTGCAGCGTCCAATGCTGCAAAAAGCTTACAGGTGTCTCTATATAGGCACTGGAAGGCATTGCGAGGATTTTGGCAGAGCGAGGGCTTTCCGGGGTGCTGCATATTTTTTCGCTAAAAACAACACTTGCGGTTGTGTGAATTGATGAGAAAACGCTGGCTGTGATCGCTGAAATATACATATTCAGGCACTTATATGGAGTGGGCGTGAAAACGTAAAAACGCCATTGCCGTTGATGCACTTGTGTGAAAGAGCCCTAAAGGACAGGTTTAAGTAAAGAAACTTAAAATCTTGTGCATCTAGTTATGCCTGGCTATTAGGAGCAATTCATAAATACTGATGTATTAGTAATATTTCTCTCAGACGAATTTGAAATGACTCTTTTCATTTTATGGCCAGTAATATGTAGTCATCGGCACACATCTTTCCAATAATTTCATTATAATAATGGTCATTGACTATAAAATATAGAATGAATAGTGGATACATGCAATCAGCTTTGGTCAACTGAGTATACTCATACTAATATGCATGAGATATACGGAACTGTGGAAAAGTTTTAGACTGGAGTGGAAAAAAGCTGCAAAGTAAGAATGTGTTCAAAAATAGAAGTGTTAATAGTTTATTTTTGTCATTTGTTAATTGCACTTCTATTTTTGAACACATTCTTTCTTTGCAGCATTTTTCCATAACGGCTTAAGACTTTTGAACAGTTCCATATATATATATATATACCCATAAGTAATATAAGAAAGTGTGCGATAAAATATATAATTAGCGACCTCTGATTCCTGTGACTGTTATAACATGTCTCAGCCTCTGAGCTTGTGCTTTTTTATGGTCTGAGATCTCCTTTGTGACCTCTAATATGCTTTATTTTAGAGCATCTACTGAATATATAACATTCATTACATTTTAGATGTATTCATTTTTCCATTTAGTATTAATAGAGCATAGACATAAATGATATTAACATTTGCTCACACTTCAGAAATTCATTAGATAAGTTTCATGTGACTAACTTTATATGTTGCAGGATACAGAAAGCCTATTAAAACGTCACAGACACTAAATTCCGTCTAATTTTACATTAAAGGTTGCAATTTCTAGTTTGTCAGGTCCCATCCCACACATCTGCAGGCAATTAGACATGTAGGAAAATTGGCAAAATTATCTCAAACATAGCTGACAGTGATATCAATCACCATTCTCAGATTACTATCACTCCAGCAGAGAAACAGATTGAGAAAATTGGTCTTGAACAATTCTTTCTTTTCGCCTGCGCACCATGCAAGGTGTTCCCTTGATGAAAATGGCTCACATCAGCTCTCACCATGGCTGATTGATGGTAGTTTAGTGAGCATGAAGGATGATTAGAAGATGAATCAAAGTAAATCATCTACGAGTAAGTGCTGTAGCTTCAACTCTCTACAAAAGTAGACTCCAAAAGACAGCACATGATGTTCTGCTCATTAGATTACCTTAGCTTCTGAGAAAATACATCATTCGGCAGTTTCCAGAATTCATCATTCATTAGATTATTCATTCTTTAACATTTTTTTCTACCGCTGCTAACACAAATAAAACATGTTTAGAAAATAGTTTTATAATAAATAATAAAAACATTATACCTCCATACTCATATATTCAGGCCACCTGCGCGCGGCCGGGTCGGATTCTGCATGCAGGATCTCACAGCGGCTTTTGATCCTGTGCCCGGCCAGTGACCCCCGCATTACCTTCCGCAGTCATCATATTTTGTACTGCGGATCTTAAGGGGCGACGCAAATCCCGCGACCTTTTCTGCATGGAATCTGGCTCAAAATAGATAATGCTGCAATTTTTCCACCACTCGTGGGCAAGAAAAAACGCTTTTCCATAGCATGCTATAGGCAGTAATCGCAGCGGAATTCGGAGGCGGATGCCCACTCCAGATTCCACAATGCAAATCCGCCCGTATATATTGTGTGTAACAAACAAAATACATGAAAATTCATGTTTGTATGTAATGTCTAACCCAATCAGAGCTTTCTGTTTAAGATGTGCAGATCTCATACTGTAACATGCCACTTTGTATACACGTCCGTATGACTATATCTTCACAAAATCATCAGCACACAAGAGACCACAATACAGATGCCAGCAATCATGGAGTCAACAAATGGCCTGTGTGTATATATAGTCCATCTACACATCTTCTCACCCCTTTAGAAGAAAAAAATGTGAAAATCAAAGAGCACATATCCTCCCTGATTGGTAAAGGAAGGGGTCAAAACCTAAAGAAGAGTTCCTGTAAAACATCTCTGAGGTCACAAGGGGAGAGTTTGATAGTAATAGGTATGTCTTTCTTTCCATTCTCACTTGTAGCTCCACTTCCACCTCCTGCCCTACAAAGACATTAAGCTTGAGGACAAATATTTTCATTCTTCTCCCTGACTTCAAATAAGTACCTTGAATATTACACCTAGAGCTTTGATCCTAGGCATGAATGTGATACGGGTACCAAGATCTTACTAGTAATGTCAGCTGATTAAAGTGATGATATATTACACGTTCTTGGCATCAAAAGGGTTAAATGGCTGTTTAATACTCATCATTACATATAAACATGTAATCCTTCATTGGGGGATTGGCTTGAACCTTCTTCAGTTATGCTAGGTTCACATGCTTATATGACATAGCTGACACTTTGTAAAATGTGGAGCTCTGGAACTGAATTTGCACACAATTATCATTGGAATTAGTTTACTTGTTTATTATAGATTAATCTATAAAAGAAGGAAAAGGACACATTGTACTGAGGGTGAAGTCACACGAACGTATATCGGCTCGGTTTTTACGCCGAGCCGATATACGTTGTCCTCGTGTGCAGGGGGGGAGGATGGAAGAGCCAGGAGCAGGAACTGAGCTCCCGCCCCCCTCTCCGCCCCTCTGCACTATTTGCAATGGGAAGAGGTGGGGCAGGGGTGGGGCTAAGTTCCGAGAATTGGCCACGCCCCTCCCCACCTCTCCCCATTGCAAATAGTGCAGAGGGGCGGAGAGGAGGCAGAGAGGGGGCGGGAGCTCAGTTCTTGCTCCTGGCTCTTCCATCCTCCCCCCCTGCACATGAGAACAACGTATATCGGCTCGGCGTAAAAACCGAGCCGATATACGTTCGTGTGACTTCACCCTGAAACACATGTATGATGCTGTCTGGACATTTAATAAGTGCTGTTAATACAGATTTGGTTTTTAAAAAAAATCATATATAACAAGTTGTATTTTCTGATGTTTTCTTAAATATCATTGGTTACAAAAGAGCGCAAATACTTATGTACTCTATAAGTGGGCACAAACTGACCATACTTTAAAGAAAACAAACAACAAAGCCAACACTTTCAACAAATAAATTAAGTCATGGTTGCAACAAATATAGTAACAGCAATGCATGCTTGCGCAGTTGTACACATTTAATATCTGAATAAAAATGCATAGCTATTATCTTTACTAACTGCATAAAAATGCATATTTTGATCAAAACATGTGGGCCCATCTGCCATGTCCAGGCGACCATTGCTTTTGGATATGTCCTAACTCTAACAGGCTTGCTGTCATGTCTGTCTCCTGAGACCAGTGTTTCTACAGGTGCTCTGAAGTTCTCCTGCTCAGGTGTGGAGTACTGTGCTAGCTGTGCGTGTGAGTGTCTCCAGTCAGCCAATCACTCTAGGTCAGTACGCATAAAAGCTGTCTTCCCAGGTGTGGGTGTGTTCTGCTTTCTCTGTTCTCGTTCTATCTCTGTGTGTGGTGTGAGCAGGTGCTACGTGTAGTGGCTGCAAGAAAAGTTTGTGTTTTGGGTTTTGTTTGGTTATGTCGTGGACTCATGGTTAGTGTAGTGACTAGCGGTATAGCCCGGAGCAGTGACATGGCCCGCTAGCTTCCATATTTTGGCCAAAATGTCAACAAATACCTGGCATTTGTAGCATTAACATTAGTTACTAGTGTTTGCATATTGCCTGCTGCATGGTGTGATTATGGCTCCGAGTGTCTACTTATCCTGTCCAGTTGTCCCTGTCATGTGTATGCATCTTAGCCTGGGTACATGGGCTTCTAGGGGCAGCAAGGGCCCAGATCCGAAGACTGCTGGGCCACCCCTTATTGGGGCGATGTCCCTGCTCAGGTAGGTCCTTGGTCATCTACCTTTATAGTGGATAGTGGGATGTGTTAATCAGTGGTTGTTTCACCTAGTGTTCCGTATCCGTATGGTAACTTTCATGTGGGCTTGATGCTCACTTGCCCACAAGAATATAACACTTGCCTCTTTTTGGGCATAAGCCTACAAATGGATTCAGGAAAAGTAGGATACTGGTTATATAGTCTAATTAAAAGGCTGAACTGTGCATTTTTATTACTGTATTTGGTGCAGCCATGACTTATGTGCATCTTCACATTTAATTTATTTGCTGGGAGTGTTGACTTTGATTTTTGTTGCATTTGTGGAGGAGTGGCTGTCTTCACTTCTGTTTAGCACTCCATCCACCCATGTGTCCCAAGCCTTTTAATTAGACTATTTAACCTGGCATTCTACTTTCCTTGAATGCATTTGGAGGCTTAGGCCCAGAAACAGGTGTCTGTTAAAGTTAGGGCCCATCGGAAAGCAATGGTCACCTGGATGTGTCAGATGGGCCCACGTGTTTTGACCAAACTATGTGCTAAGAACCTTACATTTTATGTGGTTTGTATAGCTAGTAGTTATGCATTGTTATTCTAAAGGAATTGTGCTCAGTGTGAAGTATCTTGGCACCCATAAATGTTTTTGATAATCAAAATAGGCATAATCTACCAGAGAGAAAGTTGTCTTTCGGTCAAGGAAATGCTATAGTTTGTCACAAACTTCCAAGTCAGGTTTTTTTAAGGAAAGATTTTTTGCTCGCAGGTCAGCATTGACCTACCAACACCTTTCCCCTAAATCTTACTTTTATCAACTCTCACCCAACCACCAAGATGGCAGTAGCGCCAATCACTATTTGCTTCGTCTAGCTCATTACATTCTGTTTGCCTTCATGCAGTAGTGTGTGATGTACCGTAATATACAAATACTCCAGAGGAAGTAGTTCATTACAGACAGCGAAGATCATAAAGTAGCTCTGCACAGAGGATGCAGGTGTCAGTGTCCAGAAGTAATTCATAAAAAGTAGCTCTTAGGAAGGCTCTACAGTAATGAGGATTTTGAGAGGCTGGAGTGCCGGAAGGGACAGTAAGCAACTTGTATCTGCTGAACAGAAGCTGGCACTATTGGAAGCTGTAAAGTTTCGGTATGAAAATTTGCCTTGCAGTTATCATATAGTAATATGTCATTAAAGTCTCGGCATGCACAGTTTTAAACTTCTGCTCTATTTTCCTCTGAAATGGATACATAAAGGTATTTTTCCTTTATCACAATCTGGACAGTAAACTGTGCCCACGATGCAGAGAGAAGTATATTTTTATGCTCATAAAACTTTTATTGCAAGAATATTTCTTTCTGTAACCGTCAGAGGTGGCGGAATTAGGACGATGCTTTTAACATTTTCGCAGGGAACGCTGCAGGTCACATTAATTTGCTACTTTACTATGTGTAAAACTGGGTTCAGATGTAAACTTAAAGTTTGCAGCCAAGCACTTACTGTTCATTAAGTGCTGAGCCCATGAAAATTTAGTTCATCCTGCGCTCATGATGTCAGTGTAATCTGTCTTGTGGGAAAGGCAATTTCTGTGCAATGTTCCTTAAAATACTACATGGCCTGTTAGTTACAATAAAAATGGACAAATATACAACATAATGGTCAACATTACATTCTTGTTTCATTTCCCATCATCCTAGGGCAATATGTTTCAAGTCATTTATGCTCGGGGGAGTCTATTTTTCAAGGAAGAGAAACCTAAAAATGAATAAATATATCTCAGCCCCGTGCAGGCGGTTGGGTGATCTGTACAGAGTATTAGCATCATTTTACTGAGCATGAGACGATCATTCATCGTATTATTACACAATAAAGTATCAATGCTTTATTTTATATTGTATCCAGCCCCATTTCTTATGTTTATATTTTAAGCTCTTAAACCCATAGGCAGCTCACATAGTATGCGGAATGTATGAAATAAGGACTTTGGCTACTTAACTGCGACATGGGCCCACAAGGTATAGAAGGGGATGATAAAGTGGCAACTGCTGCTTTCACCATGAAATGTTGAATGCAGTAAACACTTCTGTCTATTACTAACCTTTCATGTTACGGTACCTTGACACCAAATAATCGCTGGAAACAGTGACTTCATACGATAGCCGTCCGGTGAACAAGTGGCCACCAATATGGCACTTAGTGAGAAATCGCATAACTAAATACCAAGTGACTATTGGTCCATGTAAACTGGAGTCGCTCAATCATTGAGTGACTGCAGTTAATGGAAATAGGCAGCCGGCACAATTTCTGGATCACTCCACCTCCATTCACAGAACGACTACCGGAGCACAGCTGGTGGGACGGCTGTCAGGCGCTAATTGGCACAACAGTCATCCCATGCACCGGGACCTTTATACAGAGCCATAGCTAGACTTTCTTTCACCGAGGCCAAGGATTTAGTTTGCTGCTCTATACCCTGAACAAGGCAGTGTGGCTTGCTGGCAACCATCCCCATCATCTAGTACCAGGGGTTCTACCCGTCTGTTACTAACCCACCCTCTGCTTAACATAGATTATGGTGCAGACTCTTTTCTTTCTGATACATGTCTGATGGACATATAAAAAAATTGGTTCTGATAGTATCTATATTTTCCATCCTTTGGACTTAGAATCAATCAAGTCTCTGCATAGTAAGAACGGTGGAAGAGTACAAGCTGTCTCACACTGATTAACTTCCAGGTATCCCTGAAAGTCAATGTGGTCAACATTGCAAGTGACAAAGATAATACATACAGAGGTGAGCATAGACTATCTGCTGTCTGAGGCAAACAGGAAAATGGTGCATTGTAAAAAAAAATATATCAAGCACTTAGAAAGCGTGTCGGAATTAGAGATGAGCGAGCACCAAAATGCTCGGGTGCTCGAACCTCGGGACGAAATTATCGCGATGCTCGAGGGTTCGTTTCGAGTAACGAACCCCATTGAAGTCAATGGGCGACTCGAGCATTTTTGTATATCGCCAATGCTCGCTAAGGTTTCCATTTGTGAAAATCTGGGCAATTCAACAAAGTGATGGGAACGACACAGCAACGGATAGGGCAGGCGAGGGGCTACATGTTGGGCTGCATCTCAAGTTCCCAGGTCCCACTATTAAGCCACAATAGCGGCAAGAGTGCCCTCCCCCCCTCCCAACAACTTTTACATCTGAAAAGCCCTCATTAGCAATGCATACCTTAGCTAAGCATCACACTACCTCCAACAAAGCACAATCACTGCCTGCATGACACTCCGCTGCCACTTCTCCTGGGTTACATGCTGCCCCCCCCCTCCCCCCGCACGACGCAGTGTCCACAGCGCACACCAAAGTGTCCCTGCGCAGCCTTCAGCTGCACTCATGCCACACCACCCTCATGTCTATTTATAAGTGCGTCTGCCATGAGGAGGAACCGCAGGCACACACTGCAGAGGGTTGGCACGGCTATGCAGCGACCCTCTTTAAAAGGGGCAGGACGATAGCCCACAATGCTGTACAGAAGCAATGAGAAATATAATCCTGTGCCACCGCCATCAGGAGCTGCACACGTGGGCATAGCAATGGGGAACCTATGTGCCACACACTATTCATTCTGTCAAGGTGTCTGCATGCCCCAGTCAGACCGCAGTTTTTTATAAATAGTCACAGGCAGGTACAACTCCGCAATGGGAATTCCGTGTGCACCCACAGCATGGGTGGCTCCCTGGAACCCACCGGCTGTACATTAATGTATCCCATTGCAGTGCCCATCACAGCTGAGGTAACGTCCGATTAAATGCAGGTGGGCTTCGGCCCACACTGCATGCCCCAACCTGACCGGGGTTTTTAATTCATAGACACAGGCAGGTACAACTCCCTATTGTGAAGTCCGTGTGGATCCACAGCATGGGTGCCAGGAAGCCACCGGCGGTACATAAATATATCCCATTGCATTGCCCATCACAGCTGAGGTAATGTCATGTTTAATGCAGGTGGGCTTCGGCTCACACTGCATGGCCCAGTCAGACTGGGGTTCTTTAGAAGTGGACACATGCAGTTACAACTCCGTGTGGACCCACAGCATGGGTGGCTCCCTGGAACCCACTGGCTGTACATAAATGTATCCCATTGCAGTGTCCATCACAGCTGAGGTAACGTCCGATTAAATGCAGGTGGGCTGCGGTCCACACTGCATGCCCCAGTCAGACTGGGGTTCTTTAGAAGTGGACACATGCAGTTACAACTCCCTGTGGACCCACAGCATGGGTGGCTCCCTGGTACCCACCGGCGGTACATAAATATATCCCATTGCAGTGCCCAGCACAGCTGATGTAACGTCAGCTTTAATGAAGGTGGGCAAAAAATTAATTGGATTACACTGTAGGCGAGGGCCCCAAAAAATTGGTGTACCAACAGTACTAATGTACCTCAGAAAAATTGCCCATGCCCAACCAAGAGGGCAGGTGAAACCCATTAATCGCTTTGGTTAATGTGGCTTAATTTGTAACTAGGCCTGGAGGCAGCCCAGTTAAAATAAAAATTGGTTCAGGTGAAAGTTTCAATGCTTTAATGAGCATTGAAACGTATAAAAATTGTTTACAAAAATTATATGACTGAGCCTTGTGGGCCTAAGAAAAATTGCCCGTTCGGCGTGATTACGTCAGGTTTCAGGAGGAGGAGCAGGAGGAGGAGGATGAATATTATACACAGATTGATGAAGCTAAAAGGTCCACGTTTTTGATGGTGATAGAGAACAATGCTTCCATCCGCGGGTGCAGTCTACGTATTGTTTAGGTATCGCTGCTGTCTGCTGGTGGAGAAGAGAAGTCTGGGGAAATCCAGGCTTTGTTCATCTTGATGAGTGTAACCCTGTCAGCACTGTCGGTTGACAGGTGGGTGCGCTTATCTGTGATGATTCCCCCAGCCGCACTAAACACCCTCTCTGATAAGACGCTAGCCGCAGGACAAGCAAGCACCTCCAGGGCATACAGCGCGAGTTCAGGCCACGTGTCCAGCTTCGACACCCAGTAGTTGTAGGGGGCAGAGGCGTCACGGAGGACGGTCGTGCAATCGGCTACGTACTCCCTCACCATCCTTTTACAGTGCTCCCGCCGACTCAGCCTTCACTGGGGAGCGGTGACACAGTCTTGCTGGGGAGCCAGAAAGCTGTCAAAGGCCTTAGAGAGTGTTCCCCTGCCTGTGCTGTACATGCTGCCTGATCTCTGCGCCTCCCCTGCTACCTGGCCCTCGGAACTGCGCCTTCGGCCACTAGCGCTGTCGGATGGGAATTTTACCATCAGTTTGTCCGCCAGGGTCCTGTAGTATAGCATCACTCTCGAACCCCTTTCCTCTTCGGGTATGAGAGTGGAAAGGTTCTCCTTATACCGTGGGTCGAGCAGTGTGTACACCCAGTAATCCGTCGTGGCCAGAATGAGTGTAACGCGAGGGTCACGAGAAAGGCATCCTAACATGAAGTCAGCCATCTGTGCCAGGGTACCTGTACGCAACACATGGCTGTCCTCACTAGGAAGATCACTTTCAGGATCCTCCTCCTCCTCCTCCGGCCATACACGCTGAAAGGATGACAGGCAAGCAGCATGGGTACCCTCAGCAGTGGGCCAAGCTGTCTCTTCCCCCTCCTCCTCATCCTCCTCATGCTCCTCCTCCTCAACGCGCTGAGATATAGACAGGAGGGTGCTCTGACTATCCAGCGACATACTGTCTTCCCCCTCCTCTGTTTCCGAGCGCAAAGCGTCTGCCTTTTCTGCTTTGCAGGGAACTTCTCAAGAGGCATAGCAGAGGAATGGTGATGCTAATGATTGCAGCATCGCCGCTCACCATCTGGGTAGACTCCTCAAAGTTTCCAAGGACCTGGCAGATGTCTGCCAACCAGGCCCACTCTTCTGTAAAGAATTGAGGAGGCTGACTCCCACTGCGCCGCCCATGTTGGAGTTGGTATTCCACTATAGCTCTACGCTGCTCATAGAGCCTGGCCAACATGTGGAGCGTAGAGTTCCACCGTGTGGGCATGTCGCAGAGCAGTCAGTGCACTGGCAGATGAAACAGATGTTGCAGGGTGCGCAGGGTGGCAGCGTCCGTGTGGGACTTGCGGAAATGTGCGCTGACCCGGCGCACCTTTCGAGCAGGTCTGACAAGCGTGGGTAGCTTTTCAGAAAGCGCTGAACCACCAAACTAAAGACGTGGGCCAGGCATGACACGTGCGTGAGGCTGCCGAGCTGCAGAGCCGCCACCAGGTTACGGCCGTTGTCACACACGGCCATGCCCGGTTGGAGGCTCAGCGGCGCAAGCCAGCGGTCGGTCTGCTCTGTCAGACCCTGCAGCAGTTCGTGGGCCGTGTGCCTCTTCTCTCCTAAGCTGAGTAGTTTCAGCACGGCCTGCTGACGCTTGCCCACCGCTGTGCTGCCACGCCGTGCGACACTGACTGCTGGCGACGTGCTGCTGCTGACACATCTTGATTGCAAGACAGAGGTTGCGTAGGAGGAGGAGGAGGAGGAGGGTGGTTTAGTGGAGGAAGCATACACCGCCGCAGATACCACCACCGAGCTGGGACCCGCAATTCTGGGGGTGGGTAGGACGTGAGCGGTCCCAGGCTCTGACTCTGTCCCAGCCTCCACTAAATTCACCCAATGTGCCGTCAGGGAGATATAGTGGCCCTGCCCGCCTGTGCTTGTCCACATGTCCGTTGTTAAGTGGACCTTGGCAGTAACCGCGTTGGTGAGGGCGCGTACAATGTTGCGGGAGACGTGGTCGTGCAGGGCTGGGACGGCACATCGGGAAAAGTAGTGGCGACTGGGAACTGAGTAGCGCGGGGCCGCCGCCGCCATCATACCTTTGAAAGCCTCCGTTTCCACAACCCTATACGGCAGCATCTCCAGGCTGATAAATTTGGCTATGTGCACGTTTAACGCTTGAGCGTGCGGGTGCGTGGCGGCGTACTTGCGCTTGCGCTCCAACACTTGCGCTAGCGACGGCTGGACAGTGCGCTGAGAGACATTGGTGGATGGGGCCGAGCACAGCGGAGGTGAGCGTGTGGGTGCAGGCCAGGAGACGGTAGTGCCTGTGTCCTGAGAGGGGGGTCGGATCTCAGTGGCAGGTTGGGGCACAGGGGGAGAGGCAGCGGTGCAAACCGGAGGTGGTGAACGGCCTTCGTCCCACCTTGTGGGGTGCTTGGCCATCATATGTCTGCGCATGCTGGTGGTGGTGAGGCTGGTGGTGGTGGCTCCCCGGCTGATCTTGGCACGACAAAGGTTGCACACCACTGTTTGTCGGTCGTCTGCACTCTCAGTGAAAAACTGCCAGACCTTTGAGCACCTCGGCATCTGCAGGGTGGCATGGCGCGAGGGGGCGCTTTGGGAAACAGTTGGTGGATTATTCGGTCTAGCCCTGCCTCTACCCCTGGCCACTGCACTGCCTCTTCCAACCTGCCCTGCTGCTGCCCTTGCCTCCCCCTCTGAAGACCTGTTCTCAGTAGGCGTAGCAAACCAGGTGGGGTCAGTCACCTCATCGTCCTGCTGCTCTTCCTCCGAATCCTCTGTGCGCTCCTCCCTCGTACTTACTCCAATTACTACTACCTGAGTGATAGACAACTGTGTCTCATCGTAATCGTCCTCCTCACCCACTGAGAGCTCTTGAGACAGTTGCCGGAAGTCCCCAGCCTCATCCCCCGGACCCCGGGAACTTTCCAAAGGTTGGGCATCGGTCGCGACAAACTCCTCCAGTGGGAGAGGATTCGGAACCATTGCTGCCCATTCTGGGCAGGGGCCCGAGGACAGTTCCTGGGAGTCTGCCTGCTCCTCAGAATGTGTCATTGTAATGGAGTGAGGAGGCTGGGAGGGAGGAGGAGCAGCAGCCAGAGGATTCAGAGTTGCAGCAGTGGACGGCGCAGAATTCTTGGTGGTCGATAGATTGCTGGATGCACTTTCTGCCAACCACGACAGGACCTGCTCACGCTGCTCATTTTCTAATAAAGGTCTACCGCGTGGACCCATTAATTGTGAGATGAATGTGGGGACGCCAGAAACGTGCCTCTCTCCTAATCCCGCAGCAGTCGGCTGCGATACACCTGGATCAGGAGCTCGGCCTGTGCCCACACCCTGACTTGGGCCTCCGCGTCCTCGCCCGCGTCCACGTCCTCTAGGCCTACCCCTACCCCTCAGCATGCTGTATTACCAGTAGTGCAGAAACAAAACGCTGTAATTAAATGTGCCGCTTATTGGCCTGTGGTTGGAGGCTGACTTCCCTTACGGAACGCACAGCAGAGCCAGGAAACAATTTTGCGCACGCTTGTAGTGAGACGTAGGTGCGTATGACTGAGCTGGTGGAATTCACAGCGCAGAAGCAGTCAAGTGGCCAAAGGCCAGTAGTAGGCCTTAAGTATTTTGCTTCTATTTTTTTAAAATGCTGAGCTGATACAGCAGACAGATACTGTAGGCAGCGTATAATATTATGTATACTCTTTCCCTCTGGCGGGATGACGGCGATCATATAACAGAGACAGCAGATCCAGGAAACAATTTTGCGCAAGCCTACTGTAACGCTTAGCTGCGTATTAATTACGACTACTACCCCCAGCAGATAGATACTGTAGGCAGCGTATAATATTATGTATACTCTTTCCCTCTGGCGGGATGACGGCGATCATGTAACAGAGACAGCAGATCCAGGAAACAATTTTGCGCAAGCCTGCTGTAACGCTTAGCTGCGTATTAATTACGACTACTACCCCCAGCAGATAGATACTGTAGGCAGCGTATAATATTATGTATACTCTTTCCCTCTGGCGGGATGACGGCGATCATGTAACAGAGACAGCAGATCCAGGAAACAATTTTGCGCAAGCCTGCTGTAACGCTTAGCTGCATATTAATTAGGACTACTACCCCCAGCAGATAGATACTGTAGGCAGCGTATAATATTATGTATACTCTTTCCCTCTGGCGGGATGACGGCGATCATGTAACAGAGACAGCAGATCCAGGAAACAATTTTGCGCAAGCCTGCTGTAATGCTTAGCTGCGTATTAATTAGGACTACTACCCCCAACACATAGATACTGTAGGCAGCGTATAATATTATGTATACTGTTTCCCTCTTGCGGGATGACGGCGATCATGTAACAGAGACAGCAGATCCAGGAAACAATTTTGCGCAAGCCTGCTGTAACGCTTAGCTGCGTATTAATTACGACTACTACCCCTAGCAGATAGATACTGTAGGCAGCGTATAATATTATGTATACTCTTTCCCTCTGGCGGGATGACAGCGCTGATGTAACAGAGACAGCAGATCCAGGAAAAAATTTTGCGCAAGCCTGCTGTAATGCTTATCTGCGTATTAATTAGGACTACTACCCCCAGCAGACACGCAGTAAACTGAAAATGGTCACAGGCAGCCCAAATATAGTATTTTTCCCCAGTTTTTTGGAAAAAGCCCACTGCCTATATAGCCTGAATATCTCTTTCCCTGCCTCACCAGTACTGGCCCTATACTCTGTACAATGACTGCAGACTGCGGACGCAATGCTCTGCACGGCCGATATACAAAAAAAAGCTAAAAGCAGCTTCAACAGTACTGCACACGGTCAGATGTGGCCCTAAGAAGGACCATTGGGGTTCTTGAAGCCTAAAATAACTCCTAACGCTCTCCCTATAGCAGCTCCGGCACCAACAGCACTTTCCCTCCTCTATGTCAGAATGCATCTGTGGCGAGCCGCGGGAGGGGCCGATTTATATACTGGGGTGACACCTGATCTCGCCAGCCACTCACTGCAGGGGGGTGGTATAGGGCTTGAACGTCGCAGGGGGAAGTTGTAATGCCTTCCCTGTCTTTCTATTGGCCAGAAAAGCGCGCTAACGTCTCAGAGATGAAAGTGAAAGTAACTCGAACATCGCGTGGTACTCGCCTCTAGTAATGAGCATCTCGAACACGCTAATACTCGAACGAGTATCAAGCTCGGACGAGTATGTTCGCTCATCTCTAGTCGGAATCAAATGAAACTTTCTCTGAGTGATTGTAACGCTGATATAAGTAAGTGATTACAATTTTAGAGCAATAGGATAATTTATTGCAGAAAACTGGAAGCAGACAACTCCAGTCAGAGGACACATCAACTGTGATCACTGACGGTAACTGCTCTGTGATCATAATCCCTGTGCAGAGCTGGTATCTGACTGAGATGCTGAATAGAGATGAGCGAGCATACTCGCTAAGGGCAATTACTCGAGCGAGCATTGCCCCTAGCGAGTACCTGCCCGCTCGGAAGAAAAGATTCGGCTGCCGGCGCGGGAGAGCGGTGAGTTGCGGGAGTGAGCAGAAGGGGGGGGGGAGAGGGAAAGAGAGATCTCCCCCTGTTCCCCTTGTTCCCCCTGCTCTCCCCTGCCGCTCTACGCCCCCCACCGGCACCCGAATCTTTTCTTCCGAGCGGGCAGGTACTCGCTAAGGGCAATGCTCACTCGAGTAATTGACCTTAGCGAGTATGCTCGCTCATCTGTAATGCTGAATATAAAACTTGTCCTATAGATATACTGTGTTACTGTGTCTGAGATATATATATATATATACACTACCGTTCAAAAGTTTGGGGTCACATTGAAATGTCCTTATTTTTGAAGGAAAAGCACTGTACTTTTCAATGAAGATAACTTTAAACTAGTCCTAACTTTAAACAAATGCACTCTATACATTGCTAATGTGGTAAATGACTATTCTAGCTGCAAATGCCTGGTTTTTTGTGCAATATCTACAAAGGTGAATAGAGGCCCATTTCCAGCAACTATCACTCCAGTGTTCTAATGGTACAATGTGTTTGCTCATTGGCTCAGAAGGCTAATTGATGATTAGAAAACCCTTGTGCAATCATGTTCACACATCTGAAAACAGTCTAGCTCGTTACAGAAGCTACAAAACTGACCTTCCTGTGAGCAGATTGAGTTTCTGGAGCATCACATTTGTGGGGTCAATTAAACGCTCAAAATGGCCAGAAAAAGAGAACTTTCATCTGAAACTCGACAGTCTATTCTTGTTCTTAGAAATGAAGGCTATTCCATGCGAGAAATTGCTAAGAAATTGAAGATTTCCTACAACGGTGTGTACTACTCCCTTCAGAGGACAGCACAAACAGGCTCTAACCAGAGTAGAAAAAGAAGTGGGAGGCCGCGTTGCACAACTAAGCAAGAAGATAAGCACATTAGAGTCTCTAGTTTGAGAAACAGACGCCTCACAGGTACCCAACTGGCATCTTCATTAAATAGTACCCGCAAAACACCAGTGTCAACATCTACAGTGAAGAGGCGGCTGCGGGATTTTGGGCTTCAGGGCAGAGTGGCAAAGAAAAAGCCATATCTGAGACTGGCCAATAAAAGAAAAAGATTAAGATGGGCAAAAGAACACAGACATTGGACAGAGGAAGACTGGAAAAAAGTGTTGTGGACGGATGAATCCAAGTTTGAGGTGTTTGGATCACAAAGAAGAACGTTTGTGAGACGCAGAACAAATGAAAAGATGCTGGAAGAATGCCTGACGCCATCTGTTAAGCATGGTGGAGGTAATGTGATGGTCTGGGGTTGCTTTGGTGCTGGTAAGGTGGGAGATTTGTACAGGGTAAAAGGGATTCTGAATAAGGAAGGCTATCACTCCATTTTGCAATGCCATGCCATACCCAGTGGACAGCGCTTGATTGGAACCAATTTCATCCTACAACAGGACAATGACCCTAAACACACCTCCAAATTGTGCAAGAACTATTTACAGCAGAAGCAGGCAGCTGGTATTCTATCGGTAATGGAGTGGCCAGCGCAGTCACCAGATCTGAACCCCATTGAGCTGTTGTGGGAGCAGCTTGACCGTATGGTACGCCAGAAGTGCCCATCCAACCAATCCAACTTGTGGGAGATGCTTCTAGAAGCGTGGGGTGCAATTTCACAAGCTTACCTCAACAAATTAACAGCTAGAATGTCAAAGGTGTGCAATGCTGTAATTGCTGCAAAAGGAGGATTCTTTGACGAAAGCAAAGTTTGATGTAAAAACAATGTTATTTCAAATACAAATCATTATTTCTAACCTTGTCAATGTCTTGACTCTATTTTCTATTCATTTCACAACGCATGGTGGTGAATAAGTGTGACTTTTCATGGAAAACACAAAATTGTTTGGGTGACCCCAAACTTTAGAACGGTAGTGTATATATATATATATTTATATATATATATATATATATATATATATATATATATATATATATATATATATACATATATATATATATATATATATATATATATATATATATATATATATATATATATATGTAGGATGCCCCCTACTTCCGAACAGGTTGCGTTCCAGGAAGCTGTTCATGAGTGCATTTCTTCGTATGTCTGAACAAATGCTTGTATAGAGGGGAATGCCTCCCACCCAATGTCGGGTGCAGGCTGATTCTTACAGCCTGCACCCGCCTGCAACAGCTTCGATAAGCCACGCCACTCATCGGACTTGTTAATGCTTTAAATACTGCTGCTGACAGCAATAAGATCACTGGATGCCGTGCGGTTGCCACAGCAGCTGGTGGCCTTTTGCAAGGCCCCAGGGCTGCCTATGCAGAGTGCCTGTCGCTGTACAGGATGATGTAATGCTTTAGCATTGTATCAAACTTACAGACAGGCTTGTTCGTATCTAGCGAAGTTTGTAACTCGAATGTTCACAAGTAGGGGATTATATATATATATATATATATATATATATATATATATATATATATATATATATATATCAGAAAGCAATAAATATCAGACACTATATATTTATATATAAATTTTAATCTCCTTTTGGGTGTTTAGCGGTGAGGTGCAGGGGGGCAAAACATTTGTGCTGAGGCTTGTTCCCCTGATCATCCCAGGCTCTAGCAATGCACATGACTGCAAGCCCTGTATCCAGAAAGTGTGTCTGTCTGCTTTCAAATGCCAGGGCTGAATTTCAGTCCTGGTCTGGGCTTTTCATTCTCTCATTCAGTATGCTCCTGCTATTGTATATACTTGCGTTAATTATGCATTTGACAATCCAATGGTTACTGGACAAAATGGTATCTATGAGAGCGTTGCATGGTGAAAGCCACTAGTAGCAAAGGGGAACACAAATTTCACATTTGCCAAAAAACTAGATTATGATTAGTTGAAAGTGGAACTTTGAGAAGACATCCGAAGTAAAGCTAACAATGCATTACACAATAAGCACATCACACTGCAGGGGTGTTGGAGTGGGATCGTTTGCTGCTTTAGAGTATAGGGAACATTATAATTGGCGCAAGCAATTTCTCCTACTAGGAAATCCTGAAAGAGAGCACTGAAAGGTCGCACAACCAGATATTACATTTACTAAAAAGATTACTTTTAGTAATCTTTTACATCTTTATATTTGGTAAAAAGATTATATTAATAAAATGATCATTAAAATCTGTTGCGTTTACACAGGTTTTCCTTGTCTTTTTACAAAGTGTGTACAGAACTACACCTGCAGTCATTATTAATATGACTAGTAATTATTAGGAAATTATAGTACCAACGTTTCTGGTGGTGCAATGCGCCACACAGCTCTGCTACATGCACGTCACACACACAGCTCTGCTACATTGTTTTCGCTGATGAGCTGCACATGGTTTACGAACTTCAGCAGGTCGCTGAGGAGACATGTTTGCTCGTAGCTTTCGCATATTTGCTGCACAAGATTTACAAACTTCAGCTGCTCGCTGAGGTAAAATTGTCGCTTGTCGCTGTGTGATGTAAGCTGCATTAGCTTCACGGCGGCGTTGAACCCTCTGTGGTGACATGTTTGCAGAACAGCGGTGGATTGTTTTAACACTGGACAACGGTTGACGATCAGATGAAGGCTGGACTGGTGTTGGCAGCATTAGCACTTGAGATGACATGATATCACTCTCAGGAGATGTGAAGATAGCGGTGAACGACTGTGCTTCAATGTTGTTGGTCAGTATGCACTGCCAGCTATGTATGTGGACATTTGTGAGGGGTCATTTATTGGAGTCTCCACACAGGTGTGCAACAACCAGGTACAAACTTCCAGACTGAGTACTGCTGTATCCACAGCAACTGAGGCTGCAGGGGTTTGTGGCGTATGTAATCCCTCATTCAATGCACAAGGAGGAAAAAGGACCAGTGATGATGCCATCACCATCATGTGATCAGGGGCTGGTGCTAAGAGCCAGTAACTGACATCACAGGTCCTGTCAGGCTCTGCATGTAAGTCACACATCACACGGACAGAGGGACAAGTGGTCGTTAGCGCCTTGAAAACATATATAACATTCACACTATTCTGTTATCACATGTATATTCATTTAGATTGCATTTCTTATTATGTATAAATCCTATTTTTTCTGTATTGACAATGTGAGCCAGTGAACAATAATTTCTTATTAGGATGAAATATAACATGCTAATGTTCAATAATTATGTATTTATAACATCATTATGTAATCCAAATGAACCCAGCAATAAGCCTAGATGCCAAGAGCTAAACACATAATTTGCTTAGTGTGTGATTGACTTATTATCTGGAATGAAGCTTTTAGCTGGCAGTCTACAATTGCCAAGCATGAACCGATGCTGCCCCTGGCACTCTGGCGCTACATTGATACCCTACACATTCATGATCCTCAATTAAACACAAAATCTGATGAAAAAGAGTGAAAGTAATGGCACAAATAAAATGGAGAAAAACAGTTTCTATTCTGTGTCTGTAAAAGTGATAATCAACTGTTTTATATGTAAATTTTGAGTCCTGACGACTTTAGATCAATAATGAAGTCTATTCAACATAAACAACTATTTCCATTGAAACACAGATGACTAGATAGATAGATAGATATGAGATAGGAGATAGATAGATAGATATGAGATAGATAGATAGAGAGAGAGAGAGAGAGAGAGAGAGAGAGAGATAGATAGATAGATAGATAGATAGATAGATATGAGATAGATAGATGGATAGAGAGAGAGAGAGAGAGAGATAGATAGATATGAGATAGATAGATAGATAGATAGATAGATAGATAGATAGATAGATAGATAGATAGATAGATATGAGATAGATAGAGAGAGAGAGATAGATAGAGAGAGAGAGAGATAGATAGATAGATAGATATGAGATAGATAGATGGATAGAGAGATAGATAGATAGATAGATAGATAGATAGATAGATAGATAGATAGATAGATAGATAGATAGATAGATAGATAGATAGATAGAATTGGCGTTCTGAACAACACTCTAATTTTGATTGGCGTTCTTCAGATGTTTATTGAAAATCTATAAATCATCCATAAGGAGGATAGTAGGAAAATCATACAATCAGTATCTCAAATAAATGAGTCTCTATTGCAAAGATACGTGACTTTTTGGTCCTTTAGGACCAAAGCAAGATGTAAGGCAAGCAAAGTGACAAAGTTAAAGTTAAACATGTTAAAGGGGTATCCCGGAGACTGTGCAAAAATTTTAGCAGACCAAGCAGTGCTAGCCTGAGTTAAGATGTGCCTAGAATACACAATTTCTCATACAATGTAATTACATTTTGATTTAAGATCTGCTGCCATAACAGCTGCTGGGTACTAAAAGTGACAGCCATACAAAACTGTTTCCAAGGAGCACTCACATTTCCCAATGTCAAAAAAATGAAATTTGAAAGCATTTTAGTTTTGTTCTGTTGCTGTATAAAGAAGTTGCCAAAAACTATGGTACAAATCAGCTATCACACTATGCAAATGTAACATATTGGGCGTTAAAAATGCAACTCTTCCCAGATGCTTCATATTAACTAAGGGCATAGTAATTAGCAACAGATTCTTTTATCAACTGCCTATGCCAGTGTTTTCAGGATAAGCATATGACCACAGAAAAGATCAAACAGCTCATCTAATGTGTCCAATTACATCTGTTTATACTGAAGTGACTCTGAAACCTTTCTTTCCATAGATTGTGTATGGAAATAAGACATTCTACAAACAGAGCTTTCCTTATTGGTAATAACATTGACTATATTACTGTTAGTATACTGAATGTTCTCTTTGTGCTGCCTCCTTGGTTTGATAAATCAAAGGGATATTTTTGTCTAATTAAGAAATCCCTTCCCTAATTATGGTTAGCAAAACACCTGATGATCTGTTATCAGAGAAATTTTAACTGCCCATATATCTGTCTTGCAGCAGGCAATGCAAGGGAGACATAGTATTACTGCTAGTTATTAATAGAAATTACATCCTAGGATGCAAAAGGAAGAAGCAGAGGTAATTGCTGAACCACTTGCCGTAATCTTTGAAAATTCTTGGAGAATAGGAGAAGTCCCTGAAGATTGGAATAGGGCAAATCTTGTCTCTATCTTCAAAAAAAGGAAGAGGTGGATCCAGGAAACTATAGGCCTGTGAGCCTGACTTCTATACCAGAAATGATCTTTGAACAAATTAGAGCATGTATGTAAGTACTTGGATGAGAATGGAGTAATTAACCAGAGCCAGCATGGGATTATAACAAACAAGTCATGCCAGAAAAATCGAATTTCCTTCTATAGCAGAATCACAAACTGGGTTGATCAGGGAAATGCGGTGGATATAGGATATCTTGACTTTAGTAAAGCATTTGACAAAGTATCTCATAGCATACGTATTGAAAAAATTACCAAATATGGGACTGACAAGGCAACTGTTAGGTGGATTCACAACTGGCTGAGTGATCGTACTCAGAGAGTGGTCATATATGGCTGCACATCCAATTGGAATGGCAAATGTAGCAAGTGGGGTACCACAAGGCTCTGTCCTGGACCCAGTGTTTTTCAACATTTTTATAAATGATCTGGAGGAAGAATTTTAGGGGAAACTGATCAAATTTATTGATGACACAATGCGAGGAGGGATAGCTAACACTAGAGAAGAGAGAGGATTCAAAAAGATCTACAAAAGCTTGAACAGTGGGCGGTGACAAGTAACAAAATAGTATTTACCAAGAAAAGATCCAAGGTCCTACATCTGGGCAATAAAAATGAAAAAAGCACATTGAGAATGGGAGGAATTGGGTTAAGCAGCAGCACATGTGAAAAAGACTTGGGTATACTAATAGATCATAGACCAAACATGAGTCAACAGTGTGATACAGCAGCAAAAAAAGGCAAACACAATTCTGGGATGTATTAGGAGAAGCATAGAGACTAGATCATGTGAGGTAATTATCCCCCTCTACTCCTAAGTCAGACCTCATCTGGAATACTGTGTCCAGTTCTGGGCACCCCACTTTAAAAAAGATCTAGTCAAACTGTAGCAAGTTGAGAGAAAAGTTACCAAGATGGTGAGCGGTCTGCAAATCATGTCATATGAGGAACGGTTAGAGGATCTGGGAATGTTTAGCTTGCAAAAAAATAAGGCTGAGAGGAGACTTAATAGCTGTCTACAAATATCTGAAGGGCTGTTACAGTGCAGAGAGATCACCCCTATTCTAATTTTCATAAGGAAAGACTAGAAGCAATGGGGTGAAACTGAAAGAGAGGAGACACAGATTAGATATTAGAAAAGATTTTCTGACAGTGAGGGTGATCAATGAGTGGAGCAGGTTGCCATGGGAGGTGACGAGTTCTCGCTCAATAGAAGTTTTCAAACAGAGGCTGGATAGACATGTGTCTGGGATGATTTAGTGATTCTGCATTGACCAGGCGGTTGGACTAGATAACCCTGGAAGTCCCTTCCAACTCTACCATTCTGTGATTCTATGAATATTGGTTTGCAGAGAGTACTAAGACAGTGCTAAGTTGGCATAGGGAGTCTTATGAATGCTGGTTAGGAAAAAATGGGTGCAAATTTGCTTTCGTTGTAATATATTGATAAGCCACGACTACTGGAGTAGGAGCCTCTTTTACCTAACGACTCTCTACTCTTACTCAGAGATGATGTCTCTGTTATACTGTAGAATCTATATACCTAAGTTGGACACATGGACATGGGTTGCCTTCATAAGATAACCCCATTAAGGTTAATAAATATAGGTGCAATTCCAATATGTTTTATCCACAGATAAATGGACAGAAAATAATTTGGCCTGTTTTACTAATACTGTCTAATAGATAGTGCAAACGTGAACTACACAATCTGCAAAAATGCTAAATGATAAATCTGTCCAGTCTTTAGATAGTCAACCAATAAGTGAATAAAGTTAGATTAGACAAAGTGTACGGAAAAACTACACGGAAACTTGGTGCAATTTTTGGTGTACTGGCTGACATACGAAAGGAATGAGACACAAATTGAATAAAAAAGGTAAGTCAAGGTTTTCCCACAATGGAAAGGGATTACACATGATGCGGATATAGAAAGCAAAATACTGAAGGGCTGGAACGGGATCCGTTCAAAGTGAGGTACGGAGGAAAACTTTATATGTATGTATGTTTGGCTTCAACATACCTGCAGCACCGCATAGACCTAATCATTAGGTCGAATGCCGGAAGTGTGGCACATACACTACTGACTTTGAACATGGCATATGGTCATGCACATATGTAAATGTATTCTGGACTACCATAGAACAACATATCTTGAATAAATGGAAGATAAAAATATCGAAGATATACAATCCCTGTTATTCCACGCTGAACCACAACAGACAATGGACACGCCAGACCAACAGACAATGGAAACGCCAGACCAACAGACAATGGACATGCCAGACCAACAGACATTACCACCTTTCCTTCGTATTTTTCTCTTGGCAGCCAAACGGGCATTACTTAAACACTGGTTAAAGCGAACAATGCCAGATGTAATGGAGGTAGAAGCACAGCTCATACATGTAATAACGCTAGAAAGAATAGAAGTGGAGCGCAACAAGGAAGAAGGGTCAAAGCACCATTTTTAAAAATGGAAACATTTTCTAGCATCGCATTTCTCAGAGTCTGAAATTTTTGCTATAGTTGCTCCCTTCAAGTACACGACATGGTACCTAACAGAGGAACTGAAGGGAACATTAGGAAGACTAGAAGGGAGAGAGAGAAGCTAATGTTCCCAAAAAGAACTGACACAGCTACAAGAAAATCACAAGGAACTGACAAACCACAACATGGCCGAGGCAAATCATTATTCCCCCCCAACCTATATTTTCCCCAATCAACTGTGCTCCCCTCAATAAAGGAGATAGGGCAATCTAAATATTGACCAAAGGGATCTAATCGAACCTCTACTTAGGAAAACATTGAGTACAAATGTTTCGCGGCAATTTCGCCCAGCCTTACAGTAATTTATTACATCACTAAGTTATTTGATCAATTGATAGAATTTCATCATCAATAACAAAGAAAAAATATAAATCGAATATAAATGAAAAATTAAAAGCATTATATTTGAACATTTTAAAAATCAATATTAAATTAGTCTAAATTGCTCAGAAACAGGCAAAATCTTTCAAATGTGTTTCTAAAACAAAATAAACAAATAGAAATATATACATGTAGTGCAATATGTATGTATTAATATTGGTTATTATAAACCACAGACCATCGGGTCTATTCATTTTTTAAATCTCGGAGTGCGGGGAAACTTTTTTCTTTCCTTTAAACAATATACCGTATATACTCGAGTATATGCCTAGTTTTTTAGCACAAAAAAATGTGCTGAAACCCCCCCCCCTTGGCTTATACTTTAGTAAGGTAAAAAACAAACAAAAAAAAACGCAATACTCACCTCTCAGCCGGAGGGTGTGTCCCTGGCACCATGCTCTTCTTAGCAGTCTGGCAAGCTACTTTAGACTTCTCCCTGCTGTCATCTCCCTGGCTTGGTTGTGAAGTCCCCCACCATCAGCACTGTGTAACTAAGCGCTGTGATTGGATACTAGAGCCTCCTTACAAGGAGTCAGTTTGCCCCGATAAATAATCCTGGCTGTAATTGGCTGGCGCTCGATCCAATCACAGCGCTTAGTTACAGAGTGCTGACGGCAGGGGAATTCAAAACCAAGCCAAGGAGATGACAGCAGGGAGAAGTCTGAAGCCGCTTGCCGCACTGCCGGGGACACAGATACCGGCTGGGAGGTAAGTATTGTTTGTTGTTTTTTTACCTAGTATATACTCGAGTATAGCTAGACTTATACTCTAGTCAATAAGTTTTAGCAGTTTTTTGTGGTAAAACTTATTGACTCAGCTAATACTTGAGTATATATGGTATATGTAACTATTTGACATACGGAAGTTGAAGCATGAAAAAAATACTATTTTTAAAGGTTTTCCTCAATTTTGGTGTTTTTTAAATAACTATGTGCAAATTGTATGCGTCTACTTTTACCACCTAAATAAAGTACAATACATGATGAAAATAAACAAAGTCAGAATTACTTGGATGTGTAAAATATCACTGTCTGTTAAAGTGACAAATAACAGATTTTCAAAATTTGGCTTAGTCGTAAAAGGGGTTGTCCCACTTCCTGCCGTTTTCCTGTAGGAAGTAGATAGCACTGTACACTGCGTAGTGGCCTGGGTTGGTACTGCAGGCCGAGTCTTCTTGAAGTGAATAAAACCGCTAGAAGTAGGACAACCCCTTTAAGGCACAAGCAGGCTTGGTCTTGAAGGGGTTAGCACCTAAGTTTTTTTTACTGTTGTTCATACATACTTCACTAAATGCATTTATTTCCATTTTCTTTTGACTGGAGAAGATTTAATATGGTTGTTTTGCTATAACCATGAAAGTTAGTATACGTGGTTAAATCACTCGAGCCTGAGAGCTAAGGAATAACAATCAGTTTTCCGGATTCAGATGATTTTTCAGGTTATGCATTCAACAACTGCTTGCAGTAATATACATTTAAAAATCGATTTTTTTAAGAAAAATAAAATGTTCAATGTTAAGTTGTTTATTGAAGTACAAAGGCAATTACTCAACAGCCGCTGCGCTCTGAAATTTAATTGCGATAAAACATTATTCGTACTTTTCATGCCTTTCAAATGCTGCAAGATTCAACTAAAATTGATTATGTCTAAAACAACATCAGGCTCCCCGGCATGATTCAGCTCGATTATTTGTTTATTTCCACAATTTCATTATTATGATAAGGATTCTGAAAATGTCCTTTTAAATACATATTTCAAAAACATTACATTAGACCAGATATACTTTCAGAGCCCCTTTTTTTTTGCTTCTTATAACCTTACCTTGTATTACTTACGCCTTCTAAAGGACTCCCTAAGGAATAATTACAGTTCAAAAAGTTCGCCTTTAGAATTTTTTTGCTATTTTCGAAGTGTCTACAGCTTTCAATAAAGCAAATAGATACACTCTATGTAAGGCCTTGTGCTCACTCCATGTGTATGTGTATGGCACTGTATTCCTCCCCAGATGCAATGCTTCTAGGGGAGAATACCTGCATAATATAACATGTAATGGAACAGGCCTGTTTTTCTTACGTGAATTGTTATGGAATAAAATTAAAGACATATAAAGGTTCTGAATAGTATGGGCCTATAGCAGGATATGGGTCCCATATTATGGATCTGATCATCATAGATCCCCTATACAATAATGTGCAAGAATTAGAGATGAACGAGCATACTCGTCCGAGCTTGATGCTCGTTCGAGTATTAGGCTACTCGAGATGCTCGTTACTCGAGAAGAGCACCACGCGGTACTCGTCTCGATTAAACGAGCACTGACCATTGAATTCAATGGAGCCGGCTGTATTGCCGGCTCCATTGAAAGCAATGGGCTGCCGGCGATCGCGGGATGAATTGTCGGGAAGAGCTTAAATATATAAGCCCTTCCCTGTAATTCATCCAGAAATGTGTAAAAATAAAAAAAATATATACTCACCTTGTCCCGGCAGAACGATGTTAGCCCATTGAATTCAATGGAGCCGGCAATACAGCCGGCTCCATTGAAAGCAATGGGCTGCCGGTGATCGCGGGATGAATTGTCGGGAAGGGCTTAAATATATAAGCCCTTCCCTGCAATTCATCCAGAAATGTGTAAAAATAAAAAAAATATATATACTCACCTTGTCCCAACAGACGGAGTTCAGCGCGGCCGGCCTGCAGTGGGTGTGAAGGGGGTGTGAGTCAGACATGCCCCTGATTGGCTCAGCGCTGAGCCAATCAGAGGCAGATCTCACTCACACCCATTCATGAATTCATGAATGGGTGAGTGAGTGTTGCCTCTGATTGGCTCAGCGCAGCTCTCAGCTGAATGACAGCCGTTCAGCACCACAGTGCAGGGGACAGCAGGAGAAGACGTGGCTGTGCCCCGGCAGCTGAAGGGAGGGGAGTATCTATTTTTTTAGTTTTTTAAATCACTTTTAATTCATTTCCAGGGAATGGCTTATATGTAAAGCCTTTCCCTGAAAAAGAATTCAGGTGTGCCAGCGGACCATTGTCTTCAATGGAGCAGCGGCTCCATTGAAGAGAATGCCTGCATTTTTATTCTTTTTTACACTAAAATCTTTCTTTTTCAGGTAAGGGCTTATATTTCTAAGCCCTTCCCGAAAATTCATCCCGCGCTCGCCGGCAGCCCATTGCTTTCAATGGAGCCGGTTGTATTGCCGGCTCCATTGAATTCAATGGGCTAACATCGTTCTTCTCTGCCACAGCTGTTACAGCTGTGGCAGAGGAGAACGATCATCGTTATGCTGACAGTGGGGGGGGGGTCTCACTCTTGCCACTATTGTGGCTTAATAGTGAGACCTCGGAGCCCGAAATGCAGCCCTGCATGTTGCTCCTCGCCTGTCCTATCCATTTCTGTGTTTTTTACATGACTTTGGTGATTTGCTAAGATTTTCACAAATGAAAACCTTAGCGGAGCACCAGTCATATACAAAAATGCTTGAGTCGCCCATTGACTTCAATGGGGTTCGTTACTCGAAACTAACTCTCGAACATCACTGAAAGTTCGACTCGAGTAACGAGCACCCGAGCATTTTGGTGCTCGCTCATCTCTAGCAAGAATCCTAAGAGTCATCCTGCAAATTACTTCATAGCATTGATCTTATAGCATCATAGTTGCTGGTGCGCAATGCAGGTTTCATGATACGATGCAGCAGACAGAGTTACAAAAATATACAATTCTTATTTTAGAACAAAGAAGTAACCCTCCACTGCTTAGGGAATACAGAATCAGTTTACATAAGCTCTACTAATATGGTCTATACATGTCCAGGCTCGACTCTGGTTACTATTTCACTAATAGTCCGCTACTGTTTGAGCCTCAGTTAGTTCTCTGCTGTCTGCATAAATTATATTCATATTCTCACCACCCTGACAAAGTTGACCAAAGTTCTTAAAGGTGTGTACATATTCGACTTTTACTGAGGCCAGCCTCATGAATGTCATGTGGACGTACTGGCTTTTAAGTGGTTCCAGCTAACACAGAATCAAGAGCATTCCTCAACCACAATTCTCTGAAGTCCTGGTGATTATCCAATGTTCTCCTGGAGTTGGAGGCTCAACCCTGACTCCATTTCTGCTGCAAATTCCTTGGGTGGAAGCTCCTCTGTTGGCTATGGCCCCCCCCTGTAGAACTTTCTCAGCAGCTCCTGTCTCTAATATTTTGGCTAAGCGGACTCCATGTCTTTCAAACACCTCCTGCCGCTCCTTCAACCCCAGACAGCCCCAATACATAGTCCTGCTCGATTGTGGAGTCTCTGTGCCAATGTCTGTTTCCAGCAACACCTACTCATCTCACAAGTCCTAGCTGCTCTCTCTCTCTGAAGGTGCAGGGGAAAATTCCTTTGAGGCACTTTCTGGGAGAAAGTGGGGCTACTCAGAAGCATTGACATGCACTATGACTTTCTGGCATTCCTAACACATAATTCTCCTGGCTTTCTCCACTTCCCTCTGCTTTTCTTGATGCGGGTTGGGGATTGGTATGTCGAAGCACCCCTGTGTTTTCTAAGAGGGCGAGCAGGGTACCATGCATGGATTGCCATGTGAAGGTATAAAAGGTGTCCTTACTATCTTTGACCTTTAAAATAGGTATAATGGACATTGTAGGGCAAAGCCTATAACTAAGGAAGGATAAGGCACTTTCACAAGGTGGGGGGAAGCAATTTTCCAGCGTAACTGCTGTGAGCATTGCTCAATGGATTACGCTGTGTGTGAAAGTAACCTAAGAGTTGCTTGATGCCTCTGCTGTACCTCCATATGCCACTGGTCCGATTTATGGAATCCATAATTTGGTATGGAGCCTTACGGGGTCTGTGCTTGTGTGCATGAGCCCTTAATGTCATAACCATGTAACATTAAGTTCAATGCACAGTAGAGGTATAGGCAGCCAACAAAAACAATTACCACTATAAAGTAAATTAACTTCAATTTGTTTCACTCCCCCTCACAATTGGCAGCAACACTGCCATTGTGTCAGATTGGCAGACAGCCACCCCTTGTAGCCCCGCCCCTGAGTGCAGGGACTCCTGCAGGGGGAAAGAGTTTCCCCCTTCTGGATCAATACTGTGGCCAGGAGGTGTAGAGGGTTTGAGTCAGGAGGCTGGCGCCAGTATCAGAAGTGCTGACAAGGGCTGTTTGTTCCCCTCCGTCAGCCAGAGAAAAGGCCAGGGAGGGTAACAAATGATAGAGGCGCCAGGTGCCTTAAGAACCAGCCACATCCCTGAGATGAAGCACCCTACAGTGCGTGGAAATTCCCTGCATGTGATGGTGCAGAAGAATCGTGAAGGACGTTGCAGCTGTTGAAGTTATATAGGTACCTTAAGGGTGGACATCTAAGGGGCTGAACACAAGGATTTGCATGTTTGAGTTTATAATGTCTATATCAGGAGAATATCCCTTGAGTAAAAGAGTTTGGGTTGTATAGGAAGTCATGGCATATTGCTGTGATATGTGTTATCCTTCCTTAATCAATTGGGATACAACTGCTGGGACCACAATGATCATCAGAATGAAGGGGCCACAGTGCTAGTTGAGTACTTCAGATCTTTCACTTATTTTCCTTGCACATGCTGCTGGCCCCCACTGTGCAGGGAACTACTGTACATCACAGTCCCATTCACTTGAATTGAACTAAGGTGCAGTTCTTTGTGCAGCAAGTGGCCAGGAGCACCACAGTGCAGAACTGCCAATGGGATCTCTGGACCTTTTGGGAGTGTTGGGGGTCCCAGAGTTCAGAACCACAGCAATTATAATGTTACGGTATATCCTAGTGATGCGTCATGACTACTATTACATGAAAATACCCCTCCAAGCACTTCAACATCTGATAATAAAAATAACCACTGATGTGATATGTAACAGAAAATATCGCCACAAGAGAGGTAATGTCTCCTTTAAACACATGATATCACTCAACGGGTGTATCCATGGGTAAGTACATTATTCCACAAATTAAATATTTAGCAATGGTCTTTTTGTCTACAACTCCCATTGAGACCTATGTATCACCATGGCAACAAACTACTGTATAACATACTCTTTGTAGCCCAGTTGTGCACTCATACTGCCATTTGTTTCATACTTCTTGCTAAGGGCTTGTTTACATTGCCATTAGGCTCAATTAACTCTTTGTGCTTCTCTCTTCTATTTGAGGAGCAGAGAACCAGAAATAAATACAGAATAAGGGCGCCCACCCACTGGCGATTTTTTTCCCCTGCGAAATTCGCAGCATTTTTTTCTCTGCAGGGGTCTATGGGACTTGTAATGTTAAAATCGCGATCGCGCAAAATCGCAATTTACCGCAAAATTGCGATTTTGCGCGATCGCGATTTTAACATTACAAGTCCCATAGACCCCTGCAGAGAAAAAAATGCTGCGAATTTCGCAGGGAAAAAAAATCGCCAGTGGGTGGGCGCCCTTAGGTCGGTCTCACACAAGCAGATTTAAACTGTGGATTCCGTGATCGCTATTCACACTTATGATACACAGTGATACGTGCTCAGTTAAATGCATTGACTTTCGCTGTTTTGCTCACACTTGCTGGTAGGATTGCGGATTTCGCAAGCAGAAGAAAAATCGCAGCATTTTTCATTTTACCGCAGATTCTTTACATGTGAGCTCCATTGATCTCTATGAATTAACATTGTGTATGGTTGTGGACTCAACCATAGGGGACCAGATAACAAATGGTATAAAGAAAGCAGGAATTTGTCGGCAGACAATGCAGGACAGAGTCTGGTGAGCAACACCTCCATCCAGACTGTCTGCAACCTCCATTTATTCTTCTGGGCTCTTCATCCACAATAAGTGGGTTTTTTTTAAAGTGGTTTCTACTACTTTCAAGACAAGTGGTATAAAGCCAGCCAAGCCAAGAGAGCAGTATCCTGTCCTGTAGGCTGTCAGAACATCTCTCGCCATGACAGCACAAGAGAATATCACCTGGGTGGTCGCCTGAGCGATAGAAGGGTGTTTCCGGGGGGTTGGGCTACTTTCTGATGTCATTCCCTGCTTGCATACCTTCATCCACGCGGATGATCCGTTGTTATTTGCTGTTCCTCAGCGCGGAAAACCACATGCATAATCTTTCTAAGGTGATCAATCAGTTTAGATCACGATCGTATAGAAAAATAGGGTCTTCAAGCTCCATGGTTACAACTCGCCGATACGTATGGGCGTCATGTGGGCGCACATTTCCTACAACCACAAGGACAAGCACATATCGAGCAAATACGTCACCCAGTATGGAGGAGGGCGTGACTAGAGCTGTCACATAATGTATCACATGATCACACGTCCGTCCGTTCCCCCACTGTTAGCGGCCCTGTTCTTTAGTTACCACCTGTTACGTCACTGGAGGCATGCGCACATCAGACTGTCACATCAGCAGTGTGAGAAAGATAGAGAGGAAAGATTGTTACAACAACACGGATGTGGCATAGCTTTTACTCCTGGCACCAGGGACATTCAGGAGTTAATACTATTATGGGTTTGGCAGATCAGTGGGTTTTCCATACGTTTTAGCATACGCCTATTGCCACATGATTGGTTTAGGGTGAATTGCTCTGTCCCTAGGGCAGGTTCAAGGCTGCTATATATTCTGGGCTACTCAGACAGAATGTCATATCCTCTGGTCTACCACTAAGGCTGGAGGCTCTGTCTGGGTTTTGTTTTAAACTGTTTATCTCTGACAACGAAAACTGCTAGCTGGGTGTCTACTATAAGAATATGTATAGAACTTTAGGTAGCCACTGGTCATGACCACTATAGCACCAGCTCTCCAGGCAAGGTCTGCTGGTGTGACTAGCAACTAACCAAGGTCTGCTGGGTGCAACAAATGAAGGTGCAGCAAGGTCTGCTGGTGTGACTAGCAACAAACCAAGGTCTGCTGGTGTGACTAGCAACAAACCAAGGTGCAGCAATGTCTGCTGGTGTGACTAGCAACAAACCAAGGTCTGCTGGTGTGACTAGCAACAAACCAAGGTCTGCTGGTGTGACTAGCAAAAAAATAAGGTGCAGAAAGGTCTGCTGGTGTGACTAGCAACAAACCAAGGTGCAGCAATGTCTGCTGGTGTGACTAGCAACAAACCAAGGTCTGCTGGTGTGACTAGCAACAAACCAAGGTCTGTTGGTGTGACTAGCAAAAAAATAAGGTGCAGAAAGGTCTGCTGGTGTGACTAGCAACAAACCAAGGTGCAGCAATGTCTGCTGGTGTGACTAGCAACAAACCAAGGTCTGCTGGTGTGACTAGCAACAAACCAAGGTCTGCTGGTGTGACTAGCAACAAACCAAGGTCTGCTGGTGTGACTAGCAACAAACCAAGGTCTGTTGGGTGCAACAAACCAAGGTGCAGCAAGGTCTGCTGGTGTGACTAGCAACAAACCAAGGTGAAATCATTGCTGTTTCAGCAATTTCATTTATAGACCATAGTGTTAACTTTGGTGCTGATCGGCTATAAATATCAATGAGCCAGCTCAGCTAACACTGTGGCCCCACCTCTGTACATCAGAGTTGGCTTCCTTCTACGTAGTTCAGTTTACTAACCTATGGAAGATCCACTATCTAGTAGCGACACTGCTAATAGTGATGCTATGCGAAAGGTTCCTGATGAAATGTCCATAATCTGACATGGAAACGCGTCGAACCTTGCATCATCCCATAAACAAGTTATCTCAGAGCCTTGCATCACCTAATTCTCGGAACTTAGCCCCGCCCCCACCCCGCCTCTTCCCATTGCAAATAGTGCAGAGGGGCGGAGAGGAGGCAGAGAGGGGGCGGAAGCTCAGTTCCTGCTCCTGGCTCTTCTAGACTCCCCCCCTGCACACGAGGACAACGTATATCAGCTCGGCGTGAAAACCGAGCCGATATACGTTCGTGTGGCTTCACCCTGAATCACAGGCAGCATGAAACCAGGACAGGTATGCGCATTGTGTCCACGTATGTTTCATTCTGAAACGTTGCAGCATTTCAGTATAAATATATATTACATTTTGAGTCAGAACTGAGCTTCGAATCACAGGGGTGGCGCTGTGCCAGCCTCTCCCTGCCCGCATCATGCAAAGTGCCAGCTTTCTCTGCTTTTGTGTATAGGAGAAAGCTGTTACTCCTAATGCTGTGTTGGCGGGGAGAGGCTGGCACAGCTCACCTTCGTGACTCAATGTCTCGCTTTTGTACTTTTTTATGTACTTTTGCTGAAATTTTAGGGGTTAAATGCAGAAATACTAAATAGAAAACTAGAGACCACTATTACTGCAGTCTAGAGAGACTGTAATGTCAGTTTTTACACAGCTTAGTGACTTGTCTGTCAGGAACAAGTAAGTCAAGAGGTATTTCAGTACTGTAAGCCATTCTACTTAGTACAGGAGCAATATTTACATAAACGAGTAGAAGGTCGGTCCCAGCGCAAATACTGCATTCTATACCTATATTAATATCCATGCTCAGGAACATTCAGTGCAATTAGGAATAATACAATAGTTACAAGGTAAAGGCATCAGCAATTTGGAATACACAAAATACTCACAGCAAACCAACATGGAGATCCCTCTGTGTGTTGCCCCTCTGTCCTACTCTTAAAAATGTACATTTTATTATATAGGCTTGTGTGCTCGGTTGAGAGAAGAAGCTGTCTAAAAGAAAATATGTGTTGCCCATAGCAACCAATCACAGCACAGCTTTCATTTTACCTCAGCAGTATAAGAAATGAAAGCTGTGCTGTGATTGGTTGTGTGGGCAACAAAGAGATTTTCTTTTCGACAGCTTTCATAAAAGTGTGGTGTGGTGCTGGGCTACTTTTCCATTGTCCACCTTGTAGATGCTATGGTGATGATGAGTGATAGGATGTAGTTACATAATGCATACCCATGAGGGCAGAGTTGTTTTGATAACAAAGCGCACCACATCAGGCTAAGGGCTTATTCACATGAGCGTATATCAGCCCCGTTTTCACGGCCAGCTGATATATGCAACTATATGATGCATTGGATTATAATGTATCAGTTCAGATGGCTGATTTTCGGGGTGCGTAAAAACGGTCGCCGGAAAAGATAGCGCATATGGTGCGCATTCCAGTTGGCCAAATTTTACACCAGCCAGAAAAGATACTTCTGGATTATTTTTTCTGCCGGAATATGCCGGCCTGTCCCGTAGATTCCTATGGGAGCCTATGAGAACAGCCAGGAAAGGGAGGTAGGAGGGAGTTTAGCAGTGTCTCTGCTAAACTCCCTCCCCTTCTCCGCCCCTTGCCGGCAAAGGGAGGGAATCGGACAGGGCGGGAGATTAGGAGAGCTAAACGCTCTCTTCCCGTCCGATGGTATTCCGGGTGCCAGCCTATACCTGCCGAACCTGAGCCGTCTGAATAGGCGCATGACTTAGTCACGACTACCTCTCATTAATGCGATTTTCACCCGCTCTGCAGCCATGATGCGGCCAACCATAAATCGCAGTGCCCATGTGAAGGAGCCATAAGATGTACATAGAGGTGTGGAGAGACCCTTATTGGCTTGTTGTTACAAGACATTTTACTTTGCAAAAGTGAACAACAAGTTGACTATTCAATAATATATGATATGCACTTATAGCTCAAAGTCACATCATTGTTTTCCATCCATATTTGATATATTTCCCTGTGTCAACTACAAGCACATGGAAAATAACTATTAGGGCGCCCACCCACTGGCGTTTTTTTTTTCCCTGCGAAATTCGCAGCATTTTTTTTCTGCAGGGGTCTATGGGACTTGTAATGTTAAAATCGCGATCGCGCAAAATCGCAATTTACCGCGATTCGTCCCATAGACCCCTGCAGAAAAAAAATGCTGCGAATTTCGCAGGGGGAAAAAAACGCCAGTGGGTGGGCGCCCTAAGTCAGTGGATTTATTCCAATTTTTGCAGACCCACATGGGTGAAGAAATACTGAATTTTTTTCCAAAAGGCTCAACTAGAAATGATCAGAAACCACATCTATCATTTGTATGTTGCTTAAAAAGGATATTAATTCTCTGTAAAGTACAGATGAAGAACATTAACTGTCATCAAATCATTTGTAACCAAGTGTTTACACCATTGTGACCAGATTACAGGTCATAGCCACATGATATTCTGCAGGGTACAGTTTAATAATGTTAACGGGATCTGCTTAGACTCCTGTGTGCTGCTCTCAAGTAAACACTGTATGTCAGCATTTTAGTTCATTTACAATAGTCTGATTGAGACAAAGGAAAGCATTTCTTAGTAGAAGAGTTATGCACCTCGATGCCCATGAAATTCAAAACTGCAATTTAGCACTCAAATAGGACATAAATAACAATGCCTTGCATCGTGCAAATAATACTACCAAGCAGTACTTAAATAATACCCCTATACCTGTCGTGGCGTACCTATGGCACGCATGCCAGATCGGCACACAGAGCCCTCTCTGTTGGCAAGTGCTGACAGCTGCTCACCACGATAGTAATTACCAGCTAGAGTGCCGCAGGGTATTAGTGTACCTTGATGCCACCGGAAGCTGGGGGTTTGACAGGAGGAATGCCCCTCTCACACCCCCAGCTCCCGATAGGGGGAAGGCATAAAGGTCCTAGCAGCACAGTGTGGATAGATTTGTCCCAGCACTGCAGCCTTACACTCAGGGTTACCACAGTTATTAGCCTTACATTAGAATCTGTAAATGCTGGCATGCTACCACTGTAACATGGCAGCATTTACATGTCATAATGTAAGGCTAATAACTGTAGTAACCCTGAGTGTAAGGCTGCAGTGCTGGGACAAATCTATCGAGATGCTGTAGCGTGTTTTGGTCCGTTATGGACACCATTTAAGGCAAGCGTGATATTCTGCCGCCCCCGCTCACCTAGCAGTCCCGGCCGACGCCTCTGTCCCAGCTGCTTTCGCCTTGGTCCCGGGCAACGGCTGTCAGTTCTGTTGCGGCGGCCGCATCAGTGGGCCGTGACGGGCCCTCCCGGGTAAGGTTTGGCCCCCCCTTTTGCCAACGGCATGCAGTGCTTCCACCGTGAGGGGGCTTCTGGCCCGCCGCCAGGGAATCCACTTGTTCCTGCCAGCACTTCTACACTGACGGAGCCTTCCGCCACCCTGCTGCCACCGATGCTGCTGGGCAAGGCACTTGTTCCTGGGGGGTTTGCGGCTGCAGCGCCGGCACCCGCTGTATGGATTGTCTATTTTTTTGTGTAGTGCCCTTGCAGAACCGGGGGCTCTCACCCTGTGCAGCCAATCACGTTCAGGGGGTGTCACCCTCTTTTTAATCTTGACTCCTGGGGTGTCAAGATACACTAATACCGTGCCATAGCTCCCCGGCTGGTAATCACTCCGCAGCGCTGTTAGCGGCGCTGATCCCAGGTGAACACTCTATCATCAGTGTGTGCACCCCGGATCATCCTCTCCTGACCTCTCCTCCTTAGTTCCACCAGGCAGGCACACACAGCACTATCCGCAGCAACGCCTAGAAGAGAAGGAGCGGCAATAAGACTATAAGGAGGAGTTAAGTATATGAGTTTCAGGGGAGGGGGGCACTATTGCTACTGAGGCCAATATAGGGGACACTGTTAGTAATAGTGTCCTCTATATCAGCCTCAGTAGTAATAGTATTACTACTGAGGCCACTGTGGGGGACACTATTACTACTCGGGCTGATATAGGTGACACTATTACCACTGAGGCCACTGTGGGGGGTCACTATTACTATTCAGGCCATTGTGGGGGTCCCTATTACTATTGAGACTAATATAAGAGACACTATTACTACTGAAGCCACTGTGGGGGTCACTATTACTATTGGGACCAATATAGGGGACACTATTACTATTGAGCCCACTCTGCATGTGACAGTAGTACCTCAAACTGACTAAGGATATGTGTTACGTTCATGTGGGCAAGTGAGCACCGGGCCCACATGAACATGACCCAGAAGGTTAGGGAACACCAGGTGAACTATCACAGATTAGCACCTGTCCCTATGTTCTACTAGGGTAAGTGACACAGATCTACCTGAGCTGGGACATTGCCCCAATAGAGGGCGGCCCGACAGTCTTCGGATCTGGGCCCTAGGTGCTCCTAGGAACCCACACACCCTGGATAGGACACATACAGGGTTGTTGCTTGACAAAGACCCCAAGAGGGTCGAAACGTTGCAGTCTTGATGGAGGAATAAAAAGTATAAGAAAATTACTACGCCTTTTATGCTGCCATCGTTCTTCTACGTATATAGGACACATACACATGCCACCACCGACAGGGAAAACTAGACACAGTAAGAAGACACACAGAGCCATAACTACACAATACAGCGGCAAACATGCAAACACTAGTAGCGGATATAAATGCCAGGTATTAGTTGACATTTTGATCAAAATATGGAAGCTAGTGGGCCACTTCACAGCTCCTGGCTATACCGCTAGTCCCTACACTAACCAGGAGTCCGGCGACACAACCATACAAACACAAACCATTTTTACAGCCACAACACATAGACCCTGCTCACACCACATAGAGAGAGAGAGAAATGAGAACAAAAAAGGGTAAACACACCCACACCTGGGAAGACAGCTTATATGTGTATTGACCTACAGTGATCAGCACAATCCCCCAAACCTGAGCAGGAAAGCTGCAGATCATCTGCAGTACCACAGATCCCAGGAGACCGACGTGGCAATATGTTTATACATGGCGGAAATGCTGTGGAATGTCCACAGCGGAAATCTCCATGGCAAATTATGCAACCTTTCCACCAGCTGATTTGATACTATGTGGTGCTCCTCTCACCTCCTCGGATGGCTTCCCGCTGTCAGCCTCCCTGGCGTCTGGTCTCAGTGACTTGGTCAGGTGATGCTGGTCAGGCGAAGCCACTAGGAACTGGAAGCTAGTGAGCACTGACAAGGGGAAGTCTTTGGAGGAGGTGAGAAGGAGCACCATATAGTATGAAATCAGCTGCAAATAAGCAACTGATTTCCAGTTAAAATCTGCACCAATAGTACCCCAGTGCTCCCTCTAGGAAACAACCACACGGTGTTCCTCCCTGTCTATTTTGAAACGACCCTGTCCTATTTATAACGGCAGAGGTAAAATCATATGTTGTGATAAGCCCCGCCCCCTGACATGTTGGCACTTTTGCAATAAATAAGTGGGTTTGGGGTTGCAGTTTGGGCACTCGGTCTCTAAAAGGTTCGCCATCACTGCCCTGTACAGTGCTCTAGTAATGACAAGCAGAGTGCTTAAATAATGCACACAATGCTGTCATTGTACAGGTGTAATGCAGTGTTAAGCCCCACTCACATCTGCATCAGAAGTCCCATTTGCCACCTCCAGTACAGATACGGCAGAAAATCCTGGACGGAATAGAGCAGCATACAGTGCTATTTCATCTGGTTAAATGCCAGATGGAATGCCAGAAGCCGAATGGACCCCCTAATAGTTTAATGGGATTCAACATTTTTTGGTTTTGGTATTTTCTACACCTGGTGGTTCTGGCATTTCTGTTGCTCGGCTCAAGAGATGGAAGCAGTGCTACAAAAGAAGAATAATGTGTACAGCAAGGGTGCAACCAAAGGGCTGTATAGCAAAATTGGGATGTTGCCTAGAGATGTGCGAGCATACTCGTCCGCGCTTGATGCTCGTTCGAGTATTAGGGTGCTTGAGATGCTCGTTACTCGAGATGAGCACCACGCGGTACTCGTCTCGATTAAACGAGCACTGACCATTAAATTCAATGGAGCCGGCAATTCAGCCGGCTCTATTGAAAGCAATGGGCTGCCGGCGATCTCAGGATGAATTTTCGGGAAGGGCTTAAATATATAAGCCCTTCCCTGCAATTCATCCAGAAATGTGTAAAAATAAAAAAATATATACTCACCTTGTCCCGGCAGAACGATGTTAGCCAATTGAATTCAATGGGCTAACATCGTTCTTCTCTGCCACAGATGTTACAGCTGTGGCAGAGGAGAACGATCCTTATGTTGACAGTGCGGGGGGGGGTCCCCAATACAGCCGGCTCCATTGAAAGCAATGGGCTGCCGGCGATCGCGGGATGAATTGTCGGGAAGGGCTTAAATATATAAGCCCTTCCCTGCAATTCATCCAGAAATGTGTAAAAATTAAAAAAAAAAGATATACTTACCTGGTCAAGGCAGACGGAGTTCAGCGCGGCCGGCGGCAGTCCTCCTGAACTGCTCTGAACAGCTGTGAGTAGTATTCAGTAGCCAGGGATTTAAAATCCCCGCCTGCTGAATGAGCTGCCTCTGATTGGTCACAGCCTGACCAATCAGAGGCAGATCTCACTCACACACCCATTCATGAATTCATGAATGGGTGAGTGACTGCTGCCTCTCATTGGCTCAGCGGGACCGTCTGCCGGGACTAGGTGAGTATATATATTTTTTTTTATTTTTACACATTTCTGGATGAATTGCAGGGAAGGGCTTATATATTTAAGCCCTTCCCGACAATTCATCCCGCGATCGCCGTCAGCCCATTGCTTTCAATGGAGCTGGCTGTATTGCCGGCTCCATTGAATTCAATGGGCTAACATCGTTCTTCTCTGCCACAGATGTTACAGCTGTGGCAGAGGAGAACGATCTTTATGCTGACAGTGCATGGGAGGGTCTCACTCTTGCCACTATTGTGGCTTAATAGTGGGACCTGGGAACTTGAGATGCAGCCCAACATGTAGCCCCTCGCCTGCCCTATCTGTTTCTGTGTCGTTCCCATCACTTTCTTGAATTTCCCAGGTTTTCACAAATGAAAACCTTAGCGGGCATCGGCGATATACAAAAATGCTCGAGTCGCCCATTGACTTCAATGGGGTTCGTTACTCGAAACGAACTCTCGAGCATCACTGAAAGTTCGACTCGAGTAACGAGCACCCGAGCATTTTGCTGCTCGCTCATCTCTAATGTTGCCCCATTCAATTTTACATGTCACCCCCACTACTAGCTGCACCTTACAACTATGATGGGCTGGGCCCTACGTTTAGTTGCCATACACCATAGTAGCTGCCATGCCTTCTACCCAGGTAGTTACGTTGATAAGCCTCTTTCTCTGCACTCTCATTCCAACTTTCACTGATCTTTTGCGATCTGCAGATTGCAGTCGCAGCCACTTGTGATTCACAATGTGACCCACATTGACTTTTATCAGTTTAGGAGATTGCATGGCTATAGCAGGATATCTGGACACATGTAGCCCTAGCCTTATACTGCTAGCTACTATTTACTTATTATGATATATATTCAATTTTTGTTTCTTTTATTTTACCTGAATTCAGGGAGTTGTCAGCTGTGCTTATATCACTTCAGAATATACAATTTCTTTATTCTCATCTTTTATCCTAGTGCTTGCTCAAATGGCTAGAGAACTGCTGAACTATAGAGGGCTGGAAATGTAGAGCATTTTACCATCTGCTCACCATGTATAATGAAGTTTAAAAGACCTGTAGACAGAGTCTAGCACTTACAAGCTTTCAGAAAACTGGACCCTAATGTAAAGTGATGGCTAAAACACATTTTCTTCACTTAGAGCTATATTTTAGATTTCTCACCATAAGGAAAATTTTGAAAGCATTTTTTTTTTATTCCGAGAAACAGTTATATTTCCTTGATTACTGCATATCTATTGAGGACGAAATCAGCAGGGAACTTTCCCAAACAAAAATACTCCTTACAAAATGTACTTTGTAGTCACTGCCATTTGTGGGTAATTGAACAGCTATTTTCATTATTGGAAGAAAAGCCTTGGATAACAATAGGCAGCAAAGTGAATGAGGATAATGGAAAGATAATAGGCGTCGCAGCACTTTTACTCCCATATATCCGCATAAAGTGGCTGATGCAAGATTGTGTAAAATAACCTGCATTATAATTACTACATACAGTAAGAATACGTGTTTGTCCACTATTATTTTACATTTTCCCATGTGTGTTCTATTTAAACAAAATATATTGGAAATCCGAACCAGTACATACCACAGGATTGTGTTATTATTGAATCTATTTAGGGCAGAACACTTCAGAATAAATAAATGTCCCCTTAAACATCAAGTGATTGTCTGCACTTGACAATCAACTTTTCTATGTCCTATTAAGTTATTTTTAAGGCGTTGTCCAGTTGCAAATTATTGATGGCCTATCATTAGTAGACTAGTGGGGATTTGCCGCTAGCTGTTTGCCAGGCCAATATGCTCAAGCATTGAGCTGATTTCTGCAGGAAGCAGGCAGCTCCATTTCCACTGTATTGGCCAGGCTTGATATTACAGGCAAAGTTCCTATTACTTCAATGCTTGCAATACCAAAACTGGCCACTGCAGTGGGAATGGAGCTATTTGCTTGCTGCAAAAATCAGCTCAGTGCACACTAGCTGAGAGAATAGCTGATCAGAGGTGGTCCTGGGCATCTGACCGCCACCAATCTACTATTGATAGCCTATCTTAAGGATAGGCCATCAATAGTTTACAACTGGAAAATCCTTTTAAGGTACTAGAGGGGACCCCTGATTGTGACCCTCCCTCCATACACCAGATTAGAGAGCTGCTGCTAAGAGTATCACTCTCCATAGGATAGCCTATTGATTTCAATGGAATGCATTGCAAGGCTACATCTCTCCTGCAGAGATTCATGCCAGGACCTGCTGCCTGTAACACATGATCAGCTAGCAGGGGACCCAGCAATAAAAAATAATTTGTCCAAACTGGAAACATTTAATATTTTTTATACCCCTTTAACACAACTTAAGCTCTGTTCGCCTTAGTATCATGACTTTCATTCTGTTTCCATTCTCATACAGATCCCAACAATTCCTGATGGATCCCATTGACCTACAATGTGTCTGTTGGGTTTCCAATGCTCTTATGGCAGGAATATTGCTGTACTCTACATTAATCTTTCTGTCGAAAAGTAACATAAACTCAACAAAAAGGAGAACAATGCTAATGTATTAGGAAAGCTGAAGACATTTTATTACTCGATTTCAGTCTTTCAAATTGCTATAAAGGAATTTAAGCTCAATCTTCCTTTCTGAACTGCTTTCTATTCATATGTAGATGGAGCTCTGGGGTTTTGAATCAATGTCTCGCTAAATAAATCAGTTAATTTCACTGTAAATAAGACAAATCATCCTTAAGAAAAGTAAGGTATAGTGCAGAATTCATGGTTTGTTCAGCAATGGCAGGCTGTTGAGTTCAGGGGACAACACAACACTCTCTATTAGAGGCGTAACGTGAAGCTCCTGGGCCCCAATGCCAAACCTGTAACAGGGCCCCCAACTATAATGCATTATTCATACTACTAGGCTTACTATATGGAGAAGAGAGGCCTTATGCGCCCCCTAATGGTCCTGGGCCCGGGTGCAACCGCATCCCCAGCATCCCCTATAGTTACACCCCTGCTCTCTATCATCAGACTATGATCACCATGTTTGAGGGTTTTTCCTTAATCCAAATATAATGGCACCTGTGTTGTCTATACAGATTTTGCCTTTAATTATCTGTCCACTGAACATTATCCAATGAGTCTTGGGGGCCGTCTAGCTGCATTTGTGAGATATGTAAAATTGTTCCATTTGGATAGCATTGATTTGCACTCTACCATGAACAGCAGGTGAGATAGACATGCAGTTCTTTATATGCTCCGCAGGAAGTATTCTCCATTAGGAGATAATGACTCTCACTATGCTTCAATGAACTCCCAGAGAAATAATAATCATTTTGGTTTTAGACCTTTTACAGCCAATAACCTTTTTTCTACATATCTTTATGCATTTCCTTTGATCATGGCATACTGTTCTTGCAGAACCCTTTTTAAGGTCACATACATAAAAATGAAGATTCCACATTTTGCACAGGGCTGATTGCAATCAAGACTGGGTGTATTCAATCAAAATAATTTTTAATTTTAATCCATTGATTGATTAGCTATGAACAATTACTTTGTACATGGGTTTTATTCATATTGAATAGCTTAATTACATTATAACTAGAGTTGAGCGATCGTACTCTGCCGAGCTTGATGCTCGTTCGAGCATTAGCGTACTCGATGGTGCTCGTTACTCGAACGAGCATCAAGCCGTGTTCAACCCCGCCCCAGTTTTTGGCCGCTCCCCTCTGTGACGTGCCTGTTTTGTCCCCTCCCTGCTGCGACGCGTCATTGGCAAATTTTTTGGCTGGCTGGCGAGAGAGGGGGAGAGAGAGAGAGAGAGGGGGAGAACCTAGAAAAATTTTAAAAAGCTCGGCACCCGGCATCCCACATACAAAAATACTCGAGTCTCCCATTGTAGTCAACGGGGCTCGTTACTCGAGTAGAGCTCTCGAATTTTACGGAAAGCTCAACTCGAATTACCCAGACCCGAGCATTTGGGTGCTCGCTCATCTCTAATTATACCCAAGACAAACCATAGTACCCAGATATGGAATAAATACCAGGCAAGGCCGGGCAGGTGTCATCCGTGGCTCTATGAGTTACATTCTTTGCAGTTTTTCTTACATATTGAGGACTCTTTCACTTGAGCGGATGCATTTCCACGATCAAGTCCCGTGCTTTATTAGCAATTTCTTGTCCATTCACACGACAGGGTACGATGTTTTTAGCGTAAAAATACGTTGCATCCTGGAAAGCCCTTGCTCAGCATAAACCCTCGGAATGACTTCCAATACCCACATAGAGGCATCTGTAAGCTTTTTGCAACATTGGCCGCTGCTAAAATGCCTCTCCCTTCTCTTTCCAGTTCCCATAGAAGTCTATGAGAGCTGCCGCCGTATATTGGTCAAAAGATAGAACCAGAACAATTTTTTTACCCACCTCATATTTGCCATCGTGTATTTCAGTAGCGTATGTTCCATTTTGTACGGTGCAATGTTTTTACGCACTGTATATTCCCCTCTTGTGAACGAATGCATTGAAAACCAACACCTCAGATGGTTGCATATATCGGTCGGGCGTGAAAACACACATATATGCTGGTGTGAATAAAGCCTAAAAACTACAAAAGGACACTGCTTTGATCTCTTATGTCCTCTGTAAATTCTCCTGCACTCTGACAATGCTTGGGAAGAACCTGCACTGGTTTGTACAGATATAGCTCTAAATGGCAGTAGATTCGAAGTAAAAAAAAAGAATGATAATTCAAAGTCAGATAACATTACTAATAAATAACGTGTAAAATTGTGTAACCCTAAAGTTATAGAAAGTTTTTATACATTTTATTAAACATTACAAAACAGTGAATAACTTATTTGCCATCCCCATAACCATAACATCCCATACAATAAAGTGAACACGCTTTTCATGGTGAGCGGTGAATGTTGTAAGTTAAAAGGGCTTAGTCGCTTTTTCTACATGTAAAGCATGATAAATATTAATGTAAATTGAACACCTACTTGTGTGTATGGCAAAATGTAGGGTCAAAAAAAGACGTCATGCAATTATTTTGACACAAAATTTAGAGTTATCGCTATTATAGTTAAGTGTGAGAGAACAAACACAAAAGCATTCTTATGGCTATTTGAAATTCTCAGGAAAGTGCATTGTATCCTTTGTTTAAAATTTCAATTTTATTAATAATGAAATTATATAAAAAACCTGACTGCATCATATAATGTCCCAAACTATAATATTTAGACGTACAAGTGGAGTAACCACCTCGAAAAGGGCAACTCCCCACTGGAACCTGACCTGCCTCTCCCTATCTTTCCCTAATTAATAGGGAGAGGATAAGACAAGGGGGAGTTATTAGATACCCAGGTCAGAACAAAGGTTCGCGCATGTGCTGAGTACAATGAGAAATGCCAGATTCAGTCAGGTGGCACCATGAAGGTTATGCACATGGGTTGGTGCTGCTTGTTTTGTCCATGATGTAAGTGTAATTGGTAAATTCTCATACATCCATGAAGGTTGTCTCTGTATGGTTAATTGCCTTATACTATTTATTACTACAGATGAGCGAGCATACTCGCTAAGGCTATCTACTCGAGCGATTAGTGCCTTAGTCGAGTATCTGCCCGCTCGTCTCTAAAGATTCAGCTGCCGGCGTGGGTGACAGGTGAGTGGCGGCGGTGAGCAGAGGGAAGCAGGGAGGAGAGAGGGATCTCCCCTCCGTTCCTTCCCGCTCTCCCCCGCCCCCTGCCGGCAGCCGAATCTTTAGAGACGAGCGGGCAGATACTCGACTAAGGCACTACTCGCTCGAGTAGATAGCCTTAGCGAGTATACTCACTCATCTCTATTTATTACATATATCTGATACATGAGTATGTCTGCATGTTTGATAAAGACCTGTTAGTCTAACGTTGCTGCTGTTTATCAAAGAATAAAGACCGATGCTGTCACATCTACTTTATGGTTTTTATATTGGATCCATAGATTCTGGTCCTGTGTAAATTTGCATCGCTGCCCCACCAGTGAGATTTTTGGATTGTGCTGCTGACTACCTGTGATCTTTTCATTACCTGTGTAGTGGCCGGCACTCATAATTGCAGACGCAGCTGTCATTGAAATGAGTGGGAGCAGCACTTGTAATTCCAGGCGCTGCTCCCATTTATTTCTATGAGAGCTGCTCCTACAATTACAAGCATTTCCACTCCTACCTCGGTGTAGCCCGGTACTGACAGCTGTTGCTGCCTGGAAAACCCCTTTAAGAATAGCAGACGTCAGGGTTGCCTTTTATTATCCCTCCTCTTTGCACTATGTATTGAGCCCTAAGCAGCTTCCATCCACTTTAATCCTGAATTAAAGGGATATTGGTACGGGAAAAGAATTTAAGTTATCCTTATTCGCTAATGACATACTGCTCTCTCACGAATTTACATACTTCCCTTCATAACCTACATGCTTCTTTGCAGTAATTTGTATGCAAGGTAAAAACAACAAAATCTAAAACTCTCACCCTTAGGCCGCCTGCACACGGGCGGAAATTCCGCGGCGGGATTTCCCGCGGGATTTCCGCTGCTGAAAGTTTGCATAGGAGTGCAGTACAATACGCACTCCTATGCACACGGCCGCGGTTTGGCCGCGCGAAATCTCGCGCGGCAAACAAACCGCGGCATGTCCTATTTTTGTGCGGGGCACGCACTCACCCGGCTGCCGGCTCCGGTCTGCGCATACGCCGGCTGCGCGGCAGCCGGCACATGAAAGAGCTGGGGCCGCCAGGCGAGGGTGAGTACGCGCTCGTCCCTGCAGGCTCTCGGGTCGGGTCCCGCGGCGAGAATTCTCGCTGCCAGATCCGACCCGCTCGTGTGCAGGCGGCCTTAACCTTGCAGGTTCCATCTTAACTGAGGTTTAATTTCTCATACCAATGGAGAGATACGTCCTTGGTTTACCTGGGAATTAAACTGCCGCCCTCATACTCATCTTTGTATTGTAATAATTTTCCCCCATTATATAAGGATATTCACTGTCTATTTAGCAAATTAAACCCCTTCCCCTTTACTTGTTTGGACGGATGTCAGCTCTTCAAATGACTATAATGCCTATTTATTTAAAACTCTGCCTATTCCAGTTCCTTTCCGTGATCTCCAGGCCCTACAGACAGCCTTTATGAGACTCATTTGGCTAGGAAAACATCACAGAATAGCTACATTGGTTCTATTGTCTAGCAAGGAGAATGGAGACTTGATGGTTCCAAACCTAGTACAGTATATTGTATTGAAGTTAGGTCTCTCACCTTCTGAGGATCCCAGCTTGGTCATTTCTCCGGGCGTACACCAGGTGGATGGAAATAAAAAAATTGTAGCTTGCTCTGGTACATCCCAACTCTCTTTTGTAGAAAAAGTCCTACGACTCTACCTGGTGAACTGCTGGGACTCATGGCTTTGCTACACAATTTTTTGAAAACCTGGGTGCAGAGGCTTCCCTTGATGTCTTTGAATCCTTCCATGACATAATTTTTGTTTCATCCAAGCATCTCAGTCAGCCTTCCCTCTGCTATGACCAGACCCTGGAGTCATAACTCTTTGTTTGTTTTTGCCAATAGAATTAATTACGCAACTAAGTCTCTACTTCCCTTTATGGATTTGCAAACTAAGTATCGATTGCCTGCACATAATTATTATCCCTATTTCCAAATGCAGCAGTTTGTAACATTTTTGTTTGGGTGCAACCCAGTATTCTTGCTACATGCCCTTTAAAGGTTTTTGCAGATTTGCTGTCTCCACTAGAGGCCTTATTTCTAATATATAAAATCTTAATTAGCCCTTCACCAGAGACCTTAATTCAGCATTCATAAAGGAATGTGAGAAAACTAGAGTATTACCCATCCCACAACCTGAATAAGCTTGATCACTTCATCGCTGTTTGGGATTAATGGAATACTTGTTAGGTTGTACTCCTGGGACCTGTAGTAGCTGTAGCTGTTTGGGTGTAGAGTTTTTCCAGCTATTCGATCCCTCACTGATCTGCTGCACATATATATCAGCCCCTCTGGCTAGACGATGCTGGTTTCCCAACACCCTGGTGTTTGCTTCCATGCATGGTGTTTTGTATGGTGTGAGCAGTGACATGTTCTGTGGGTCTGAGCAGGTGGCCAGACACATAGTATGAACAGTCCTGTTCTGCATGGTGTGCATTCCTTGATGTGCTGGTCTGAACTGTGTCCTGTCTGCTTGGATTGTTTTCCATCTAGGACTAGTTAGGTCCTTAGGTTCTAGCGTGGGGGCCATCCCTATTGGGATGATCACCCTGCTTGCAGGCAGGACTCCTGGGGTACGTTGTCTTGTGAGAGTAAGGACTCACGAGACAACGAAGACCCTTGTCGTGGACTTGTGGGCTTAAGTGTCTTGGCCAAAATATGAACTAATATCTTGTACTGTATCAAATCCATCTGTTTATGCATGCAGATATGCTAGGTGAGTATTTTTGGGCATTTGTCAGTCATTGTGTATGTCTGCCCATGAGTCCAGTTCACAGTTCACTTTTTTTTTGGTGTGGTGTTTAGCGTGTATGCACGTTTTCCTATCCCAATCCTTCTCTCAGCCTATCCCTGGCTTTGGCTGTAGTCAGAGCTAGAAGCTGGAGGTTCTGTTAGCCTGTGTCTTCTAAAGCTAACTACAGTGGTTTATCTTTTAATCTTGTTTGTTGGTTTTCTCCTATCCCATGTAGGGTCAGCTAGTGGCTGAGGTACACGGCCAGGTTCACCCTACTCAGGTCCCGTCCCTGTGTTAGGTTATTTAGGGGCAGTGGTTTCTGTATTACGGTTGCCTGCATTGTTTGACACTATTTGGTGTGCGATTGTGTGAGATCTGTAGTTAACCGATCCAGCGCATCCTGGTGGACATGACAATACTTCTTGGATACTCCGTGAGTTCTGAGGTCATCTATTTTCTTCCCTTTTGTGTTTTGTCTTGTGTCTACCCCTAAATTCTTTTTATTGGTATTCTTTAAATGTGTTTATTATTTGTCTATTTCCGGTTTACGATTGTTAACTTGCTGCAAACACTTATTCCTTTGATGTACTAATTTTCTTGTCTTATTTCTACTGCTATTTTTCTAACTGTTGTAAATGATAACAATTTTCAATAAAATTACATTTCTAAAGAATATAACTTTTTATTTTAGTACTTTAATTGGATCAGGTTTACAACAAATAATATATTGGAAATAGACAATAGAAAATACAAAAAACAGGCCTTCGTAAAAAATGTCTTCTGCATTACTTAACCTAAGAAACTGGGCCCCAGATCAGATATTAGTCACATTAAGTAGAATTTAATTCTGTCTACCAGATGGGAGTTCCGTCTAACACAGAAAGGAATTAATGCCCAATTAAAACTAGGGAGTGGCATCCTCATCTGGTAGCCTCTAGGGGATTCTTGCATATACAGCCTATCTATTTCATCCAAAGGTGTTAATGTTATGGTTCAGCAGCTAGACAGACATGATCCTCATGTGCACATGAGTTGACAGCTCATCCCATTAATAGAAGACAATATGAATTGCACAGTTTGGTGGTTGATTCCAACCAGATGAGGTACAGACATAATGAAGTTCATCACCTGATCCCAGTCAGCCAGCTGTACATGTTCTGTATAGGTCCCTTGAGTAGATTTGATCCCAAGAATTGAAGAGGTTTTTTTTTGCTACACTTAAGGCCATAGTGGCAGAAGTGAACATGGATAACCTAATACAAAGAAAGTATTCAAAAATCAATTATTTACATGTAGCTTAGCTTTCCCATTTGTATATATATTGTAAAGCATCACATAAGCTATCTTGTCCAACTATAAATACAGCTATAGCCGTGGTGGCGAAACTATGGGACATGTGCCAGAGTGGGTACTCAGAGCCCTCTCTGTTAGCACACATGCCAATGTCTGGTCACCATGAAAGTGATTACCATTGGTGTGGCTTTTGACTGAAAATTTCATACTATGTGGCGCTCCCGCTCACCTCCACTGTAGGCTTCTCGTTGTCAGTGCTCCCCAGCTTCCAGTTCCCAGTTGCGTGTTCAAGTGTGGTGCTGTTGGTCAGGTGAAGCCACTACAGGCTGTATGAAATGAGTTGTGGGCAGCTGATTTACAGTCAAAGTCCACACCAGTGGTACTGCAGCGCTGCAGCTAGGAAAAAAACACAGGATATTCCTCCAGTACACCAAAGTACTCGAGTTGCACAGTCACACCGCAGAACTAAATTCCATATAGAGGCTGTGGGTGGATTTAAAATGTGCTGTGCATCCAAGAGATCCCTCAAACATCACACGGCAGAAAACTTTTCTCCATGAAGCTGTGGAGAAAATAGAGAAAGTCGGCTCCAAGCAGTGAAGACAAAAATAAAAAAAAAACTGTACTTGGGATGTCTTCATTTTTTTCAAGACTGTAAGAGCACATCCATACCACGTTGTTGACTCTCCTGGGGTTCTGTCTAAATCCCCCAAAACAAGATACAGACATAACCCAGAACAGATTAATAAACAGAGGTTTGCCAGCAGCACAGCTTCCTCGCCATAATATGGTAGGACAGCTTTATGATGCCCAGTCACGAAAGGATCCGATCCCAGGGTCCATTTCATCCACAGAAAATAGGTAGCGGTGACAGCAAAGAAAGGTACAAATAAAATATTCCTTTATTCCTCCATAGTTTACATGCAACATTTTGACTCCAAAGGAATCTTTTGAAAAAGACTTTTTATATTTTATATACCAACCTTTTATGCGGCCCAGTATCAAATGCTTTAGAAAAATTTAGATCTATGAGATCCAATGACTATCCCCCATCCAGTCTAGAATTTACCTCCCATAGAAGCTGATCATATTGGTGTGACAGGCTAGATGCTACTGCCTAGTTTGCACTGCTCCTGGATGCTGGTATTGAGAAAAAAAACATTTGGGTTCCTACGAATAAAATCATGAACCAATTAGAGGGAAGTAAATCTGTTCTAAAGCTCCGAGTTCATCAGAAGGCAAGTACAATATAACACAGTACATGGAGTACAGCAAGCATGAAAAATATTGACTTTATTATATTATAGCTATTAACTACATCTAGATAACAAGATTCAACTTCATGAACTTCATGATCAATGGAATATCTCCAAATATTTCACCACATAAGTTGAGTCTAATGTAGTTACAACGACTGTCTTCCTTTGCTGCAATAAGCTAGAAAAATGAACCAATCAGACTTAATAGCTGCATCAGGCACTGCGGCCATCATGATGACAAATACAGGAATTAAAGGAAACGTTTATTAGTAAGAACAAATCACTGAGTATACAGTTTGCTTAACGTTCACTCATTCTTTTATGGGAAATGTTCATCTTTGTTTTGTTAACTTCATAACTCGATGATATCTTTCTATCACATAGTAATCACTATCTAATGGATTTCCACTGAGTAGATGAAGGCTATTAGAGCACACACTGAAATTGGGCCTAATAGTTATTTCCCATTCAACATACGGTTTTAATGCAGTCCTCGTTGAGTTTACCATAAAGAGACTTTCCTTCAAAATGTTACATTTGCTATTTATAAGTAAATGAAGTATAATAGCAGCAAAGTTTTGTAATTATGTTTCTTATACTTGCAGAGATATTGGCATTTTCTATTTTGCTGTGATGGCCATTTTTGCAAAAGTGATAATGGGAAGTGCAGACATATTTGCTGTCACATTTGAATTAGCTTCTCGGAAACTGATGGTAAATTATAATTCTGTTAGCATCGACTAAGAATAAAAAGTAGGGGGGAGTCACAGATAGGACCTCACACCTATATAGGATTCACTGTAGAGGACCTTGCTTGATATTGTTTTCTTTCAAACTAAAACGTAACTTTTAATCATTTAGATTTAAAATAGAATAATAATAGAAGACACCACAGACGTTTTATTCAAACAGACATGAAACATATAGTTCTTTATATCCTCTGTACTTTTAGATTAATTATCGCCCCTATTTCATGCATGCGCATACAGGATATATGTATACATAGGGCAGCTGTCAGATATTAAACCCTGATGTTCAGATGCATAGGTGTTGTTGTTACACATCATATCTTTTGCTCCTAACTTCCAGATGTTCAGTGGGTATATGCTCGTGTGTCAGGTGATTTGTGACAGATGTGAGCTAAGGTTCACTTCAATGGCTAGGGAGGGAACGGAGGTGTCAAATAGGTCCTAGTTCTCCTCCTATGACTTATATCCCTCTCTGTATCTCCTACATTAATCCAAAGCTAGAAGGAATTTTCCCAGCTTGACACAAGGGGGGCTCACCATCTGAGACAATTATATGGCCCTTTAAAGCTTTCTTGCCCCTACTAGAATTGAGCGAACAAAAAAAAAAGGAATTTTTATATATATACATGCGCACGTTGTTTTTGGGATGTGACTTTAGTGCTAGAGGTATATACTAATGATAAAATAGATATAGCTGGACTTTTTGATGCCAGATTTCTCTTAGATTTATCTACTGGGTCAAATGATTAATTCAATAAGGGGAGGACATTCCATAATACAATGGAACGATCACTTCCTCATGCCAGTTAGTCTTTCAAATAGTATACCTCTAATGAGAGTCGTATACTGTTAATATGGAAGCTTACGTCCTATCATAAAGCAAAAAAGAGAATTTGGATACTTTAATCTTTAATCGACGCGTTTCCTTAGCTAAGTATAGCCAGTTGGCTGATTCATCAGGATCATAATTAGCCTATTGTGGAACCACAATGAATTGTTCCACTGTGATATTGGTAAGACGTTTGGATATAGACACCTAGTGTAGCTCAGGCCCCAACTGCAGGTAGCATTTAAAGGAGATGTCCCGAGGCAGCAAGTGGGTCTATACACTTCTGTATGGCCATAATAATGCACTTTGTAATGTACATTGTGCATTAATTATGAGCCATACAGAAGTTATAAAAAGTTTTATACTTACCTGCTCCGTTGCTGGCGTCCTCGTCTCCATGGTGCCGACTAATTTTCGCCCTCCGATGGCCAAATTAGCCGCGCTTGCGCAGTCCGGGTCTTCTCCTCTTCTCTATGGGGCTCCGTGTAGCTCCGTGTAGCTCCGCCCCGTCACGTGCCGATTCCAGCCAATCAGGAGGCTGGAATCGGCAATGGACCGCACAGAAGCCCTGCGGTCCATGAAGACAGAGGATCCCGGCGGCCATCTTCAGCAGGTGAGTATGAAGACGCCGGACCGCCGGGATTCAGGTAAGCGCTGTGCGGGTGGTTTTTTTAACCCCTGCATCGGGGTTGTCTCGCGCCGAACGGGGGGGGGGTTTAAAAAAAAAAAAACCCGTTTCGGCGCGGGACATCTCCTTTAATTATGAGACAGACGGTTAATTTCTGCTGTCTGATTCATCCAGCTCTGATACTAGCTAGATACAGCGCCTTAAACCCTATATAGAGAACTCATAGTATGATATCACTGAGCATCTAAGTATAGGTATCGGTCTCAGGCTCAATTAAATGCTGAAATTGTTTAAGTATAGCTCTTGCAGTTTAAATTGCTTAATGGAAACTCATGGTGTAATAACCATGAGCTTATTGACAGCCCTGGTATGGAGTGCTCACCCCCTCACTTAAGTAGGGGAGGCACCGCCTCCTCGCATGCGTGACCCACCTTCTCATCTACCAATGAGGTGATCGCTACAGCCGCCAAGCCCCCGTTGTCAGCTTATCGCGAGAACGCGATGCGTCATAGTGAAGTGGAGCATGCTCAGTACATCTCGCTTCGGAGATAGTAAAAATATCATCGAGATGCGTAATGACGACTGCGCTTGCGCGAATACCTTCCCATGCACATGCACTGTGCCGCCAGATTGACTGATAGTGCCTGTGGCCTCGGAGGTAATTTATACCTAATGCACCTGCGTGGAGCATCTATCTGGCGCCTGCGCAGATGTGCCACTACTGGAGATAGTCGTCGTGAAGTGGCGCATGCGCAGTACATCTTGTTTCGGAGATGGGAAAAATATAGTCGAAAATGAGCAATGACGACTGCGCTTGCGCGAATACCTTCCGATGTGCATGCGCTGTGCTGCCAGATTGACTGATAATGCCTGTGGCTTCGGAGGTAATTTATACCTAATGCGCCTGCGTAGAGCATCTATCTGGCGCCTGCGCGAATGTTCCACTACTAGAGAGTCTCCACAGTGCTAAAACTTTCTGTGCTGGCCATGTGTTTCTAACGCCTGCGCAGTGGCACTTCTTTTAGGAGTCTGTAGAAGGACATGTAGATAGATACTTAGCGACCGCGGTCATCAATACATTGTCCATAGTTGGCTAGTGGCTCAATGGATTGTATCACATATCAGGTAAGCTATTTGTAGCAATTCTAATCTGCCGCCAGTTGGGAAATGTTGAAAAAGCAAGTTTCTGTCTTCAATCGATTTTAACGCCCAGTCAGCTCTATATGATGTTTCAAGGGTCTGTATACAGTTTATAATCAGTGCCGAATGTGTCTCATGACTATTGACGATGTGCAGACTATCCTATAATTTTGTCTCCAATATGTTACTAATAACTAGAAGAACATGTAGATAGATAATTAGCGACCGCGTTCATCAATACATTGTCCATAGGAGTGTCCAGAGTGAGCAGTCCTGTATCCATGTCCATTACAGCTTGCTGTTTGTTTGATGTTCAGGAACTGTATATGCTTCATATAGGCTGCTTTAAAGGCGAAACGCGTTGCATACCTTGAATGAACCGTCACTTTGGAACCTTTGAGAACATCTCTACCATCTATCTATACTACATGCCATCTGGGATTAAGGGGTGCCGCGGACCAGGCACCCCTACAAAGTAAGTCATCCCTTCTTTCCAAACCACTGGAGCATCAGGGTTTTTTCCCCTTATCTTCATAGATAGTGAGAGGTAGGAGAAGCGAGACCCTCGAATTTCCCAGGGAGAAGGGAAATGTAATCAGATACACCTGCTGTGGTGTTAGGGCAGTCAACCCATTGACCCATATCTTGGTAAATTTAGCCAGGCAACCTCGGGTCATATATGTCAATTTGTACAAAGGTATGACCCCATTCACTTCATGCTGCCAGACAGCTCTAGTAGGTTTTCTGGGATGTGAAAATAATAACAATTCTTCTTATTTATTTTTTTTAGCCCAAGAAAACCCCATTAAAGTAAAAAATTAATAATAGTGCATTACTCTATCCTGGGTATTGCTTTGCTTGCACCATTTGCTTGACTGCTCCATAGTATTGATGGTCAGACTAAGTGATTGACAGGTGTGATTTAAAACTACAGGTCTTGTTGCCCAGTCCTATAGACACCTCTCATTCCAATCATTATTCACAGACGTGACTTGGTTAAAAGTAATAAATTTTATTAAGTTTTATCTAAAAAAACACGATTGGGCACAACAAAGGACACAACACAAAATCTAAGTTGTAATGGAAAGGCGTTAACCCACCAAATAGTGGATAGAAAAATGATTGGTGGGTTTCAAAATTACAACTTGGTATTACTTCTGATACTCCGTATTTCTTAATGTCGCACGTCACTTAGGAATACAGTCTGCATGGGGGCTGTTCATGGATTTCCCAAAAACCGGAACCCCAATTAGATATCTGTAGTTTTATTAATATAATGACAGAATTCGACCAGAAATACTCAGGTTGCGGAAACGTGATGTTCAACCTGAGGAAGTGAATATCTCTGTCAAAAATACTGCCTAGTGGGCTGAAAAGTTTTTAACAGCTCAAAAGGACAGTATGTCAAGGAAATTGATTTTAGTCAATTTTTATTCCTTATGGCCAGTACTCCTACTCATGGCGACAATGTTTGAGCAGAAACTTTCAGATTGCAAAAAAGTGATATTCAACCTAAGAAGATAGTTATCTCTGTCAGAGCTTGTTGACTAGTGAGCTAAGACTTGTGAACGGCTCAAAAGGACAGTGTGTCAGAGATTTTAATTTTGTCAATGTTTTTTACTCATTATAAACAGTACTCCCACTCTACGCGTTTCACCACTGAGTGTACGTGGATCCTCAGGAGACTTAGTACTTAGAGAGTAGTAATAACAACAATAATGTTTACAGAGTTATGATGGTAAACAATTAGGGTATCACTCCATAGATAGAGTATCACTAAAATATTTAATCCTCAATCAGGAAATGAGCTCTTAGCGTTCAATTTGAGCTAGTAGGGTTTAACCTCGGTGAGGGAATAGATAAAGATTGTAAGTACGAGGTTCATTTCTTTCAAATGTTAAACCCTTCGTCTCTATCAATCCTACTTTCAATAGTCCCATGCCAGGTGTAATGGTCAATAGGATCTCCTTACAATGAGAGTAGGGATAAAGAGTACTACATGCATGAGATTACTGGGTTTGGAATTTTGGTCTGGAGGTAATAACTCTAACAGATCCAAATCCCCTATAAATGAGTGAAGGAGGTTTCAAGTCCTAAAGTCCTTAACTACTCATGCAAATACAAGCAATGAGGCCGTTAGCATAGCAGGACAAGGAGTCAATCCTCCCTAGGTACAGAGGAGTATTTTTCCCTACACCCTCCTTTCTTTTTTCTATCTTTTTTCCCCCTTTTCCTCTCTCCCAGTAAGCTCAAGGTTAATGCATGGACAGCAATCCCTACAGAAAGATAGAGTGCTCAAGAGGTCAGAGCATGACATAGGTTAGTTCCCATCGCCTTGATGGTAGGCTAGGGAGTGGGGGCCGTCAGGAAAAGTGGTGCTTAAATAGCTCATAGCCACACCTCCTAATGGGTTGGCCCCTTCACGGTAGCCAGTCATATTTGACCAGGAAGTAAATAGAGACCATGTGAGATGGTCTCACGCTGATCTCAGTTGTCGAGCCTCATGTGGTGCAGAGTGTAAGCTCTCGCCTACGACCTGAGGGTTTGCAAGTTCGATCCCCGCATGAATCCGGCAGCCGGCTCAAGGTCGACTCAGCCCTCCATCCCTCCGAGGTCGGCAAAACGAGAAACCAGCCTGGTGGGGGGCAATAAATAATAATTTCCCGAAAGCGCTGCGGAACAAGCTGGCGCTACACAAATGCCATGATTTGATTTGATTTGATTTTATGCAAGCGTGGAAGGCCGAATGATAGCAGCCCTCCATCTAAACGGACATATGTTACACTAACCTACTTGTCGATCAGTGTATATGATTGTGAATAAGATGTTAGGTGCGCTATGTGATCGTAGAAGCGCGCCAGAGAGGCGTTGTTATTCCGCTGACGTCATATCGTTGTAGGTGCGCCGACGTGATGACGTATGTACGTCTGGCGTCACGGCGCTCCTAGTCTCGGAAACTCCGGAAAGACTAGTATTAAGATGCGCCGGCGTCACGACGTGAAGCGTCCAACGTCAGCGCGTTACCTATCACCAGGACAACTGAGTAAACAGCTTACTTCCTAGCATCGCTCACCGCGATGACGTATAAGGGGGCAGTGATATGCCATGCCGGGATATGACCCGGGTCTATGACCCTCCGCCTTGGAGCAGATGAAGAAGGTGGTTTAGGCCAATCCGAGGGCATATATCGATCCCCTATTGATAGTGGGATATAGTCATGTCTGAGAACATCAAAGCCGCTGTTCAGGTTGACATTGATATGGGACAGCCTATTGATGTTGTATTAACAATTCTAAGAGAATCTCAATTATGTTTTGGGTCATTTGTTGTAGATGATAGAGACTCTCATACGGAATCTACTTTATTAGTCACCTTAATATCACATAGATTTAAAGGGGAACTTGGCCAAGTTATTAGATTACATCATGAAAGTAGCTGCATTTTCAATCACAATGCTACTTATTGTATTTCTTATATCATCAATTATTTCCTGTTGGAAAGTAAAGGAGTAAAACCAGCTCATCTCAGCTGTGCATGGACGTCAGAGTTTCATAGTCAAATCAGAATGAAACAAGGCATGGACATCCAGCATGGACCACATGGTTAAAAAACCATTGAAGGTTGGGAAAGCCATCCATGACATCATAAACCAGTAGTAGGAGAACCGGTTGATGCGTTTCAGACATTACTCTCCTTAGTCACATTTATTTCCTGTTATTTCCATACTACCAATATATTTTACATCAGTATCCTCAATAGACCTGACGATCTATGCATGCTATCACAATTACAGTCATACACAAGAGGGTCAATGTCATAAGAAACCAATTATCCTATTAATATGCTTTTAGTGTGGGTGGGGAAGAAATTCAAAGAATCTAGAGTGAACTCACACTAACATGAGGAAAACATACAAATTCTATGCAGCTATTGTGCTTGATTTTAACCTGGGAATCCAGCACTGCAATGTAACAATGCTAAGCTATGTATAGAGGAGTTGTAATGACTGTGGATGTGGAACCACGTTGTCAACCTACCCGACTGGTGATGACCCAGTCCAGCATGGCTGACAGCTGACCTTGGTGTGCAGAGGTAAGATACCAGATGTATGAAACACAGTCCGTAGGTGAGAACTAGGGAAGGAACCTTGCCCTAAGTTAGTAACAGGGAGAGGGAAGACCCTACCTATAAGCAGGGCTAGCATCCTGATAAGGATTACCCTGTGGTCTTCCTCTAGGGGCTGACTGGCCCTGACAGGACAGAACACCTACACAACCAAAGACAAACCTATACAGGGAGGACTACAGAAACAGAAGGAAGAACAGACTGACAAGGCTAAAACAGAGGAGCAGGTACACAGGAACTACAGACTGCAGGATACAAGGACGGAAAAAAACAAAGCACAGAGAATGGAATGATCACAAGATAACTGTAGAAGTAGGGGCTAAGCAAGAAGTTAGAGAGCGGAGCTCACAACAACACTACAGCACTGAAAGGAAGTCCCAGGTCAGCTATATAGGATGGTGATTAGAAAAGGTCCTACAGCTGGGCTGGAAGTCCTGAAGCCATTAACCCTAGAAGTACCGAAAAAGGAGATGAGTATGAGCTCAGGTTACAAAGCGAGCAGGACAACGCCCGCATCCACCAGACACAGTGGAAGAGGAGTTAGTCTGAACAGTGGACCTAACAGAAGTCTTAGGAGTAAAATGTAGGATGGAACTAAAATTCTTCAGTGCAATACTCTATTTGATGGCCAAATGGAGCAATGTGACCTTTCGAAACAAACTGTACAGTACCTATAGGAAATATATATGTTTGTTTTTGTTCTTCATAGGCTCATATATTCTTAAATGAATCTGAACCAAACTTGGTACACATATTCTTCATGATCCAAGTGAAAATACTATGGAGAGGTGGAGGGGTTTCCACTGTTTGCTGCTCATAGCATCCAATCACTGCACAGCTTTCATTTTACTAGAGCCGCTTAAAGAATGATGATTGGTTACTATGTGCAATAACACAGTTTTATTTTACAAACTTTCAATACAAGTCCAGCAGAAAGCAAAAAAAGTAAAATTACTGTAAGTGAGTGAAACAAGTGAACAATGTGACCAATGACGTAAAAGGGTTCTCCAGGGTTAGAAAAACTTGGCTGCTTTCTTCCAAACACAGTGCCACCTTTGTCCGTGGGTCATGTTTTGTATTGCAGCTCAGCTGCGATTCACTTCAATGAAGCTGAGCTGCAATACCACACACAACCTTATTGACAAGGGTGACCCTGTGTTTGCAAAAAAGCAGCCATGTTTTTCTAACCTTTGACAACCCATTTAAGAATATGTGGGAAAGAGACAGGACATCAAGGGCTGCAGAGACTCCAGAATAGCATAAGACCCAAATTCATAAAAAAAAAGACGGAGCCTGTGCAACAAGAGTAGCAAAGCATTCCAATAAGTTGCTGAAGGGTTTTCAATATGATCCTCACAAGAACTATGATCAACATCCAAATGTTATTATTAGATGAATGGACCAAATATGTAGTTACTGTCATGTCAAGAAATTTAAAAAGGAGCCTCATGGAATTTGATGTAGGAGTGGAAACCTGGCAATGCTGGGTATATAAGATAGTGGAAATATATTTTTGGATTGGAATACTGGTTGTCATTTTAAAAGCGCCGTCAACAACATGGCCTGACACAGTAATGTCAAAATATTTTCAACACAAACACCGAGACCATAAAATGGCCCTAAACAGATTGAAACAACCCATAAAGTTGTGCGATAATAAAAAAGAAAAATCATTAGGCGTCTGACCTTGATAGTATACATAAATACTCAATGTATAGTAGTATATCACAGATGACGAGCTTCAATACAAGACTCAACGGTAAACCATCAGCAGCAGAGATAGAAATGCTGATGAGCTGTGCTTCTATCATTCAGCTTTCTTTTTCCTATGGATATTGATTGTGATTTTCAAAGCAAAAACATGCAATTTTTCACAACTGTACTGGCTGAGGAAGAAAATAGTTTTTCTATTTGCTGTTCCACATGTCCTGCCGGCAATTTCCTTGCTCCTATTTATGTTAAATAAATGCTTTAGGCAAAAAAAGAATATTAAATTGCTTGCATTTATTCACAGCTAGAACCTGTGGATGGAAACTGAGCAGAATACAAGTCCTAGAAATAGCATTAGTTTAAAGCTGTCTTATAGAAAAAGGAGAAGAAAAAAATCAAATCTTTGGACTTTTTGCAACATTTACTTTTCCCCCCTTTTATATTAAAGTATCCAAATCTGAGTTGGAACACATAAAAAACCCAAAGCCTGCTATAGCATACAGCTATAGCAGGCTTTGTCAGATGTAGGAGTTCCTCAGGATAGGTCATCAATGGTAGATCTGTAGCCAGTGCTCCCATTCAAGTGAATGGGGCTAAGCCTGCAGCACCATTCCAGGCTGCTGCACAGTATACAAGCTATGTGATTTCAGCACACAGCAGCTCTGGACATGAACACGAGCCCAATACTCTTCAATTCATGTCCTGTCCTGAGCATAGGTCATCAATAGTTTAAACTTGGAAAACCCCTTTAAGATTGCTTAGCATAAAGACTCTATTGGTAGTGCACTGTACTTGCCTCTATCACACACGTTGCTATCAATAGTGTTTTGAGGTTCATGAATTTAGGAGTCAGTGAAAATGACATACAACGCCCCAAATGTATTAAAGTAGCACAAGTAGCATAATAAATTTGGCAGAACTCACTAGACATATTAAACACACTCCTCTCCTCTTCCTTATCCTGTCTTCTGACTGGCTAACATGTACACACTTGCACAAGAACCTAAGAGCACTACCACCGGCATGGAGCAAGTGGGTGAGCCATGGAGACCCGAGAACCACAGATCTGCTGGTCGACCTGGTAGAGTGCTATACTGCAGCTGAAGAATTCCCCAAAATACCAGATTGTTAGGAGGGCTTGGTAAGACTGTTCCAGGGTTTAAGGATAGAGATGAGCGAACCTACTCGGCCATGCCCCTTTTTCGCCCGAGCGCCGCGATTTTCGAGTAAAATTTTCGGGGGGCACCGTGGGTGAGTGGGGGGTTGCAGCGGGGAGTGGCGGGAGGGGGGGAGAGAGAGAGGGCTCTCCCTGTTCCCCGCTGCTACCCCCCGCTCCGCCACGCCTCCCCCCGCCCCCCGAATCTTTTCACCCGAGTACGGAAGTACTCGAAAATCGCGGTGCTCGATCGAGTAATTACTCAAAACGAGTACGTTCGCTCATCTCTATTTAAAGGGGTTGTCCCGCGCCGAAACGGGGGGTTTTTTTCAACACCCCCCCCCCGCCCTGTTCGGCGCGAGACAACCCCGATGCAGGGGTTAAAAAAGAACACCGTAGAGTGCTTACCTGAACCCCCGCACTCCGGTGACTTCTTACTTACCTGCTGAAGATGGCCGACGGGATCCTCTCCCTCGGTGGACCGCAGGGCTTCTGTGCGGTCCATTGCCGATTCCAGCCTCCTGATTGGCTGGAATCGGCACGTGACGGGGCGGAGCTACACGGAGCTACACGGAGCCCCATTGAGAAAAGAAGAAGACCCGGACTGCGCAAGCGCGGCTAATTTGGCCATTAGACGGCGAAAATTAGTCGGCTCCATGGAAACGAGGACGCTAGCAACAGAGCAGGTAAGTGAAAAACTTCTTATAACTTCTGTATGGCTCATAATTAATGCACAATGTACATTACAAAGTGCATTAATATGGCCATACAGAAGTGTATAGACCCACTTGCTGCCGCGGGACAACCCCTTTAAGGATGCTGGGAAACATGTAACGTCATTTGGTGGTGAGGATGATAATGAGACTGTGGGCTCGACAAAGCCTAAAGGATAGAATTTTGTGCAAACTAAGGGGCACATAAAATATCTTTGGTGTAATGACTTGATCCATATTGCTGCAAACTGCCCACCGACTGCTGAACCAATGCAATGTGTTGTTGCCTTTTTGAAAAAGCCTATGTCAATGTTCACACAGGTGGTGTCATATTAAGAGATGAATAAAGTGTCCCCCAGCTGTCTAGTATCAATCATCTGCCGTTCAGGGTACTGGAAAAACTGAGCTGACTCCTTTCCCTTTGATTATAGAGATAGATTAGATAGATAGATAGATAGATAGATAGGAGATAGATAGATAGATAGATAGATAGATAGATAGATAGAATGACGTGGCTGTAGTCCCACATGGCTTTGCAACACGGCAGTATAGTTTGTAGGTGGAAGAGTTAAATGCTGTTCAGCATATAGGAAAGCTGAGTGCTAAAATAGAGCTTTGAAGTAGGCTTCAGCAAAGGCTGTGACATTCAAACCCCCCCCCACCACCACCACCACCACCACCACCACCACCACTCCCCCCAGGGGGTCTGTGATGTCCTACAGCCCCTGTAAAACCAGAGCTAGCAAATGTTTACGTTAAGAGATGAGGACAGGAAAGCCTTCACCAGCCAGTAGGTTCTCCTTGTGTAGCTGGTTTCAACCAGCCCTGATAACATTTAGAGCCAAAATTCAAATAAAGGAAAAACTGTAATTTGGAAATTATGACTGAGTGGTACGTCGCAGCCCACTGATAAGGATATTTTGCGAAATGTCAGATCACCATGAATAAAATGCTGAGATTCCCATCCTTGTGAGATGTTCAGAGACTCCAGAGCTGCATAGCTTGGAAAACATGTATGCAAGCAAAGTGGTTTGTGGGCTCAAAACGTATGAAAAATCATAAGAAGAAATGTCGTCGTCATATCTTCATGATGGATCCCACCCACACGGAGTTATGAAAGAAATATGGATTTCCATGTCCCTGCGCTTCGATGTAAGCTAGGAGCTAAATGGGAGTTACCCTGCTGAGGGTTTAAAAATCACACAGGGACGTATGCTCAGGGTCAGCACACCCTTGGAGGTCATGATACGTGAAGACTCCCCAGTAACCCGCGAGCCTCCACACAAAAGAATGGTAACACTCCTATTTTAATCCTTGTTTTATTACTGTCTGTGATATCCCATGTATGCCTCTTGCCTATTATCTTGTAACATCATTTTTGTATTTTTCTATAAATAAGCACTGCTACGTTTTAGAAATAAACTTTCAATTAATTAGTGAACCTCGTTTGTGTTAACACAAAACCATATCTCCAAAGACATAATTGTGGGTAATTAGCATTCAGGTCCAATGCCCTTCAACATTGGTGGTGGCATTATGTATTGTGTGAGCATTGTAGAGCTCTGGAGTGCACTAGAACGCCCAGGTGGATGATTTGAGCTTTCGCTTTGCATGCACACAGAAGCCTGGGAGAGCTGGGTACAAATCAGCCGGGATTCTAACGACTTCAAGCTTGCAATCTCAGCTATATTGGGCACAGGGCTAGGCGGATTGCTGTAGAGTTGTGACAGAAGGTGATGGTTGCTTTTGTGCTTGATGTGCAGTGTCCCGGAAAGTTGGGTACCAGTCACTCCCTTAGCCTTCCCCCCTGTATGTGACAGGTGGCATGTACTACTGCTTGCGCAGAGTTCAGATAGACATTTGTGCAGCTTATTAATGTAAGATAAAAATTAATAGCATTATTGGACTCTGGGAGTGTGGTAACATTGTAAACACCAGTCTTGTCTGTTCCTATGTCAGTCTAACTGTGCCACAGGGATGCATACCTTTAGCTACCAAACTACCGTTGTTTCTTTACCACTCCCTATGGGTCTGTCTATAATACATAAATATTGATGTCTGAAAAGATGGCTTTCAAAATATTTTTTTAATCAAATTGATAAAAAAGTGGGAAAGTACAGTGCTGCAGTCATTCGTTCCAAAACCTTTGAAGAACAGGTTAGCTATATCGGTGGAACTGACTCTGCCTAGCCCTAATTATTCAATACAAGAAGTAAAGTCTTTATCTGATGTACAAAATAAAGAGGCTAACCAGTTGGTTATGTATGTTAAAGAATTCTTTCCTGAGATAGCGGGGCAGAGAGTGCTTAGACACTACATTGTAACAGAAAACAGTGGTACTATACGGCTCTGCAAAAGTTGAGTACAGTGTCTAAGTTTGACACACATCCCATGTCATGAGTTAAAAACAAGAGGGAAAAAAAAGAGGTTTATGGTGGCAGTTGGAGTCCGAGTGGCGTTAGCAGGCGGGAGAAAAAGAGGGGTATTTGTGAGGGAAATGGAGATGTGTTCCTCTCAGATTCATCTCCCATGTTAGGTACCAGAGAGTCTACCTGCTTGCTGACTGATTAACTAAGTCAGTGGGTTGATATTTAAGGAGCAGCTAGCAGACTTGTAGTTGCTCTACCAGGGGAACACAGAAAGATGGTCTGTGCCGCTAAAGTGATATGTGAGTATGGTTGCAAAATATGGTGTTTGGCAAGGTGAGAGAGAGAATCTCTCCAGTTGGTAGTGAGGGTATCACTGTATGTTAGTAAGTGCCACAGAGGCAAGGTGTTATTATTTTGTTCCTGCTGTATTCTGTTTTCACACCTGCACTGGGGATTCTGCTTTCCTCCTCATTCGGTGAGCAGGAAAGGGGAATGCCTGCAGCCAAATGGGTCAGTCTCTGCACATAACTGAACAGAGCTGGGCGGACACCACTGAATATAATGGGGTCCGCCCAGCTTTAGAATGAAAGAAAAAAGGCTGCAAGCAGCTCTTTTTCTTCCGGTGTTTTCAGCCACATCTGTGACAGAACCTCCATCCAGAGGTTCCAACACAGATGTGAAACCGGCCTAAAGCTAGCTGAGTGTCCGTTCAAAATATACTCCTGGCTGCTGACTTTGTCTTTTGGTGAAAAGAACTGTGTCATTTGACCACAGCAAAGCCAATCCCGTCACAATACACAGGATATTTCATTTAATATTAAATTTGTAAATGGTTACCAAAGAGAGAGATATGTAATGCTCCTTATTTTATTGCAAAAATATTTGACTTTCTCATTTTTTTCAGAAATTATGCATTTTAGTATTTTTCTAACAGATGGGACTGGGTTCTTGGTTCATAATTACTTTTTTTTAGTGTCCCTTTTTTCCTAAAGTGATTAAAAATTGCCATCAGTTGTCCAATCTGTTAAATCTTTAAGTCCCTATGTCATACACTGTCCGCACCTTAGGCTCTGCAGTAGTTATAACCCTTCTTATATCACTTGTGTCAGACGTATTCCTTTAAGTACCTGTCACAATGACCAACAAATACAAAGTATGCATCCTTTTTAGTCATAAAAAATTAAAAAACACATTATAAACTATTAGCAAAGCCTCTGCACCTTACTGCCACTTTAAGTTTTTCATCCTTTCAAACTTAAAACCATTGAGTTACAGCTGTGTCATTCCAGAAAAAGAGAAAGGTATCATATTTACAAGATTGTTCTCTTTCTCTTAATGATAGCAATAACAACAATTCCAACAAAAAAGGTTTTCTTGTAGATATCTTTATCATCATGTTACTCTTCAACGGGACACAATTCTTACTCATGTGGCTCTAAAAGCTAAATAATTTATTTTCGAGGTGATTGGATACAAAATAATATATAAAGAATAAAGAAGTAGAAGGTCAAAAAAAGTTAAAATTGAAGAGCTTCCAAAACATAAATTCAAAAAATTACATACACATTTGTTGATGTACACCCTGCTTTATGTGTGTAAGTTCTGATTGTGAAGTGGTCTTCCCCATTTCTGTTGATCTGCTATTTGTAATCCACTTTCATGGAGGGAGCTTGTAGCAAGCCTAGCATTCTGCCAGTGGTTCACTGCTCTGACTACCTTGCCTTTATTTCCCATGCTGCAATCTCTGGTCCAATCAGCAGGAAGGCAGTATCTGAATGTCCACCCCTCTGCTTTCCCAGGACAATGAGGGAATTAGGGCTATTCTGGCTAAATGGTTAATAAACCCACACAGTCAGACACCCACATAATATAACAGCAGAAGAGGCAGAAATTGTGGAGATGCTTATCACAGTGTCTACATATCTGTCAGCCTGCAGCCTGTGAGTGCATGGAGCCTCCTGTGAAGATAGCCCCTCCCCTGTTGCTATGGAAATGTCCCTGTGTCCTTGTTATTATAAAGGCTCTGCACCTAAAGACAGAGGGTGGATTGCAAAGAAGCTGGAAGTGACACCCTAGTGACAGCCACTTCAAACATGATTTACAGTGGTAAAGCAACAACATTCTTAATGCAAGTATATTACATAAATGATGAGATTAATACAAGGTAGTAGATGAGCATACGTTGTTTGAAAAGTTTGAGAGATAGGAGAAACTCAAGCTTCGCTATTGTTTCAAATCTGAAAAGATCAAGGTGAGCTGAACACAAGAAATACTGATATTGTTATATACCATGGTGTTCTTTCAAACATCTAAAGTGTTCACTGCCAGGAGCTCAACCCCACTGTCTGGATGCTCAAGTAACAGTGATTGAAGTGCTTCCTGCTGTTCTGCAGAGCAGTCATTAGGAATCATCATACTAGAGGTGGCTTCAACTCACAGCACTAGACACATTAGGTGGATGTTCTAAAAAGGTAATCAAAAACACCAGGAGGCGCATCAAGAATATAACAGCAACATCTCAACACTGAGCATTTTTTCCTAATGTTTAATTTAAAATATTTTTTGTTGTATCTATCAGAAGAATGTAATATTTAAATAAAAGAGGGTCTATTAAGGCCAGCTGCACATGGCCGAGTTGGATTCTGTATGTGGGAGCCTGACGGCCACACGTCCCTGTCATTGCCGCCGCCTCTTCTGTACTGCGGATGGTCCGCACGGCTCACCATCGAACATGCGTAGTACAGATTTTTTTTAAAACCCCTGCTTTTCCCTTGTGATGACAGGGGATCCGTGTCCTTTCCACAATGTCAATTGTGGAAGGGCTGCAGGTTGCTCGGCTTCCACTGATTTCAATGGAAGCCGTCCGCACAGAATCCACTCAAAAATAGAACATGCTGCGAGTTTTCCTCCACAAGCGAAAAATTGCAATTGGCTTCCACTCGTGTGCAGGAAAAACTGCTTTTCCATAGCATGCTATGTAAGGTATTTGCTGCGGGATCCAGAGGCAGATGCCCACTCCGAATTCCGCAATGCAAATACGGTCGTGTGCAGTTGGCCTAACAGAAACAAGGGACCATCATCTAGATCAGAGATTACATATGTTAGGACTTCATATGGCTAAAGATTCACAGTAATGTTTGCCATATGATGCCCACCAACATTTTACTTTTCAGTCTGTATGCAACTATCACACAGCTGTGTTGCAATTGAAACTTTTGAATAGATCTTTGTCATTGACAATGAGCTATCTACTTTCCCCGAAAATAAGACACTGTCTTATATTAACTTTAGCCCCAAAAGAGGCACAGTGTCTTATTTTTAGGGGAAGGGGGCTTATACTCACCTGGTCCGCAGCATCCCGATGGTCTTCGGCGGCGCTGCGACAAACTGCGTCTTCCCCGTCTGACATCTGAGCTTCTTCCTGGTGATGGGGCTTTGAATACCCCGCCTCCAGCAAAGTGAGCGCTGTGGTTGGCTCATCGAGCCCCAGCCAGCCGACCACAGCCGGCGCTCGTTGAGCCAATCGCTTCCACTCGGTAAATGACATCACTAAGTGGCTGTGATTAGCTGGGGATCGATTAGCCAATCACAGCACTCCCTTTGCTGGAAGCGGGGTATTCAAAGCCCCGTCACCAGGAAGAAGCTCCGCTGTCAGACGGGGAGGACGCAGTTTGCCGCAGCACCACCGAAGACCATCGGGACGCCGCGGACCAGGTGAGTATAGATTTTTTACTTTAATGCAGGTTAGCTAGGTCTTATTTTCAGAGGAGGCTTTATATTTCAAGCTTTCCCCGAAAATCGGGGTAGGTCTTATTATCAGGGTGGGTCCTATTTTCAGGGGAACACAGTATAAGCAGGATATACAGATGCAAGAAAACGTAAGTGAACCTGGATTTTTGCATTGATTACTAATAAAATGAGGTCTGATTGCTTGTTATCTAAGATGCAATTATAGATTTACACAATCTAATTAAGAACAATTAGTATTATCAGTCATATCTTTTCATAGGCACATTTAGTAAACATTCGCAGTACAGGGAAAAAAGTAAAGGCCTGTTTACACGCAATGATTATCACTCAAAATTCATTCAAACGACCACAAATGAGGTATAATCGTTGCATGTAAACGCTACCATTGTGCACTTTTCGTCTAAACGATGATTTTTAGGTGAATTTAAAATCCATTGTTCAGACCGCATGGTGTTCTCCGTGATAGCTTGAAATTACATTGTATTCTTTTAGCAGCCTGTACGAAAACAATGGAGCTGATTGCAGAGCTCAGACCATCTGATAGGCACTGCAAACAGCTCCTGGAGGCTCATTTACACACAAATGAAGCTAATAAAGTGTTAATGGACATTAGTGTCCATTAGCAGCAATCACCTCCAATGAGACATTTCCTGTGGCTGCAAATTACATTTTTCACAATGTTAAGGAAGTGGCATTGTGGACCATTTCTCACTGCAAAGGTGTTTTAGTTCATCAATATTTCTGGGATGCCTTTACAGGTCAGGCCACAGCTTCTCAATAGGTTTAAGATCAGGACTCTGACGTGGCCATTCCAATACCCAAATAATCTTTTTCAATCATTCTTAAGTTGATTTACTTGTGTACTTTGGGTTATTATCTTGTTGCATCACCCAGTGTCTCTTCAGCTTCAGGTCATGGGCTGTTGTCCTTATATTCTCCTAGAAAGTGCTGTTCCCTCAATAATGCCAAGGTGTCCAGGCCCTGAGGTAGCAAAGTAGCCCCAACCACGATGCTCTCTCAATTTTGCTTCACAGTTGGGACAACATTTTGGTGTTGGTGTGCAGTGTTCTTTTTCATTCAAATAGTGTTATGCATTCGGGTTATAAAGTTCCACTTTTGTCTTATCTGTCCAGGAAACATTTTCCTAGAAGCAATGCAGAACACCCAGGTGGTCTCAATCAAACTTCGAACAGATCACAATTTTTTTTTTTTGGGGTGGGGGGAGCAGCGACTTCCTTCCATAAAGACCATTCTTGTTCCACGGTTTCCTAATTGTGGACACATGAACAGAGATTTTTGCACCTAATAGAGGCTTCTGTAGGTTTTTAGCAGTTACTTTTCAGTTCCTACCTCTTCCAGGGTTGCCTGTTGTGTTCTCGTAGTCTTGTTAACAGGATGTCCACTTCCACCTGTAAAGCACCTGTAAAACTCACACTTCCAATTTCCTCTCTTTAATTGAAACACCTTTTGACAATTAACCCTTAGAGAAGTCATTAACTGAGGTTCACATACCTTTTCCTCCCTGTACTCTGGTTGTTTACTCAACATGCTTAATAGATTATGTTTGACGATAACAATCAGACCAGATTTTATTAATGATCAATGCAGAAATCGCGGTTATTCGAAAGAGCTTGCTTATTCTTTATTGCCACTGTATATGAGTTTTGCTCTGAATAAACCAGCCAACAAGGATTTCTTTTTCCTCCTTTGTTAGAACTTGATGCATATGTGTTCCTTTTAATGCCAATTCCAAATAACCATATCGCAGCTGCATCCTGTTGAAATAAGAAAACATCTCACACTTCTACTGAACCAAACTTAGATCACTATAATGTTTTATGGCAATCTTTGTTTGGTTCAATAAAACCGTAGGAGTAGCAATGCATCTGTAAGTGCAGACCTAAATAGAAACAATGTAATTACACAAAATGCTACTCTTAGCTACAAGAATACTCTATTACTAACATGTGGGATAACAGAGGAAATTTATACTGCCTTTCTACTACCCAACCACTAACTGATTTATTGTATGTATACATTTATACTAGGAAACCGTTTTTTAAGCAATTTCCAGATACTCTCTGAAAAGTATATCAAAAGTAAACCTGCCCTAAAATTAACATTAAAGGAGATGTCTCGAGGCAGCAGTGAAATATTTTTTTTGCCCAGTCCCCCTTCTTCAGCATACATTACTAAGTACCAATGTAAATGGCTTTTAAAGCCGGTTCCTACTTACAGTTCTGGCGTTTCATGAACTTATAAAAAGTTTCCCAAAGATGGCCGCCGCTTCTTCTCCCTGCGCTTGCTTCAGCCCGACGTGCTCGCTCCCGAGACGCCGGTCACGCTTCGTATTAGCAGGGAGCTGTCCAGTGCTGATCCTTTCCCCCTGCACAAGTAACCCAGGCTTCGTAATAGCAGGGAGCTGTCCAGTGCTGAATTCTCAGCAGAAGGTACTGTAATGCCTCCCTGCAATTCACTTGCCACTGTTTTAGATGAAATAGTTTTTTCACCTAGATATATATGTGTGTGTATATATGCGTGTACACATCTTTTATATATATATCTCTATATATCTATATATAGATATATAGAGAGACATATATATAGTATACGTGTGTACGAGTATACGCATACGCGTATTCGTGAGTGTATATATACACACACATTATATATATATATATATATACACATATATATATATATGTGTGTGTGTGTCTGTGTATATATATATATATATATATATGTGTGTGTGTGTCTGTCTGTGTATATATATATATATATATGTGTGTGTGTGTCTGTCTGTGTATATATATATATATGTGTGTGTGTGTGTCTGTCTGTGTATATATATATATATATATATATATATGTGTGTGTGTCTGTCTGTGTGTATATATATATATGTCTGTCTGTCTGTCTGTATATATATATATATATATATATATATATATATATGTCTGTCTGTGTGTGTGTGTATATATATATATATATATATATATATCTCTGTCTGTCTGTCTATATATATGTCTGTCTGTGTGTGTGTCCCGGCGGCGGCGGGCTCGGGCAGCACGGCGGCGGCGGGCTCGGGGGCAGGCGGTGAGCTCCGGGGGCAGGCGGTGAGCTCCGGGGGCAGGCGGTGAGCTCCGGGGGCGGCAGGCTCGGGCAGCACGGCGGCGGGCTCGGGCAGCACGGCGGCGGGCTCGGGCAGCACGGCGGCGGGCTCGGGGGCAGGCGGTGACCTTCGGGGGCAGGCGGTGAGCTCCGGGGGCGGCGGGCTCGGGCAGCACGGCGGCGGGCTCGGGCAGCACGGCGGCGACCTTCGGGGGCAGGCGGTGAGCTCCGGGGGCAGGCGGTGAGCTCCGGGGGCAGGCGGTGAGCTCCGGGGGCGGCGGGCTCGGGCAGCACGGCGGCGGGCTCGGGCAGCACGGCGGCGACCTTCGGGGGCAGGCGGTGAGCTCCGGGGGCAGGCGGTGAGCTCCGGGGGCAGGCGGTGAGCTCCGGGGGCGGCGGGCTCGGGCAGCACGGCGGCGGGCTCGGGCAGCACGGCGGCGACCTTCGGGGGCAGGCGGTGAGCTCCGGGGGCAGGCGGTGAGCTCCGGGGGCAGGCGGTGGGGTCCGGGGGCAGGCGGTGGGCTCCGGGGGCAGGCGGTGAGCTCCGGGGGCAGGCGGTGACCTTCGGGGGCAGGCGGTGAGCTCCGGGGGCAGGCGGTGAGCTCCGGGGGCAGGCGGTGGGGTCCGGGGGCAGGCGGTGGGCTCCGGGGGCAGGCGGTGAGCTCCGGGGGCAGGCGGTGACCTTCGGGGGCAGGCGGTGAGCTCCGGGGGCAGGCGGTGAGCTCCGGGGGCAGGCGGTGAGCTCCGGGGGCAGGCGGTGACCTTCGGGGGCAGGCGGTGAGCTCCGGGGGCAGGCGGTGAGCTCCGGGGGCAGGCGGTGAGCTCCGGGGGCAGGCGGTGAGCTCCGGGGGCGGGAGGCTCGGGCAGCATCGGGGGCACGGCGGCGGGCTCGGGGGCAGGCGGTGAGCTCCGGGGGCAGGCGGTGAGCTCCGGGGGCAGGCGGTGACCTTCGGGGGCAGGCGGTGAGCTCCGGGGGCAGGCGGTGAGCTCCGGGGGCAGGCGGTGAGCTCCGGGGGCGGGAGGCTCGGGCAGCATCGGGGGCACGGCGGCGGGCTCGGGGGCAGGCGGTGACCTTCGGGGGCAGGCGGTGAGCTCCGGGGGCGGCAGGCTGGGGCAGCACGGCGGCGGGCTCGGGCAGCACGGCGGCGGGCTCGGGGGCAGGCGGTGACCTTCGGGGGCAGGCGGTGAGCTCCGGGGGCAGGCGGTGGGGCAGGCGGTGGGCTCCGGGGGCAGGCGGTGGGCTCCGGGGACAGGCGACTTACATGGGCGGCTTCTCGGCTGGGCTTCTCGTCTCCGCTCGGCTGGGCTGCTGAACTTTCTGCACCTTTCTGCTCCAGCGCGCTCCCGAGAGGTTACAGCTCGTCTGCGCATGCGCAGAAGAGCTGTAGCGTCTAACACACTGAAGCGGCTCGCGCTGAGCAGAAGACCGGACTGCGCAAGCGCGTCTAAAAAAGCAAGCTGCCAGCGAATTTAGACGGAACCATGGAGACGAGGACGCTAGCAACGGAGCAGGTAAGTGGAATAACTTCTGTATGGCTCATATTTAATGCACGATGTACATTACAAAGTGCATTAATATGGCCATACGGAAGTGTATAACCCCACTTGGTTTCGCGAGACCACCCCTTTAAGTATCAAACTACTAAGGCAGCTTCTTAAAAGGTGTCAATCAGACACTTGCTGGTGCGTATAAAAACATTAGTTAGAATAGTCAAACTTCAGGTATTTACATTGATACATAGAAGAATAGTGATAAAGGAAGATGTGCGGGAGATATTCTATCACTCACAGAAATGTTGTCTATTTTCCACTTTTATGGTTGTGTTTACTGGCAATATTTCATCCACATGGGGAGCTGAAACATCAATACAGTAATAGCTTGTAATCTAGTGGATATACTGGAAAAGTAGAAACTTCTCAGCTCATTGGGTAAATCTTTTACTCTATATTGGCTCAATTCCGTAAGTGGCAATTGCTAAAATGTCATTATTGGAATCCATCACTCAAATCGATGATACTGTTTTTCTCAACAGGTCTTCAAGTGGCCAGTCCTTTAAAGTTAATGGAGAGCTGAGATCTCCAGCAGTTTTATACTCAACTGGTTTCAAAGCATTGAATTTTATCCAAGTGTTTTTAAAATACAGCAATCATAAAAAGAGGAAACAGTGAAGCAGCAGGGGTTGACAAAATCTTCTGGAGGTAGAGGACAAATTTTGATGTGGAGATGCCTGTAAACTGCTGAATATCAGAGATACTGCAGCTTGATTCCTAGTTGTATAGAAAGTACCAGCTACGGTTTGTGGAGGTGATTTTTTTTCTGTCCTAAGTGGTATGGACATGCATATGAATGGTAGCATAAATTAGTTTTTTTTTAATCCAAAAAGTTGAGTAAGTGACATGTAATGCTAAAAAAAAGTCAAATATAGCAAGCAGTCAAGGCAGCCAGTACCTCGCGGTGTTTCTGTATGTTTCTGCAGCTTTCAGCAAGAAATGAGTCCAGTTTATTCATGAAGTACTGGAAGCCCTGCTGATCCACCCAGACCGACAGTCTTCTAGATATTACACTGCATACTGAGAAAACTACCCATCATGGAAGGATGGGCAGAACTACTAGATCCTCTTCAATGTACAGAACCAAGAGTGGATCGGGAAATCAAAGTGGCCATAGAAAAAAATTACAAAGTGGCCCCATGTTGTAGTTGGGTCCAAACCAGCAGCAAGTGGGGCAAACAAGTAGGCAGAGGTCAGCAAATTGCTAGTGGCAGCCACAAAGGCGGTGGGAAGGGAAGAAGCCTATGTGGAGTGCAAAGCTTGCCACAGCAAGTTTACTATGACGTACAGAACATGTCAGACCTGGAGGTAGATAACATTAAAGTGCCGTCTGTCTATCCCGTTAAGCCTCCATGATGTAAAGGATCATCATTGACTCGCCTGTCTTTAGCTTCTATGACAGACAGACATTTATGTTCTTTGTCCTGCGCCCGCATGATCCTTGCGCTGACTGACAGTTGTGGTCTTGCTGTAATAGTGAGGATCAGAAAAACTCAGATCCCTTTCATTTAACTCCCTAGAAGCCACAGTCAATAGTGACCATGGTATCTAGGTGATTAGACAGAGGGAGGGGGCTCCCTCTGTCCCCATCGGTCTCCCACAAATGTAATCGCAGGATGCTGATGGGTAACCGTAGTTCAGGCATGCAGCTCAACCTAACAGATTGCTTTGCAGTTTTAGATGCACAGGGAATAATTCTTTGCTACGCTACGCTTTGCTACGCTACCAAAGATCACATTGTGAGTCTAAATAAATAACGGAATAAATGTTAGTAAAGTTTATTTCCAAGATGTACACAGATTATTTTTTTTTTCATTTTGTGAAAGTGTAGAAATTTTTTCATTGTGGTTGAAAACTACAACAAAAATGCTGTATGTGAATGCAGCCCCAATGTTTTGAAGAGCAACTTACAAAATTCTGCAGTTATCATATAAATACTGTTTTAACAATTTAATTTTCCCATTGACATCACTGCATGAGGGCTTGATTTTTGAAGTTTAAGTATATTTTCAATCGTACCATTTAATGTAACGAATAGTTTATGGAAAATTTTTCACCTGTGGTGAAATGAAAACAAAAATGCAATTATGCCATTTTTGGAGGATTTACTTTTTACTGTGTTCAAAGTGCAGTAAAAATGACAGGAACTTTGTTCTACAGATCAGTGCAATTACTGCGATATCAAGTTTATAGAGATTTTTATAAAGATTTTCCATTTTTATAAAGTTAATTACATTTTTTCTAAAACAAACAGTGCTTTCTGTCAGCATACTCTCTGACTCATAACCTTACCTTTTGGTGGATTAGGCTGCATGAAGGCTCGTTTTTTTGAAGAGTGGGATGTAGTTTTTATTATTACCATTTTGGGGTGCCTACATCTTTTTGATCAATTTGTGTTCAAATGTTTTGGGAGCCGGGATTAAAATGAAAAACAAAAAAGCTAAATAATAATGAAAGAAAAATCGCAATTCTGTTTTTTTTCAGCCTTCACCATGTGGGATAACTACAGTATTGTGACTTCAGACTTTTATCTTTAGTAGACTCTGGAGTGCCATGCAAACCTATTGGCACCCTCCAATCATGCTATGGGGGGTGGAGGGACTCTGAAGAGGGTGCGCCCCTCCCACTGACTGTTTAGACATGTGATCACCTTTGATCGTGGCACCTGCTGTGATCAGAGCAATCTCTGATTGTGGTAGTCACCCTCAGCTGTCAGCTTGCAGAAACAGCTGATAATCAATAGATACAGAGCCGATTCAGCTCCTGCGCCTGCTCCATACAAACTTCTCGACTGCAGGTTATTTGTAGTCTCTTCTCAGTCCTTTATTGGTTAAAGCAGTTCTCTGGGTGTGAAATTTAAAAAAAAATTCAAATCTGTTAAATAATAAAACCAGTGGTACTTATCCCTTCCTTACCCCCAACGATCCAGCGCTGCAGCCCCATGGTCCTCGTGGTGTTTTTGCTTTGTAATAGTTTCCACATGAATGGTACAATGGTCAGTTGCCATTCTCCTGGCATCCAGAATCTGAGTAGTGATTCCAGGAACACTGCACATGACCTCTTATTGGCTGCAGTTGTCAGGAGTACTTGAGAGAGGAAGGACTGCAGGTGCAACACCAGATGGCTGGGGGTAAGAATGGCTGTGATTGGTCACAGTGCTCAGACAATCAGAGGCAGTGCTTCCAGGAGGTGAGGATTTTTCAATCTTCGTACAGAAGAAATGAACAAGATCAGTGCCGGGGACCCGGGGAGAAGACGCGCCGGAGCTGGACAGCGCTTCTAGGTGATGTATTATTTTTTTAATTTTCCTGCAGCTAGGCCTTATTTAAGGGCTTTGACAGTAGGATTTCCTACTGTCAAAGTTGCATTGCATCGCATGAAAACCCTGTTTTCATGCGATGTGATGCTCTGCTTTTTTAAACGCTGTCCTATCTTCTGCAGGTGCCATTAATTAGCGCTTTTAAAAATTGGACATGTGAACACTTTCATTGGAAAGCATTGGTTCTAATAGAGCAACTTTTTAGTGCACCTATTCATGCGCTAAAAAAAACGCTCGTCTGACCGAGACCTCAAATGTTTTATTATTTTAACAGATTTGAATTTATTTAAAAAAAATGTATAATGGCCGGAAGACCCCTTTAAACCTGATGAGCAAGCATTAAATAGGCTATCAATATCAGATAAGTGGGCTGTTTGATGGGGTCCACCATGTCCCTTTCATTGCTTACAATGATCTGTATTTAACAACACTGTACTTTTGTGCCTATTATTGTAGCGTTGACTTATTCACTTGAAGAGCTCAGTAATATAGTCAGACACAGGACACATTTTTCATACTTGTTAACAAACAGATGTTACAATTTCCTGGTGAAATTTTTTTTTTCTTTTTAAAGAAAACTTATTTATTGCAATATTCAGTCAGGCAGGACAACGGAGATTGTAAATATGCATTAGTAAGTACAACATGAATGCGCACCTCAATATGTATGGCTAGACAGAGACTAAACAGACAACGCACCCGCTGGAAGCATCTTTCTCAGTCTAATTAAACGCTTCCTTACACAGCAGCAGATGTCCTTGTTTGATCCAGTGAAATTAAAGTCAATATACTTAAAAGAAACAAAAGGTAAACAATTACCTTCAAAATGAAGTCTATAATTCCTGTCACTGGCTCAATCTATAACTGGGTGGAAACAGCAAAAGAAAAGTATAAAGAAAGTAGCACACTTCAGATAATCCTGCACGACAAAGGCCAAGAAAGAGACTAATTACACTGTGCAACACAATTGTTGTAACATATAAGCAGATAGGCGGCTTATAGTGACTTCAGTGCGCTGAATTCAAATATGATATCCGTTTTTTTCTGCCACGTAAGGTTTTCTTATTGTGGGGAATAATGTAATCCAATTGCCGTTTTTATTATATTTTTGGGAAATATGCCTATACAATTAATCCAGTAGGCTCGCCATTAACCTTGCTTAATAAAAAGAATAACAAAAGTGATTGCGCAACTGTTTCACAATCACTGTTACACACCGTGTGCTGACTGAACACTATAAGGGTAGGTTTATGTAACAAATAGGGCATGTTTCCACGGGTGGAAATGCTGCGGATCATCCACCACTAAGTTGTAATTAATGTACTGTGTTTTTACAGGTCATTGGTTAGACTGGGACTATTTTTCAAAATATCAATACCAATATGGCTGAGCGGCGCAGATGTCTGAACAAGCCAGACAATTTCTGCTACGTCGGCGCACAGTTCACAACAAAGACACAGCGGAGGAAAATTACATCCTTGGTAAAGTGTGACTATCACAAGTATTTCGGAATAAAGTTGGTAACCAAGATAAGAAGTGGAACCGCACATCATCTGTGTGTCATGTAACACTCCTCTCACACAGAGGCTGAAAGATGGTATGGCGAGAACAAAGAGACCACCTTACTGTTATTTCTGCATGACAAATACCAAAGGTTTCTCCAGTAAATAGAAAGATGAAATTTTGTATCCAGATATACCTTCTGCACTAAAACCTGTGCCTCAAGACGCCAGATTACCTATTCCTGATCCAATGGGATGGTTGCTATTGGCCTCTGGCTGGGCAGCATCCCTGAGACTACTATGGTGGCCACTATTACTACTCGGATCAATATAGGGGACACTTTTACTACTCGGTCCACTATAGGGGGCACTGTTACTACTTGGTCCATTATAGGGGGCACTGTTACTACTGGGGCCACTATAGGGGTCACTATTATTATTGAGGGCACTGTGGAGATCACTATTACTACTAGGGCTACTATGAGGGTCACTATTGGGACTCATTCCCATGGATATAAGCACATTTCAGTAGCGGAAATGCGATGTCTTTTTGCACAACGAAAAATCGCTTATGCCTGCATTTTCTGTCGTGTTTTTAAGTGCACAAATAAACTGCATATTTGCACATGCAAAAAAGATCATAGACAGGCTCATTGAAATAGTGTGCAAATAAGCAGATTTCCTGAGTACTGAAGGCTTAGTCACACGGGCGGTTTTTTTTGCCCGATTTGCAGATGCGCTTGTGATCTGCAAATATATATACCCAATGCTGTGCAATGGGATCGGTCACATGGCCGTTTTTTATGCGGATGTGCCGAGAATTATATGACACAACGATTCGCAGAGCGCATATAACTGCGTTCTGCGCAAATCGTTGTTCTTGTATATGTGCTCAACAAGGCCGGCGGCAGCAGCACTGACCCCATTGAGAACATATACTAAAGATCATTCTCCTCTGCCACAGCTGTAACAGCTGTGGCAGAGAACAACGATGTTCTCCCATTGAAAGCAATGGGCTGCCGGAAAGCACTGTATTAATTTTCGGGGAAGGGCTTCAAATATAAGCCCTTCCCTGAAAACCATCCAAAAAAGTGTAAAAAAAAAATATATATACTCACCTTTTTGCAGCAGCTGTGGCTCAGCCGCGTCCAGCCGGTTCTTTTCCTTAACTGCTTTCAGTAGTATTCAGCAGGCGGGGATTTAAAATCCCCACCTGCTGAATCGGCTGCCTCTGATTGGTCACAGCCCTCAGCCAATCAGAGGCAGCTCTCACTCATCCATTCAATGAATTCATGAATGGGTAAGTGAGAGCTGCCTCTGATTGGCTGAGGGCTGTGATCAATCAGAGGCAGCCCATTCAGCAGGCGTGGGATTTTAAATCTCCGCCTGCTGAATACTATTGAAAGCAGTTCAGGAGAAGAACCGGCTGGACGCGGCTGAGCCACAGTTGCTGCAAAAAGGTGAGCATATATATATTTTTTACACTTTTTTAGGATGGTTTTCATGGAATGGCTTATATTTGAAGCCCTTCACCGAAAATTAATACAGCGATTGCCGGCAGCCCATTGCTTTCAATGGAGCCGGTTGTATTGCCGGCTTCATTGAATTCAATGGGAGAACATCGTTCTCCACTGCCACAGCTGGGGCAGAGGATAGCGGGCAGCGCCCATGTGACCGAGCCTTTTGGGCTGATAAACGCTTTTTTTCAGCCGTGACGCTGGCTTCAGTCACGTGATTTTTTGTGAGCATCAGTTTTGCGCACAAAAAGAATTGCGCGAAAAAACACCCATGTGACTAAGCCCTTACTGCGAATTTGTGCCCGCCCATTCACTACAATGGATTATTGCAGTGTGTAATACGCCCCAAAAAGGTCATGCTGCATTTTTTTTTCACGCGATTCTACATCGCGCAAAAAAATAGCCTATTGTGAACGAACACATTTAAATCAATGGGTTCTATTCACTGAGTATTAACACACACAAGACAGCTCAGTCATTGAACACCGTTACAAAGGGAAGTACAATCCAAATATGACTGGTGACTTTTGCTGGTTCTTAAGGGAAAGTAATGTTTCTTACAGGAGGAAGTCAAGATCCAAGCAACATTGTCCACCAAAAACAGTGAAATTGTAATACTATGGCACATCCAAACTGTTATCATTAGAAATGAGCAAGCATACTCGCTAAGGCAAACTACTCGAGCGAGTAGTGCCTTATTCGAGTACCTACCCGCTCGTCTCTAAAGATTCGGCTGCCGGCGCCGGTGAGAGGTGAGTTGCTGCGGTGAGCAGGGGTGAGGGAAGACCAGGAGAGAGAGATCTCCCCTCGATCCTCCCCGCCGCTCCCCGCCGGCACCCGAATCTTTAGAGACGAGTGGGCAGGTACTTGAATAAGGCACTACTCACTCGAGTAGTTTGCCTTAGCGAGTACGCTCGCTCATCTCTAGTTATCAATCATCTTAAATAAGGGAAATGGTTAGTAAATTGAAAGTGAGACGTGCTGCTAGTATTCAATGTTACCAGTGCAATCAGCAGGTTTTAATTTTACAAAAACATATCAATTACTTTCTGTTATGAAAGTTTTTCAAAATTTCTTGCAGTGTTATTATTATTTCTCCCAGACTATTAGATGGATCAATTTAATAAATGTAATATTTTAATGTCACTAATGATTTTGTAAAAATTCAATGATCCAGCAAACAAAAAAGCATAAAAACAGCTTCAATCTTTATTGATCCATATTCAAATTCCACCGAACATAGAAAAGAAAAACCTGCTTATGCGTTTCAGATGCTTTGAATGCATCCTTAGTCGTAGATCATTTGCTGGATCATTGAATTGTTGAACTTTCTGACACATGCTTGGGATTTGTGCAGCTTGGATCAGAAGATCAGCGTAGACATGGTGAGCTGGTGCTGCTACAATATTACTTACTAATGATTTCTGTCACATTTTTCGCCCTGACTAATGTTTCTAATGCACCCTTCTATTGACTCACAGCCTATGTGCTGCTTCTAGGCACAGATCCAATACACTCATTACAGATCCTGGAAATGTTGCACCAGCATTTTCTGTTGATCTGGCATTGCCACTTTTTGAAAGTGTTGCAGCAAATCTTGACAGTTTTGTATAGCATTTAAAGATAATCAGAAAAATTCCAAAAAGTATTCCCGAATCTAGAATCACAGCTTTTTACATGTAGCACAAATTCAAGCAGTTAGAAAGGCAGGTGTAATGTGAGCATTAGTATCGAGAGAACATTTGAAAAGTTCAGTTAAAGTTAGTGTGAACCTCCTCCAAGTACTGGTGCTTTGCAGTGCTGGGGTTCTAGGTTTAAATCTGACTAAGGATAACATCTGCATGGAGCTTGTATGTTCTCTCAATGTGTTTCTTCATCATCACAATAATAATCATAATCATGTTTACTTAACATAGTTCATACATTTATGGATATGAATGAGCAAGGAAGAGGAGCAAGAGTAAAAAGGAAGGAAGAGGAAGAGGGAAGCAAGAGGAAGAGGGAAGCAAGAGGAGGAGGGAAGCAAGAGGAGGAGGGAAGCAAGAGGAAAAGGGAAGCAAGAGGAAGAGGGAAGCAAGAGGAAGAATGAAGGAAGGCAAGAGAAAGAAGGAGGAGGAAGAAGAAAGGAGGAGAAAGAAGAAAAAAAGGAAGTGGACGAAAAAATGGAAGAGGAGGAAAGAAAAGGAGGAGGAGGAAGAAGAAAGAAGAGAAGGAGAAAGAAAGAAGAGGAGGAGGAATACTTTTAGAGGGTTCAGCTATGATGGACTGCACGAGGTTTGGGTTTCTGTTGAACCAAACTTTTTACAAAGTTTGACCCGAAACAGGGTTTGACTATTTCAGTTTGTTCGACCCTTGTGAGCACAGTGGCCTAAACTGGATTAAAAAAAAAAGATGTACAGTAGTTTTGTAATGCTCACATTTGTAAATTTGCAGCGCCTGGCAGAAATGAGTCCTATGAAATTCATTAATATTCATATATTCACTGATCTTCCCCCCTGATAGTGATTGGCAGGTTTCTCTGTTGAACTGTGCTTAGGGAGAAACCTGTCAATCAGCAGTAGGAAGTGGGGTAAGGTGGTGGAAACAGCTAATATATGAATATTAGTTAGCTGCATCAGACTTATCTCTGTTGGGTGCTGACAACTTGCAATATAAGTATTATAAAAATCTTGAAGCAATATAAATGAGACACCACTGAAATCAGTTTATACTGTGCTGCCCACATAGTTGGAAATAGCAAATAATAACTGTTAATAGTAAGAAGACTCTTGTTACTCTACATTTATTAGATGTACAGTCAAATTGGCATCTTATTAAAACAGGGGCAATGTGAAAATCATAGACATTGACAGATTTATATCATTTACAGTATTTTCTACTTTTAAGCATGAAATGAGCACACATTCAGTCCATAGGGTAGTCTATAAATCAGGCCACTGTATCTCACTGAGAAAACTGACAACGTGACAAAATCAAAACAGAAAATAAATTATGGCTACAATTGACTCATGGATTGCACTTTCTGCTTTATTACTGCGTGTAGATTTCGCTCTGGATGCATCTATCCTGGAGCCTGTAGGGATATTTCTTTCTCCCAATATACAGAGCAAGATTTGATTGATAGGCAAACTCATAAATCAAATGTAGAAAAAATGTCCCCTTTCAATAAAAGTTATGTGTTATTTTTCAACCTAAGCCAAACATTAGTGAGAATCAAAGGAGGTCATTGACCTTGTGCGAGATGAAGGTTGCTTAGTATTGATGGTATGCTGTCAGTATATAAATTCATAATGGAAATCACACAAAGGACTATTCCAAATCTAATTTCTGAAGCTAAAAATGAATCTTAAAAAATATCCTTTTCTGAATCCTCAAGCTGCGAGCACAATATATTCTTTTATTTTACGCCTAAGAGAAGAAAAATCTAATGTGCCTATGCAAATCAATGGCGAAACGCATGTTTTCAGAAAGATGCACTGTAAAAAAATATATCATTTGATAATCGTGTTTAATATATATATATATATATATATATATATATATATATATTGTGGCGAGCTAATCCACAGAAGGGCTTGCAGAGGGTGTGAAAGCAGGCCTTCTGTGTGCTAATCAGCTGGGACAGCTGTAGGGGAGTGGTTGGAGGAGATAAACCCTCCAGACACACTACTGCAAGTGGGGAGTGAGAGGCTGTGGTAGCAGTGTCAGAAGTCTGAGGTCCATCACGTCTGATAGCGAGAGGACGACATCCCAGGTGGGGAATAGTGACGGGGGCCCAGTAAGTTGGAAACCCTGAAACTGTATTATGTTCTAGTACGTGTGTGAAATAAAACTGGTGGAAGCCAGAATTTCAAGTAATCAGGTGGTTCAAAACCTTTATGCATATGGTGCCAACTAGAGATGAGCGAGCATACTCAGTTCGGGTGTTTTTGCACTCGAACAGCACTTTTTTCGAGTAATTGACTACTCGGACGAAAAGATTCGGGGGGCGCCAGGGGGGGGGGGGGGGCGGCGTGGTGGAGCGGGGGGTAGCAGTGGGAAACAGGGGGGAGCTCTCTCTTTCTCTCCCCCCCCCCTCCACTTCCCTCTGCAACCCCCCGCCTCACCCCCGGAATCTTTTCATCTGAGTAGTCAGTTACTCAGAAAAAGTGGTGCTCGAGTGCAAAAACACCCGCACCGAGTATGCTTGCTCATCTCTAGTGCCAACCATCTTGAATGGAGAAGATGGCAATCCTAGTAAACGAGTTACCTCCAGGTTGCCTATATATATATATATATATATATATATATATATATATATATATACACACATAAATACATATATACTTGTTGTAAAAAACTAAAGTTAAAAAAAGCATCAGGAAGGGGTTTTGGGATCAAATTAAACTTCCTATGTGTGATTGTAACGCTGATATAAGTTAGCGATTACAATTTCGAAACAAAAAGATAATTTATTGCGGAAACCTGAGCACTTGATCGGAGGCTCTAGTACCCTGTTATACCACCTGTAGCTTGGATGGGAAATGTTATAGGGTTGACATGGAGGTATACAGGTTCCATATGGTATCCTGCAGCATATCAGTCCACGTTTGCTGTAACTGAGCCTTCAGATTGTGCAAGCTTGTAGGCTGTCGAAGTTGGCGTCCCAGCTGTTCCCATATATGTTCTATTGGTGATACATCTGGTGACCGGGTAGGCCATGGAAGTGTGGTAATGTTGTGAAGGTATTCCTGTGACAACTCTGTCGTCTGCTTCCAAGAAGCCTTTTCCAGCTGAAAAATGCCTCTTAGAAGCCCTACCATGAGAGGAACACATGTGGCTACAGGATGTCCTGAATATATTACTCAGCTGTCCTTGTTCTCCAATAGGGGTGGCTGACTGTCATATCTGTTGGCCCCTCAGACCATCACACCGGTAGTGGGGGCAGTGTGCTGCCCCACAACAAAGGCAGAATGGAGACGCTCACCCCTAGGTCTCCAGACACGAACATCCCCATCGTCAATGTCCAAATTAAACCTGGATTTGTTACTGAAGACAACACAGTTCTACTCCGTAGCAGTGCAGTTTTGTTGTTCACAACACTACTGCAAACAGAGACTGTAGGTGTCAAAAGCAGTATTCATAATGGGTGCGGTAAAATGAAATTTCCTTCAGCTAAGCGCCTTGAAATGGTACTGACACAGTGGTCTGTAATGATGGTGCCATCTGTGTTTGGTAGACGGACAATGAAACAGTTGGAGATACTTGTACTTGTCGAACAAGACGATACTTTCTACTGGTGGTTGGTCAAGAGCATCCTGAGCGACCCGCTATGCTCAATTCCATAAGATCCCACTAGCCTTAGTAGGCACAGACGCGGAAAAGGCTTTTGACCGTGTCGACTGGTGATATATGGAAAGAGTCTTATTTCATTTCAACTTCCCGACGGAGTTTATCTGAGCGGTGTTCTCTCTATACACGTTGCTTGAGAAAGGTGCTTTGTTGCACTGAAACGCGTCGCCTTATTAAAAGTTTTCATCTGACTTTTAAAAAAACTCCTGGATTACTATGCACTTTGGAGCATAGCTCTATACTGCGTTGAGGACACTCTGTGGAGGGGGCATTTGTGCATCATACCCCCCTCCTTTCAAGTAAGTGTCACACCTCACCATTACTTCTATGTGAATTCTTCCTTAGTGTATTCCATCTTTGAGCGCAGATCTTTTTTCTGACTATATGTTCTCTCTATACACGTGCCCCTACGCTAGACTCAAAATCAACGAGATCCTCTCTCCCCCCTTTGATATAAGGAATGGTACTCGGCAGGGCTGCCCCCTCTCTCCCTCCCTCTTTATTTTAGCATTGGAACCAATGCTACTGAAGGTCAGACAGGATCAGACAATTCGTGGATTGTCACTTGACGGCCAATCCCTCCACACAGCGGCATTTGCCGATGACATTGTCTTTCTTGTAACTGACCCACATAGGAGCCTCCCACGCCTTATAGATCTATTGAAGGAATTCAGCGCCGTATCCAATTTCAAGATCAATTTCGCGAAATCGACAGTGCTGAATATATCTATTCCTGAGAACCAATGTGGGCCTCTGAGAGCCAATTCCCCATTTACTTGGTCATCCTCCTCGTTGGACTTCCTCGGCATTAAGCTGCCCAAGCATGCAGAGGACTTATATAAAGAAAACTTTACCCCCCTGCTGAGCCAAATTAAACTGCTTCTCAAAACCTATGATGTACCATTCATATCATGGTTTGGCAGGAAAAATATTATCAAATCATATATACTACCTATCATTTTATACAAAATCAGAATGCTCCCAATCCACCTCCCTGCCACCTTCTTCAAGACAATTCGCTCGGTTTTCTCGAGCTTTGTGTGGAGACAGAGGAGACCAAGACTGGCACACAAACTGCTAACTAGGAGGGGCACAGAGGGTGGTATCGATCTCCCAGATACATACGACTTCTACCGAGCGTCTCAATTACGTTACTGGATAGATTTGTCACAGGGCCGCAGAGACACTCTTCTATCCGCGCTGGTGGAGGGTTACAGTGGAAGTACTTTGTCGAAGGACCTCTGGCTCCCGTCGGGGTCCCGGTATAAAGCGAAAGCTTTCAACCCGTTACTCAAGGGTCCCTGTGGGGTATGGGATGAGCTGAGAGCGGACCTTGCGCCGCTTCCCTCCCCCATCCTCCCACTACACAATATTACTACCACGCTAGGTCTTCCACTGGACCCGAGCACTACCTCTGTCTGGAAAAGATTTAAATCTTTAACAATAGCGGACCTCCAAGCTTTAGCACATCTTCAGCCAACAACCATCTTAAACAGGCTTTTGCCATCTGAAAAATTCTCCTTTTTACACAGAGCCCATGTACTGGGGATATTGGAGAAATTCCTCCTAACTTTTAGATCCACTAGGCCACGGACCGTCTTTGAGAAGGCCCTAACCGAAAATAAAGCCTCCCTCAGGAAAATTTCTTTCCTGCGGAAAAATTTTATAACTCCCCCCTCATCTTACAAACCAGCATTTATTACCTTGTGGGAAAAGGAGCTGAACATTACATTCTCAACAAGTGAAGTAGAGGCGATCCTAAAAACTTCATTTGGGAATTCGCCCTGCATACTTGCGCAGGAATCACATTATAAACTGTTAGCCAGATGGTACCGTACCCCCAATGGCTATTCGATCACAACCTCGCAACACAGGGTTCTTGCTGGAGATGTGGGAGGGACATTGGATCATACCTACACCTTTGGTGGACGTGCCCATTAATAAACCCCTTTTGAAAAGAGGTAGAAAAGATTATTCAGAAATTGTCCCCGAATTTATCCATCTCACCAGACACGGTCCTCCTATGGAGACCGTCATATCAATTCAACCCAATGAAAGACAGATTATTAGCCCTTCTATTTGATGCAGCGAAGTCCTTAATACCTTCTCTTTGGATGCAAAACATACCTCCTTCGATCAGACAATGGAAAGATAGTCGATAATCTTTACAATCTAGAAGAACTACACAGCTGGTCGACAAACTCTCACGACAAATTCACTCAAATCTGGGAGCCATGGGTGAGACCTGGGCAACTGGTGTGTTGGGATACTTGAGACGGTGTCCATCTACCCCTGGAAGAATCTCTAGCACTCACGCCTGATTCCAACTGCACCCCCTCCCTCTTACTCCCCCCCTCCTCTCCCCCCTCCCTTCCTTTGTCTGTTCCCCCTAGTGTCTCCTGGTCTCTGTTTCCCCCCTGTCTGTCCTGATCGAAGCCTCCAAGTTAAGCTTAGATGCAATAATGATAATTAGATCTGTTTCTTTCCATCGGTCGTGGCTTTTATGCAGCTCGCTAATTGATCTCTTCAGCAGTCTTGGTGAGATGACAGTGAGGCTGTCTTACTTCCTTTTCCATTTTTGACCATCTGTTATCTCCAGTTGTAGTTGGCCTAAGATCAACCTATGTCCTGTACCCTTCCTTTGTATGTATCAAAAACCTTTAATAAAAAATTTGATTTGAAAAAAAAAAAAAAAAGAGCATCCTGAGCGCAGTTGCTTTGTGTGCCTCACACATCCACTGGCCCAACACCTCCTAACAGTCTGGCTAGAACGGCCCAGGTGGCAGGTAATTCATTGATATGACCATCCAGCTTTTTATATTCTAATAATGCGCCGTCACTCAAACTCTGTTAACTGGGAAAAATTTCTCAGATTGCGTTGTAGAGGCGTCTAGTGATTACCAAGCTCTACAGAAGTAGAAGAAAAGGTCTACTACACACAAGTATCCTTTTTATAGGCCAAGGGTGGAATATATATTATATAATAATAAAATGTAATAAGAAATTTAAACACATTTTGCAATTAAATTGATTTACTACATCCACCCCTTTCAGCAGGAACCCTAAATTGACAGAATTTTTTAAGTTGTAAGAGAGGAATAATGGGGGTCTTTTCAAAGATTTGAACAATTCAGAAACCTTTATGATGTTTCCCATAGTTATTTTTTTCCAGTTCCTTCAGTTACAATTTGAATTTGCTCCCCAGGGACGGTCAGTATCTATGCGTATTAGGGTGGCCCTTATTTTGCAACTTTCTAAAACTTTAGCTCCCACCCTCCTATCCTGTTCCAATCCACAAAAAAAAATATCTCTGCCAAATTTTAGCTCAATCAGACAACTGCAAGGCGACCCTCATCAATCATGACATTTTGAAATTTCCACCCGGAAATTCATTTTTTCAGATAAAAATGTTTTTTTTTAGTTGTTTTACTTATAATCACTTGCAAGCACTCGTAATGGAAATTAATGAGAGTTTTCATTAATTTAATTAGCATTGCTATTGCTAAGTTAAGCCGGTGCTACAATTGCTTTAAAGGGGTTGTCCCGCGAAACAAAGTTGGGGTATACACTTCTGTATGGCCATATTAATGCACTTTGTAATGTACATTGTGCATTAATTATGAGCAATACAGAAGTTATTCACCTACCTGTTCCGTTGCTAGCGTCCCCGTCTCCATGGTGCCGTCTAATTTTCAGCGTCTAATCGCCCGATTAGACGCGCTTGCGCAGTCCGGTCTTCTCCGTGTTGAATGGGGCTGCTCGTGCTGGAGAGCTGCTCCTCGTAGCTCCGCCCCGTCACGTGTGCCGATTCCAGCCAATCAGGAGGCTGGAATCGGCAATGGACCGCACAGAAGACCTGCGGTCCACCGAGGGTGAAGATCCCGGCGGCCATCTTCGCAAGGTAAGTAAGAAGTCACCGGAGTGCGGGGATTCGGGTAAGTACTATCCGTTTTTTTTTTTCAACACATGCATCGGGTTTGTCTCGCGCCGAACGGGGAGGTTATTGAAAAAAAACAAAACCCGTTTCGGCGCGGGACAACCCCTTTAACATACAATTATGTTATAGGTGAATTATGTAATGCGATTTGCACATTGCACAATGTTGCATGCAGTACTTTTGCTGCATTACAAGTAATGTAGCTATTAACGGCGGAGTTACTTTTAACATGGTTCCCTATGTATAATGCTGTGCACCTTTGTTCTGCATTATACATAGGGAACATTATCGAGCTTTATCACGGCACTTAATGGAAGGATGATCCTGGTTACAAAAGTGAAATTGAAAAACAGTTGCTGTGAATGACGTTGCAGAAAGAGGTGCCAAACTAATTCAGGATTACAATAACATTCTCAAAAATGATGAAACTTAGAAACAATTTGTTTTTCAGATTGTTGCCAGAGACCGTAAAAAATATCCAACTGCCAGAGGCATAACTTGAAGCTCCTGGGCCCCAATGCAAAACCTGTAACAGGGCCCCCAACTATAGTGCTTTTTCACAGTACTGGGCTCCTTGTGTGGAGAAGAGAGGCCTTATGGGCCCCTAAGGCTCTTCGGTCCGGGTGCAACCACATACCCTGCATCCTCTTTAGTTACGCCAGTGCCAACTGCTACTAAATCCTCTTCTTAGGAAAAAACAATGTTCTTTATATTATGTTTTGATTCTATAGAAATTATTGTTGTAAATAAACTAGCGTTTCTCTTATAGAAGTTGTGTGAGTTATTAAAAAAAGCTAAACTTAAAAAAAAAAATTATGTTATTTCTGGAGCCTTTTCGAATTATCTTTTGGTAAATTTGATTCAGTATGTTTTTAAACAATTGCTAGGGTTGCCTGGATGCGTCCACATAAATTTCTCTAAGGGAAAAAAGAAAAAAGGTTGTGATAGGGAAGAGTATACCGCTTTTGAATGGAATTAATCATTGTGTAATGCGTATACTATGTTCCAACTTCAAGACGTTTGAGGGTCGCCTAGCAGTTGTCTGATTGAGTTGAAATTTTGCACAGCCTGTTTTTTTTGTAGATTGGAACAGGATTAGGGAGTGGAAGCAGGAAAAGTTGAACTTTCGGAAAATTACCTATAGCTAAGGGCCAGTGCGTATAGTTCAACATTCTTCGTTGAATTTTCTTGGGTGTTCTGGAGCTAAAAAGAGTGTCATATCTTATAATTTAGACAGATGCTTTCTTACAATTTACAGCAATACCTAAGAAAGGTAAAAGAAAAATACCGGTATTTGGGCCATATTAGTGAAGATAAATGGGGCGCAGTTTTGTGTGATTCTAAAAGTTAACAAGTATTGCAAATCTATTTTCTGCACAACATTTACCAGCATCCATTAAAGTTCTTTAACATGGGTATTAGATTAAACTCAGACTGTCCAAAATGTGGATGGTGTAGATTTAATGTATATGGTCAGGGATTGTGTAAAATTGTGTGAATTTTGAAATAGGGTACTGGAGATAATTAAAAAAATATATCTGACTGATACTGGTCTACATCCCAGAACTGTATATTGGGTGTTGCTGATGGGCAAACTATTTTGGGAATTCAGAGAGCATTGTATCAGGAGTAGAGATGAGCGAGCATACTCGCTAAGGACAATTACTCGAGCGAGCATTGTCCTTAGCGAGTACTTGCCCGCTCGGAAGAAAAGATTCGGGTGCCGGCGTAGGTGAGCAGTGAGTTGCGGGAGTGAGCAGAGGGGAGCGGGGGGGGGGGGGGGGGGAGAGGGAGAGAGAGATCTCCCCCCTGTTCCCCCCGCTCTCCCCTGCCGCTCCACGCCCCCCACCGGCACCCGAATCTTTTGTTCCGAGTATGCTCGCTCATCTCTAATGCTGAATATAAAACTTGTCTTATAGATATACTGTGTTACTGTGTCTGAGATATATATATATATATGTATATATGTAGGATGTCCCCTACTTATGAACAGGTTGCGTTCCAGGAAGCTGTTCATGAGTGCATTTCTTCGTATGTCTGAACAAATGCTTGTATGGAGGGGAATACCCCCCACCCAATGTCGGGTACAGGCACCCGAATCTTTTCTTCCGAGCAGGCAGGTACTAGCTAAGGACAATGCTCGCTCAAGTAATTGTCCTAAGCGAGTATGCTCGCTTATCTCTAATCAGGAGCAAAAGTTGATTACTGCTCTTTAAATGCTGCTCGCCTCTTTGACAGTAGGTAATTTTGTTGCAAAAACAAGTGATTAGATCTTTGGAAAGGGGGGTAAATAAAAAAAGGCTATTTGACTACGTTTCAAGAAATTTAGGGAAGCTGGTCTGATATATATATATAAAGGATAGTTCACATTGAGTGCTGGTTACATTGAGGTATCTCAAAAAAGCGGATGGGATTTGGAATGAGGTGAGAAAGTAGAGAATATTTTTTTTGTAGGGGATGGGGTTGATTATGATTTACTTAGATATAGCTATGATTGTATTGTTCAGGGGGGGTAATGATGCACGGATAAATGTCTAGAAATTAAGTAGCAATTGCATTCAAAAATATAATTTCAGTAAAATGATCTGATTAAAAAAACAGAGACAGGTGAACAGGATATACTGTTTGATGTGTGCAGTGTATGTAAGACATCATAGAAGCTAGTCACCACCCACCAGCTCAGGGAAAACTGAGAATTAGATATAGATCCTACAGTGGAGAAAACTGTTGATAAAAGGAGAATACAAGTGATACAAGAACCAGAAATACTGCTATTCTTCATGTACACACATATGACAGCTTATTCTGAAAATGCATCTGAAAGCGTAGATGCTTTAAGCAAACACAGTATAATGCAATAGTGTCACTTTGACATGTTTACCAAAGATGTTGTTACCTGCCAAACGATTGCTTATTCTCAATTTCAGATTTCACGTATATGGGAGAGAAGTACAAAAAATTAGACCTTTACAAAAATTCTCCCAAACAGCACCAGTGATAACATTTTAAACATTCTTCCAATCTAACTCCTGTGGTTTTCCCGGGTTGGCTATTAGTAAAGCAGGAAAATTGAAGTGATACAAGCACTTTACGGTGAAATTCGCCAAGTAATAGACCATTAAACACTGTATATTAAAAATAATAAATTGTCTATGGAAGGTAATTAAGTTTGATGGAAAAATGTAATATACAACACTGCTATTTATTTATAAACTATATTTTATGGGTTATTCAGGTGAACTGTTGAAAATGGCTTAAGGACACACACACAAACATATGTGGTCCAAGGAAGAACAACCGGTGAACTGGCGACAGCCTGTCTCGTCTGAGTCCATGGAAGAGCTACTGTAACATAAATTACCAATAAAGTTATAGAAGACACATAACTTCCTCATGTCAACAGGGCCAGCTGAATAGCTTTGCAGCCATGGCCCTGCTAACACTTTTGCTGCTCTTCTTTTCTCCCTCCTTCACCCATTTCCCCATTTGAACTATTCTTAGATTCGGCTCCCAGCACTTTGAATCTGCCATGTGGGCAGTCCACAATGTCAATCAAACATGACATCATCAATTGACAGTAAATGGTGGGGACTGCCCATTTGACAAATTCAAAATTCTGAATACCGCATGTAAATATAGTCTTTATAGTGAACGGGGATAAGAAGGGAGGGGAAAAAAAGTGCGGCAATAGTGTAAGTAGGGCCATGGCTGCAAAGTTATGCAGATGGCTCACTGACATTAGGACATGAGAGGTTCTCTTTAATGCTGGCTAGATAAGAAGATATGAGAACACATACTGCATTCCATCCTGTTGTATAGCGATGGACTGATCTGAGTGCTCCTTCTAACCCCTGTGAGGATCAGAACTGGACCATGAAGCAATAGAAAAAAGTGGCCTTTTGTACTGAATCATGTTTTTTTGCATCATGTGGATAGCTAGGTGTATGTGTGTTGCTTACCTGGGGAAGAGATGACAACATGCACTATGGGAAGAAGTCAAACCAGTGAAACAATGTGATGCTTAGTACGATATTCTGCTGACAAACCTTGGGTTCTGGAATATTATTGGATGTTACTTTGACATATATCACCTACATAAACAATGTGGTAGTTAAGGACTCCCATTCATGGCAACAGTGTTTCCTAATGGCCTCTTTCAATAGAATAATGTGAAACATGAGAAAGTGATGACTTGGCTTCTGAGGGATGTGTGGAAAAAACAAGTCGAATCAATGGTGCCCCACCTCACAACTTATAGGCCATAAATGATGTCTATGTTTAGCTATCGCCACGATTTTCTAAACATGGAAAAAGCAGTAATACCCCATGGAGAACCCCTGCAGCACCTAATTTAATTGCTCATATACGGTCATCCTTACCCATTTCCTAACAGGCAGCAATCACATTTAGAAAATGACATTTCTTTTTCATCTGATCATGATCTTCTCAATAGCCTCTCAGACGCTCTCTATATATGTTAGCTATTTTAACAAGTATGATCTTCTTTGGAATACAGACAGGGACTATACAACTCAACCTTTACAGTGGGAGAACTGGTAGAACGACCTTACCTCACAGGTACCTGCAAATTCAGTACAGAGACATTGCTATAATCAGAATATGCTGAGAATCAGTGGAATTACAAAAATGTGCTAGATATTTGCAGCAACTCAGAATTAAATAAGCAAGGATAAAATAATCTAATGTAACAAAGTATATGATGTATTTTGTATGGAGTTACTACTGTATTTTTCGCTCTCTAAGACACAACGGACGATAAGACGCACCTCTGTTTTAGAGGCAGAAAATAGGGAAAAAATATGTTGAACTAACACAGGAACAGTGCAGGGGATCGTACTGGGTGACGGGGAAAGCAGCAGAGCTCTGAAACCTCGGTGCTCCGTGTCACAGCAGCGCTTGTGTATGGCAAGAGGAAGGGAAGAATCTGATTGGTAGAGGCGGGGAAGCAGCAGCAGTTCCCGCCAGCACTTACTTTCAATCTGCGGCATGTACTGGTAGCAATGCAAAGGAGAAAAAACCGCTCTCCTAACTGATTGCGGGTTTCTTCGCCTGATTGTTCACACAATCGCGCGTTTAACTAGCGATTAATCATTTCACTTGTGATCGTGCAAGCAAATGGCACGTTCACTCTATAAGACGCACTGACCCCCCCCCACACACACACACACACACACTTTAGGAGGAAGAAAAATGTGTCTTAGGGTGCCTGCACACGAACGGAATTTCTAGCGCGTTATTTTATGCACATTGTCCGCCCCAGACCGCAGCCAATATACTCCTATGAGGATCCGCAGTTGTCCCCAGACAGACGGATTTGTATCGCGTTTTTTCACACACTTGAAAAAATCTGCGACCTGTTCTAATTTGGGTCGGATTCTGCGCGTGAAGCCTCCAATACAAGTGAATAGGTGCGTTTTTTCACGCAGTACATCCGCAGTGCAGCTGTGGATGGAGTCACTGGTTGCTATGACTACAGGAAGTAGGCGTGGTAGGAGGCGTCCCAACACACAGCACAGAGCTTCACAGGCAAATTTCAGCAGCAGCACTGCCCTTCCAGTCACCTCATCCACCAGACAGCAGCCAGCAGCCACAAGCCACCAGCCACCAGGTGTAACGAATAATGATCGACATGGGCAAACTTGTCGCAATGATACAGGACTTCCCTAGCATATGGGACAGTAACTCCCCACAGTACTTAAACAAGAATCGAAAAGAACAATCCTGGCTTCAACTCTCCGCTCAGGTTTATGGGGATGCCTGGACGAACGCAATAGAAGCGGAAAAGAAGAACTTGCGTGAGTATTATTTGCTATTGCGTCAAATGTCCTTTTTTTTTCTTTTCATTTTAACCCCTTAGTGGCCAAGCAGCTTTACTTTTGATTTTATTGTGCTTTTTTCTATCCCCACTTTTAACCCCTTAGTGACGGAGCTTTTTTGCTTTTTTCCTTTTTTTTCCCCTACTCCCTAAAAAAATCGTAGTTCCTTTATTTATCCAACGACGTCGCTGTATAAGGGCTTGTTTTTTTGCGGGACGAGTTGTATTTTGCAGTGGCACTATTTATTGTACCATATGATTTACTGAAAAACCTTTAAAAAAAATTGTAATAGGAGAGAAAAAAAAAGACTTTCCACCATCTTTCGGTCGTCCTGTTTCTGCAGCGCGCACAGTGCAACAAAAACGACCTGATATTTTTATTCTATGGGTCAGTACGATTACTACGTTACCAAACTTATATAGTATTTTTTTTGCTGTAGTACTTGTATTTTTTTTTTTAAAGATATTTAATTTTTAAAATAATTTTCTGTGTCCATTTTCTGCGTGCAATAACTTTTTTATTTCATTGGCGACATAGTTGTGTGAGGGCTCATTTTGTGCGGTATGTCCTGACGTTTCTGCTGGTACCATTTTCGCATACAGTTGACTTTTTGATTGCCTTTTATTACATTTTTTCTCGGAAATAGGGTGACCGGAAAAGTGCATTTTGGGCGTAGTTTCTTTATTTTTTTTTACCACATTCACCGTGCAGGGTAAATCATACATTACTTTGATAGATCAGACTTTTACGGATGCAGCGATACCAAAACGGTCACACTGCAGGACGGACGACTCTGCGCAACGCTGGCAGAAAAGAGCACATGACCGGCTCCATTGCCGGACTTGTGTTCTTTCCTCCAGCTCTGTGGAAAGACGTCCATCCTGCATTGCGGCCGTCTTGTGCAGGAAGACGGGTGCATCAGCCGCCAGGATGCGCCCAAGCTACTAAGCCCTCCCTGTTTGTTTTTTGCAGGAACAGTTGTATTTTCCACTGGTGCCACTGAAGCGGCATTTATTGGGTTAATAGCCTTGTTCAGCAGACACCCACAATGTGTAGAGGGAGATAGGTAGTATTTCTTGCCAATGCAGGATGTAAGAACGCAAAATCTGTAGTAATGAATTCCTCTTGTGAATTTTTTTGCAGAAGCGCCCGAAAAAAGTTACATGGATCAACCATGCCCACAAAGACATCTGCTCACCGGGTGGAAGCATGTTGCCAGAATAATTTAACGGTGCTCGCACAAGCAAGAGGGACAAAACGGAGTCTAGGTGTTGGTTTTTAAGCTGTTTTCCAAGGAATGGGCAGTTCTCTAGGGGTTGGGTTTACAATAAGGGGCGGCTGCTGGTTTTTCTGCGCGTTTTTTTCCGCAACACATCCGCGTATATCCGCGCGTGATTTTTCACGCATCCGCACCTATCCGCAAGCACATTTAGGTACCATACGCGCGTGAAAATCCGCTAACGGAATCCGGAACGCTCGTGTGCAGGCAGCCTTAGGCCGCCTGCAGACGAGCGGAAATCCCGCCGCGGGATTTCCCGCGGGATTTCCGCCGCTGAAAGTCTGCATAGGAGTGCATTACAATACGCACTCCTATGCAGACGGCCGCGGTTTGGCCGCGCGAAATCTCGCGCGGCAAACAAACCGCGGCATGTTCTAATTTTCTGCGGGGCACGCACTCACCTGGCCGCCGGCTCCGGTCTGCGCATGCGCCAGGTGCGCGGCAGCCGGCACATCAAAGAGCCGGGGCTGCCAGGCGCGGGTGAGTACGCGCTCGTCCCTGCAGGCTCTGGGGTCGGATCGCGCGGCGAGATTTCTCGCTGCCGGATCCGACCCGCTCGTCTGCAGGCGGCCTTATACAGCGAAAAATACAGTGTATAGTATATTTTATACTGAGGATTGTATAATATGAAACTTAGTAAAGTGCATTAAGTAACACCTCTAGTAGGCTGGTTGAAAAAAGTAATTCCTATTTTGTTTCTGGTTCTGTCATATTTCCAAAATGGCATCAAGGCTTTTGCGCAAAAAAACAAAACAAAAAAATTGTGTTTGCCTCAAATCATGCACATGTTCTATGACAATGCTACTTGAAGTTGGACATAAACATTAGATAACTGTAGTAAGACCTGCTAATGACAAAAGGCTCTGACAGCAATACCATAGTCCCCTGATATCTATTCACTATGTTGGATTTTAACGTGTCTGAATTTTTGTTCATCCAGGCGATAAGTGTTACCAGAGGTATCTGACAGCTGCTTCTCCCACTCTCCCTGAGGCGCTAAATATTTATAGTTAGATTTAATTTAGTTAGTAATGCAGACAGTTAGGAGAATGAAGCTCCGACCCCTCATAAGTTAATAATGGCTTCTCTCGCTACTTATTTAAACTTTCTTATACTTGGAGATCTGCATTAAATCTTTGTAAACTCCCATTTCTGCTGATGTTAGTGCCTGGGGGGGGGGGGGGGGGGTTCCAAAGAACTAAGTGGTGGAGGCCCTTAGAGGGTGTAGGCTCATGCACTGATGCCCCTAATAGCCCTTAAAGGGTACCTATCACAAGCAGTATGTTGCCTTATCTGAGGGCAGTATAAACTAAGAGCAGACATCCTGATTCAATTTATGGGTCACTTAATTTATTTGAGGGCTCAGTCACACGGGCGCCGATCCGCACGTGTTTCTGACAGATGCATCGTGTGCGGACGACTCTCTGCATGACCTGCTCCATTGCCAGCAATGTGTTCTTCCGGCCGATGCGGAGAGTCGTCCGCACCTGCAGTGCAGCGGTCTTATCATGCAGAAACACGGGCAAATCGGCGCCCATGTGACTGAGCCCTGATGCTGTAGTTTTCTTGAAATCAGCTGTTATCTCCTGCAGGGTGCACTAAGGATGTAGCCCTCTCCATTATATGTCTGCAACCCGTAGTCAATCGTAGGTGGGATGGCGGGGTTAACCCTGCTCATGATTATGAGGACCCGGGCTGCAGGACATAACAGCAACAAGTAAAGTAAGTGACCCATTGATGGAATCAGTCTCCATCGGCAGTTTTTACTGCCTACAGATAGGGCAGCATAAAGCTAGTGACAGATTCCCTTTAACCCAGTCGAGATGGCATTAATCACCATTAACAGCAAACATGTGAAAACGGTAATAACACTGAATTAGTGATCTAATGGTTTTCTATTATTTTTTAAGTAATATTTTCTATCACATTTTCTTTTCAGATAAACCGCTCTTCAAATATGCATTCACCTTTTCACCCTAAAATCGTATCTGAATTAATCAGAATGTCTACAGCAACCTCTTACTTATACAGAATCAGAGAGCTTGCAGCTTACCATTGAGAGCATGGTAAATCACTCATTATCAGTCATGTGCACTACTCACGTTTGTTTAAATTTTCATCGGCAATCATCTGGATTCCTATTGTACGGTTCACACATCATTTGACACATAAAGAAAGCAAATGTCAAGCACTGTCTGGTCTTCTTTGTCTACAACTGCTATGGGGATTTGCATCCTAAAGCTATGAAACTAATGTGGTGAAAAAAAAAAATTGAGAAAAACCTCCACAATAACCAGCATAGACAAGGCAAATTACCCATCCTTTACAGAGATGGTTCTTTGATTTATGAACTGGAAGAATAAATGCAAGATTTCCAGGGGTATTCATAATTTACATTATAATTGGGAAGGTGAGCTTATAAATGATCTGCAAGTTGTGGTAAATAAGCTGCAGTCTATGAAAAAACAACAGTAGTCAAGATTTTAAGAATGTATTTGTCATAGTGCTGCATTCAATTGCTAGCAATATTAATAATACATACAGGTGCTCCATTCTAATTAGGTCATAGAAAAGGATTTTAAAACATGCTTCATCTTGGGGAATGACTACAAGGGATCATTTTGCACTTCTTCTGCCTCATTTAGAATCTATACGACATTCTGTAGAGAAGACGAGCCTTAAAGGTGCTGTCTAGTTACTTGACAACCCCATTTCAATAAGACCTCCTGTGTGAAAATAATAAACAGAGATATGCTTACCCCTCCAGCACTGCAGCTTGCTGTGGTCCCTTGTGACAGATGATGTCATAGGAAATCATGTGACTACTGCAACCAATGAGAGGCTGCTGTAGTGTCACATTCTTGAACTCCTGGCATCAAGCTGCTCAGGATGTGAGAGCCGATGTCAGGAAAACAGGCAGAGACACTGCAAGCTCTCATTTGCTGCAGAGGTCACCTGATTTTGTAGGACATCATCTGTCACAGGAATCACCAGGACCACTGCGGGCTGCAGTGCTGGATCGTCGTGGCTGCAGACGGTAAGTATCTCACTGTTTAGTATTTGCACACAAGATGTCCTATTGAAAACGTGCCCATACACACAAGACTAAAGCTCATGAAAATGGACAATTTCAACCAAAACGATTATTAATCAGATGAAATATAGCAGTGAATGAACATTTTAGTCAACCAATGACAAATCATCACTGTCTGGAAAGAACTCGGCTGCGTGTGACATTTTGGAAAAATGTTTCCAGAAAAGTCTCTCTTTCAAATAACATTCCCAAAAGATCGTTCATCCATCAGCTGATGTCATTGAAGTGCTATAGTAATAGTAAATATATTCTGATATAGATAGATAGATAGATAGATAGATAGATAGATAGAGTAATATCTTCCTTCTTAGTAAATACTTAGCAGCTAAGTGGTTAACCTGTTCATGTTATACACTGGTATGTATTAGATTCTTATGCTGTAACTCCTACACACAGTTATCAGGCCTAACAGTGCTCTCCCACAGGTCTTTCTCACAAGAAGCCCTGGGACACCCACCGCTCACAAGGAGGGGCTACTCATACCCCCTACCTTCGCCCTTCTTATGCCAAGCAGAGATATTAAGTCTATTCTAGTTTCATTTATAGGAAATCACGTGTTTAGTAGTAACACACACCTTAAGGCGTTAACATGTGTCAGTCATTACAAACGAAGCCAATCATGAGTTCTTATGATTTTGGGGGGCATGTACATCTATTGCTACATCATTTGGGGTATATATCTGCCATGATATTATTAATTAATCAGAAGTGAACTGATCTTGACAAATATTGTGTCATTGTCAACTACTTGGCATGCATGCATTTCTCATTATAACCAATTTGGAGCAGTACAGTGAAGTCAGAGGAAATCCATTTGGTTCCCATAACAGAACATATATATCTAATTTGAACAACTTTAGAGGCTAGCATGGACTAAAAGGTGTATGCATCTGCAAAAGCAATTGTTCACCCGGCGATTATTTCTTCAACAGTAGTTCAACTATGAACCTATTTCTAGCTAATATCTATAGTCATGTTTATGAGAGTACACCCTCAACTAATCATGTCTTACATTTTTTTTTTTTTTAAATATGAGTTCATATCAGTGCTGCTACAGTGACCCAAAGTTGCTATTAAAATCAAGAACTAGCCAAGCAAATATACCTTAGTAATACAGGAGTAGATTGACGAAGAAATGAGTTGCAGTTTTTGGTACAACCACGATATGTTCCATTGCAATGAGCTAATAAAGGAAAATGTCTTCCTTTACATTTTTTAGTATCTCAAACGATCTAAAATAAAGTGTGAAGCAACTTGTAAATGATCTTGACTGAATATCCTACTGTTTTGTGTCTACAGCTACTATACCAATCTACGTGTCTCTGTGGTAATAGACTACAAAAAACCTGCAAACTGCCTTGTCTAGTATTTTTTTATTAATGTATATTTGAATGAAGGGTTCTATTTGATCTCTACAAGTGTTATATTCCCCAAAACATGCCAGACACTCTACTATTGTGGATTTACAAGGAAGATTTAAAGAGAATAATAATGTTGATGATGAAAATGCACTATAGAGTAGAAATAAATGATTAAAGGGGTATTCTAATTAGTGGACAAAATTTAAAGTTTTCACCCATCGACTCGTTGAGTGAAAATCTATCGCTTGGTGCCGATCCTGCTACTGGAACTCCATCCATCCTGAGAATGGTGGTCCTGTTTCCCCTGCCTTCTTCACCCCCTGGTTTCTTCTCTCATGTCAATGAACGGAGGGCAAGTCACGCAAGCCAAGATATAGTTGATTACAGGAGTAGATATGAGCTATTAAGAGGGTACACTTATCTTTGACATGAAAGTTGATAATTTCCTTCAAGAGGAGACATGGAATCTTCTTTAAAGTAGAAAATGCAGTGACTACCGCTTCTTTCAACACCATGACTTTCTTTTACCCCCTTCCCAGAGATCCCAAACTTTATAGATTTTCAAACAATACATACATTCTTCCACATGCACATTCTGACTCCTATAGTGATGACTCATAAATCTTGCAGCCTCTGAGTCATTTTAGGTTACATGGAAAAAATACCTACATATACAAAAAAGAAGAATTACAAAAGCTAAACCCAACAAAAGCAGAATAGCAACAAGCAGTCTATTAACACAGAAACACATATGGCTGTATAGGAGCTGTATTTAAAAAACGGTTGGATATCTTTGATCAAGACTATGCTCCTTTATATTTAATTTTAGATGCATTGGAACAACAGCAAATGATTGTAAAGGTGCAAACAGCCTTTCCATAAACATCCGCAGAGCATCTTAATAAGCAAATAATAACTTGTTTCAGAACATGTAATGAAGATGCACAAATACAAAGTTAAAAAGAGAATAACTCACTGTGCGGCTCAGCCTACACAAGGGAGAAGCACAGGGTGATGTCTCTCACTACTATATAAAGTTTATAGCGAATGTCACATAGAAGCAAATCCAATGTCTATTGCACCTTGTAAATGTCTAAATAATGCCTCATTTATGCCTACTGACTCATGAAAGCTACAATTAGTCTCATGCTGTTTTTTCCATTTTTCAGTTCAGTTTAAAAGGCACATTAATAGCTTAACATACTGTGCCCTTCTTACATATAGAACAGGTGATAAAAGAATTGGAAAAAGCAACTATTCAGCTTCAGGCTAAATATATAAATATATAGCAAGGATGTCATAGGGCAAAATAGTTGTGTTGCTTAAGTACTGAATATTTCTTAGGAGCTGGCAGCTAATAAGCCTTCAAGCTAGATAGGGACTATAATACTTACAATAAATTTTAAAATTATATGAATGCTAGAATGTAACTTTTTATTTTAGATAAAGTGTTCAATTTTATTAACAACACATGTTCACACCACATTTGGCTACACAGTTGACTATGTATTTTATATATATATATATATATATATATATATACTAGCTGATATACCCGGCTTCGCCCGAGTTAATTTGGTACTGGTATTTATCTGGTGTTCACACGGAAAATCTTATGAAGTCGTGGTTACTTTAGAGATACCGAGGAAAAACATATGTTCACCATTTTGCATAGTTCTCTGCGTTACCCAGGAAACACCAAGTGGAGGTAACCATGCAACGTTTCCTTCATATAAAATGACATCAGGAAGTGAGAGAATTTGATTACGTACATAAAATTTGGACACTAATTCTTTTGCGCTTAGAATTGAATAATGGAGTTGGGACCCATTAGCTTTTACTATTTATGACATAATCAATGCTCCTGCCAAATTTCCCGTTTCTATGACACCGGAAAGTGAAGAAAAATTACATTCCGCACGTAAAATTTGGACGCTAATTCTTTTGCGCATAGAATTGAATAATCGAGTTGGGACCCATTAGCTTTTCCTACTTATGACATAATCAATGCTCCTGCCAAATTTCCCGTTTCTATGACACCGGAAAGTGAAAAAATTACATTCCATACGTAAAATTTGGACGCTAATTCTTTTGCGCATAGAATTGAATAATCGAGTTGGGACCCATTAGCTTTTCCTATTTATGACATAATCAATGCTCGTGCCAAATTTCCCGTTTCTATGACACCGGAAAGTGAAAAAATTACATTCCGCACGTAAAATTTCGACGCCAATTCTTTTGCGCTAGAATTGAATAATCGAGTTGGGACCTATTAACTTTTCCTATTTATGACATAATCAATGCCTGTGCCAAATGTCATGTTTCTATCACATTGGGAAGTGAGAGATTTAGATTATGTACGTAAAATTTGGACGCTAATTCTTTTGCGCATAGAATTGAATAATGGAGTTGGGACCCATTAGCTTTTCCTATTTATGACATAATCAATGCTCGTGCCAAATTTCCTGTTTCTATGACACCGGAAAGTGAGAAAATTACATTCCGCACGTAAAATTTGGATGCTAATTCTTTTGCGCATGGAATTGAATAATGGAGTTGGGACCCATTAGCTTTTCCTATTTATGACATAATCAATGCTCAGGGCAAATTTCACGTTTCTATGACACCGGAAAGTGAGAAAATTAGATTCCGTACGTAAAATTTGGACGCTGATTCTTTTGCGCATAGAATTGAATAATCAAGTTGGGACCCATTAGCTTTTAATATTTATGACATAATCAAAGCTCGTGCCAAATTTCCCGTTTCTATGACACCGGAAAGTGAGAAAATTACATTCCGCACGTAAAATTTGGACGCTAATTCTTTTGCGCATGGAATTGAATAATGGAGTTGGGACCCATTAGCTTTTCCTATTTATGACATAATCAATGCTCAGGGCAAATTTCACGTTTCTATGACACCGGAAAGTGAGAAAATTAGATTCCGTACGTAAAATTTGGACGCTAATTCTTTTGCGCATAGAATTGAATAATCGAGTTGGGACCCATTAGCTTTTCCTACTTATGACATAATCAATGCTCCTGCCAAATTTCCCGTTTCTATGACACCGGAAAGTGAAAAAATTACATTCCATACGTAAAATTTGGACGCTAATTCTTTTGCGCATAGAATTGAATAATCGAGTTGGGACCCATTAGCTTTTCCTATTTATGACATAATCAATGCTCGTGCCAAATTTCCCGTTTCTATGACACCGGAAAGTGAAAAAATTACATTCCGCACGTAAAATTTCGACGCCAATTCTTTTGCGCTAGAATTGAATAATCGAGTTGGGACCTATTAACTTTTCCTATTTATGACATAATCAATGCCTGTGCCAAATGTCATGTTTCTATCACATTGGGAAGTGAGAGATTTAGATTATGTACGTAAAATTTGGACGCTAATTCTTTTGCGCATAGAATTGAATAATGGAGTTGGGACCCATTAGCTTTTCCTATTTATGACATAATCAATGCTCGTGCCAAATTTCCTGTTTCTATGACACCGGAAAGTGAGAAAATTACATTCCGCACGTAAAATTTGGACGCTAATTCTTTTGCGCATGGAATTGAATAATGGAGTTGGGACCCATTAGCTTTTCCTATTTATGACATAATCAATGCTCAGGGCAAATTTCACGTTTCTATGACACCGGAAAGTGAGAAAATTAGATTCCGTACATAAAATTTGGACGCTGATTCTTTTGCGCATAGAATTGAATAATCAAGTTGGGACCCATTAGCTTTTGATATTTATGACATAATCAAAGCTCGTGCCAAATTTCCCGTTTCTATGACACCGGAAAGTGAAGAAATTACATTCCGAACGTAAAAATTTGGACGCTAATTCTTTTGCGCATAGAATTGAATAATGGAGTTGGGACCCATTAGCTTTTCCTATTTAAGACATAATCAATGCTCGTGCCAAATTTCCCGTTTCTATGACACCGGAAAGTGAAAAAATTACATTCCGCACGTAAAATTTCGACGCCAATTCTTTTGCGCTAGAATTGAATAATGGAGTTGGGACCCATTAACTTTTCCTATTTATGACATAATCAATGCTCCTGCCAAATTTCGAGTTTCTATAACACCGGAAAGTGAAAAAATTACATTCCGCACGTAAAATTTCGACGCCAATTCTTTTGTGCATAGAATTGAATAATCGAGTTGGGACCTATGAACTTTTCCTACTTATGACATAATCAATGCTCGGGCCAAATTTCACGTTTCTATGACACCGGAAAGTGACAGATTTAGATTCTGTACGTAAAATTTGGACGCTAATTCTTTTGCGCATAGAATTGAATAATCGTGTTGGGACCCATTAGCTTTTCCTATTTATGTCATAATCAATGCTCAGGCCAAATTTTAAGTTTCTATGACATTGGAAAGTGACAGATTTAGATTACGTACGTAAAATTTTGACGCCAATTCTTTTGCGCTAGAATTGAATAATCGAGTTGGGACCCAATTACTTTTCCTATTTTGGAGATAATCTATGCATGTGCCAAATTTCATGTTTCTACGACATCGGGAAGTGGGAGAACTTTTGGCGAGTCAGTCAGTCAGTCAGTGAGTGAGTCAGTGAGTGAGTCAGTGAGGGCTTTCATCTTTGTATATATAGATATATTAGTCAGATGTAAGTATATCTGCCATTCATTCCATTATACAATAAAAGATACCTTTTTGTAGTTTTGAAATGTGTAGCTTTGTAGAATCTTTCTTTATTATAAGGGAATGTTCACATGTGGGGTATAATTTTCTACTGCAGATTTGTGTGTGTAAAATATGCAATGTACTCCAGGCCAGGTGGATGAGAAGTCTCAACCACGTTCTGTGAACAAAATCTGCAGAGGAAATGGACCTGCAGTATGAACTGTAAGGCCTCATGTCCACTAGGAAATTCGGGCCTGCGCGGATTCTCCAAGCAGAATCCCGCAGCTGGTCCCTTCTTTCCCACGGACACGAGGCCTGAAAATTGATTTTACTTACCTGTACGGACGCTGCGGGGTCCCGTCCGTTGCGGCCGGACCTTCTTTCCTTCTGGCCAGCGGATGTGCTCAGCACGCCGGCAGCGTGCCGCGCTGTGCACTTTTTTTCCTTATTTTTGAACTCCTGCTCTCCTGCGCTCCCACGGCAGAGCAGAAATTCAGCTGCGGATGTACCGTGGATCCGAACGGCTTCCATAGGCTTCAATGGAAGCCTGCGGGAGCCCCGCAGAAAATGGAGCATGCTGCGGGTGATCTCCCGCACGTGCGATCTGCGCGGCAGGGAAAAATGACATCCGCAGGTATTTACTTACCTGCGGGTGTCCAATGCATCCCTATGGGCGCGGATCACGCGTGAGGGACACCCGCGTGGATTTTGTAATTCTAATTGTCCAGTGGACATGAGGCCTAAATCTGCAGCAAGTTCAGTATGTTGATTTATCCTGTGGATTTTCAGAGCAGACGTCATGCTTTCAAATAAGGGTGTGAAATTCTCGGCGAATCAGCACCAAAATCTGCGACAAATCAGCTTTTAATACATAAAAAATTTACTACGGAAAGGTTGCAGATTTTTTGTCGTGGAAAGTACCCTATAAAAGCCATCCAAATGTAAGATAAGTGGACACACTTCAGAATGTCCCATAAAGGCACATGGATACTGTACACGTCCAAATACTTTATTTCCATACATGTACTGCAAAGTGAAAATTTACATAAACTGTGCTGTGAACCCAAGCTAGACTAATTTAGGTGAAAAATTGCCTAAGGGCTAGGTATATGGTAGAGCCCTGCACACAGAGGCTGTATATCTCCTTTGTACAAAGCGGTGCACAGCATACAAGCTCTATCAGTTTCCATAAGTTTGGTTGAGATTTTTTTCTTTGTTGAATGCATATGGAATCACATAATAGAAAACTCCATGTAAAAACAGAAGCATAAGGAGGCAGAATAGAGGAATAACACCTGTATGGTAGTCCATATAACTATAATGCTGCCATAATAGTGTTATGTGCTTGAGCCCTTACAGATCTTTCTACATTGAAGCATCTTCAGTGCTACAAATATATAAGTCAAAACTTCTTTTAGGGAATACAAAATCACAAGTTGCTACGAGGCTCTTTGCTTTAAAATGTTCTTCTCTATTATAAAAAATATTACAAAAATACAAATTACAATTCTAACTACTTTCCAGCCAGTAACATTTATCACCTATGTGCTTGCTGGTGGTGGTCTGTCCAATGGGTGAGGAGTAGAGATGAGCGAGCATACTCGCTAAGGACAATTGCTCGATCGAGCATTGTCCTTAGCGAGTATCTCCCCGCTCGGAAGAAAAGGTTCGGCGGCCGGCATGGGTGACAGGTGAGTTGCGGTCAAGAGCAGGGGGAAGGCGGGGGGGGGGGGGGGGAGAGGAGGAGAGAGGAGGTCCTTGGGTTCTGACTCCACTGACCTAACATCTACGACTTATTCAGTGGATAGGTCGTAATGCTTATTGGCTGGAACATCCCTTTAACCTCTTAAGGAAGCAGTCATTTTTGGTTTCTCCTCCTCACTTTCAAAAAGTCATAACTCTTTAACTTTTCTGTTGACGTAGTTGTCTGAGGGCTTGTTTTGTTTTCGTGGGACGTCCTGTAGTTTCTATTTTGGGATACATATGACTTTTTGATCACTTTTGTTACATTTTTTCTTGGAAACAGGGTGACCAAAAAAGTGCAATTCTAACGTTACGTTTTATTTTTTTCTGACGATGTTCAACATGTGGAATAAATAAGGCATTATTTTGATAGATCAGATCCGCCCGTCCCAGGCCCTGTTTTTGATTGTCCCAGGTGGCTACAGTATTTTTTAAACTACCTAATCCACAACTGTACTGCTCTTTGATTGGCCAGTGATGATCACATAAGCAGCTCTGGCCAATTAGAAAGCAGGTATAGTGCATTTGGCAGTCTAACACTACCAATGCACTGTGAGGATTAGTCTGAAGATTACGTTGGCCACCTTGTACAGCTATTAACAAGACCTGGCCACAAGCCTGTCTTAACAGACAGAAATACATTTCAGACCTTGTGGCCATCAAAGGTCCCTGTGTTTGCCATGAAAACAAAGCGCAACCTTACATTCTAATTGTGAGGAGAAGGGGCCTTTGGGACCCCCGAACACCAATCATGGAATTTAAAGGCTTAACAGCTGCAATCGGCATAAACTCCAATTGCGGCTGTTGTGGTGGGATGTCAGCTGTCAAAGACAGCGAACATCGGCCATGTATGGAGGAAGTTCAGCTTCTGAGCCTGTCTCTTATTAACCCTGCATGAATGGGACATAAATATATGTCTTATATATGAAGGGGTTAACAATCTCATTTAGAAAAACTTCACTTTTTTCTTCTATTGTAGAATATTAATGCTGGGTTGCATACAATTAGAAATGCATGACTACTGTCTTTCCGAATAGTGCCACACCTGTCCATGGCTCGTCTCTGGTACTGTAACTCAGTTCAGTTACCACGCCACATACCACTTCTGGACACTTGTGGAGCTGTTTTTCTAAGAAGGCAGACATTTTTCTAATTTTGGAGAACCCTCTTCAATGTCTTATTACAAACAAAATATTTCCTGAAATACAATATACCGACAACGAGGATGATGATGATTAAAAAGAATAGTTCCGCTAATAAATTAAATATTTGTCTGGTTAGTCATCAGTAATTTTATAAAGCATTGATTAAATGCACCATCATTCCTTTTGAAGTCAGTCCAATTTATATACAAGGCACAGGCTCCACATTTTATGGAAACGGTGTACAATTATTCAAAAACACCTAGGTTCTTACATCCCAGGGAACAAGTCAGCTCAGCTCTTTGAAGAGAAGTGTGCTTCACTAGAAGGAAAAGGTTGTCATTAAAATTCAATGACTTGTCTTATTGGCGCAATGTATCAAGCCCCTCGCTGCACTTTACTAGGCGATATTAAACATTAAGAGCAGCATATTGGATTGAGTGTACCCATAGGCTTTATGTGAAGAAATATTGCGTTTTACAATGAAATATTTGTGTGTTTTGGCATAGAAAAGCAGGCAATTTATGGTGGCCCATGGGGCATATTGTAGAATTAAAATGGTGTCTCTGCATGACAAATATTCAATAAAAACCTAGGAGCATTTATTCTAAACTGAATCTTAAGCGTGGATATCCTATTGTGAGCAATTTTATACATGGGATGCTCTTATCAATTACGGTGATGCATGCAGCAAACAATCCTAAAATTAAACTGATTCACTTTACAGTACACTTTACATAATCTGCAGTAAATGTATCAACACTGAATTGAGGTCTTCAAAACATAAAGGCAATTATAAGCTAGACAGTGAAAAAACAAGCCATAAGAGAGGCAACAAAGCAAGGCAAAAGAATTAACTTTCTTGTGTTTAATAAGGCTACAAAAGAGTAAGGATTCGTTCACATCCGGCCTGAGGTTCTGTTTAAAAACTCTGCTGATTTTCACTAGAAAACAGGATGAGATAGTGCTACATAAAAGGTTGGTATGTAAAATGAGAATGCTTAGTCTGGGGGGAAATTGTCTAAGTAACTGGTTTAGGGATAGTGTGAGGGTGGTTATTAATGGTATACACTCTTATTGGGTCACCGTTACTAGTGGGGTACCATAGGGGTTGTTTTTGGGCCCTACTCTTTTTAATTATTAGAGGGACTGTACAGTAAAATACTGATATTTGTAGATGTCGCAAAACTATGCAAAGTAATTAACACAAGAGAGGACAGAATGTGGATGTAAGAGGATCTGGATAAGTTGGGGGCAGAAATGTGGCAAATAAAATTTAACCCTGATAAATGTAAGGTTATTACACATGAGAAAGTCATCATTACACACTAAATGGGAAACCACTGGGGAACACTGACATGGAAAAGGACTTGGGGATTTTAGTTAACTGTAAACTTAACTGCAGTAACCAGTGTCAGGCAGCTGCCACCAAGGCAAATAGGATCATGGGTTGCATCAAAAGAGGTCTAGAGGTACATGACGAGAACATTGTTCTCCCTCTTTACAAGTCACTGATTAGCCCGCACATGGAATATTGTGTACAGCTTTGGGCACTGGTACTCAAAAAAGACATATAAGAGCTTGAACGGGTTCAGAGATGGGCAACTAAAGTAATAAATGGAATGGGCGGACTACAATACCCTGAGAGGTTATCAAAATTAGAAAAAAAAAATGACAGCTGAGGCGACCTAGTAACTGTGTATACATATATCAGGGGACAATACAGAGATCTCTCCCATCTATTTATACCTATGACTGTGACTGTAAAAAGGTTTCTACACCAACATAGGAGGTTTTTTTTTTTAACTGTAAGAGCAGTGAGACTATGGAACTCTCTGCCTGAGGATGTGGTGATGGTAAACTCACCAAAAGAGAACTAGAGGGGCCTTTCTTGAGTGTAGTCCTATTACAGGTTATAGTCACCGATTACTTCAGAAGGGTTGTTAATCCAAGGAGTTATTTTGATTGCCAGATTTGGAGTTGGAAAATAATTTTTTTCCTAAAATGATGAAAAATGGCTTCAGATTTTTTTTGTCTTCCTCTGGATAGACATTGCAGGATAATAGGCTAAACTAGATGGACATATGCCTTTTTTCAGCCTTATCCATTATGTAACTATGTATCTTTCTCATGGCTTCTAATGTGGTACCATCCAATGTGCAGAGCCTTATGGTCAACCATTAGTTCAATGGGATCTGTGTCTGTAGTACCAAACCGGGCCCTTGCAATAATGGACAGCGCTATCTGCTTCCAGTGCTCCTTCTGATTTACAAGCAAAGTTGACAATTTATATTAGTTGATTTAGTAATAAGCACCACACCTGCATGATAAAATTATGCCGCCTTCACAAACGGCAAACAACTGATGTATTTAAGTCAAATCAAGTCCTTAAGGAAAACGGCCTCCATTGTCCGCCTCCATTTCGCCTTTAGTCTAGCTTCTTCCAGGGCATAACCTCTGATGCTACAGGAGCCAGTGCCCTATATACTGGTTCTTGTAATGGACTGGTTGAAGCATCAAATTTACTGGCATGTGTGAGTCTTTTAACCAGTTGGAAGTTGCTCGCACTATGTCCTATTGCTTTATTTTTCTTCTAAACAGAAAGAGATGGTAGCTTCATTTTATTGCAGAGGTCTGGTGCTTAGTACTGAATCGGCAGGTGTGAACTGACAACTCTGCTCATGGATCAGAAGGAAACGGTTTCTCCTGGTTGATTTGTCTTTGGCTCTCCAGTGAAGTGCAACAGATGTTTATTTAATTCATGCTTTCATCTATCACTGTGGTGAGGAGCCAAATTAGTATCACATCTAATATATTGCTGCTTATATCTGTTTTCACTTATTTCTATTTCCCCAAAGTCAAGTTGACATGTGAACATCAAAGAATATATAATACAGTTATAAATATTAATAAGTACATTACACTGCACAATCATTTGATAACTTTAATATATGTATTAATCACTAAACAATAAAAATAAATAATTTTTAAAGATTAGAAAAATTTGCAAAAATTTTAGCTACAATGTAATTTTTTAAAAATTATTTCTAGTTGTGTCCTCCCAACATAACAGAAGTTCATTAGAGGTGAGCGAGTATACTCGCTAAGGCACATTACTCGAACGAGTAGTGCCTTAGCCGAGTATCTCCCCGCTCGTCTCTAAAGATTCGGGGGCCGGCGCGGGTGGCAGGTGAGTTGCGGCAGGGAGCGGGAGGGAGAGAGGGAGAGAGAGATCTCCCCACCGTTCCTCCCCGCTCTCCCCCGCCGGCCCCCGAATCTTTAGAGACGAGCGGGGAGATACTCGGCTAAGGCACTACTCGCTTGAGTAATGTGCCTTAGCGAGTATACTCGCTCATCTCTAAAGTTCATACTTAACCCCATTAAAGGTCTAAGCCCCAAGAATAATGTTAGAATAGCACCACCTGTTGTTCTGGTGAAGAGGATTTCTGTGTTCGGTAAACGTGACCAAGGTGGTCAGACGTGTTCAGTCTTGCTTCTCTACAGCAACACTGTCTTATGCCCCTTTTAGACGAGCCGATTCTTGCTTGAACGAGAGTGTGACATCTTTACTAACTCATTTGCAGTCGTGCAAACTGTTTAGACAGTTAGATCATCGTTGAGAATCGTTGCCTTTTTGTTCATATCTGGTTCAGTGTTCCACATTCCTATTTGAGACACTGAGCTGAAATATTTAAATGCAACAAAAAGTGAATGATTCAACGATGATTTTTAGTCCTGCTGAAACTCAGCAACGGATGAAAAGTGCACGATTCTTGTAGTTCATTCAGCTGTTAGCTCACGTTTAAATCAAACAATTGTTGTTCAATTTCGCTCGTAATGATTTTTTGAGCATGTTGTATAGTCTAAATGCAGCATTACACTCTCATCACTTTTTCAGCATCTTTTCTTACATCAGAGAAGACAAAGCAACTTCAGAAGTAGCTTCTCATCACACCAGGGTTCCCTCCACATACCCAGCGAAGTAAAGAGAGAAGTAGAGCCGTGTATAACTGACCATCTTGGAACATTGACTGAGGTGGACACAGAAGTGGAACAGCTGGTAGCGCTATTCTAACATAGGTCTTGGAATATTTGGAGATAAAAATATTTTTAATAAGTATAAATACAAAAACTGTTTATGATTTGAGGTGGCTTCACACGAGCGTGTGCGTGTGGCGTACATAGGTGCGCACAAAAGTGCACACCCACGTATGTGCACAAACACGCGTGAATGCAGGTGCGCGCATTGCTTTCAATGAATTAAAGAATTCCCTTTCTTTAATCCCCGCGGGAGACATGGCAGCGGCGGACAGGTAAGTGTATATAAATATATATATATATATAATATATATATTTTTTTTTTACACTAAAATGGATGTTTTTTATATTTAAAGCTCTTCCCTAAAAAACAATGAATGGGGGACTGGCAGACCATTACCTTCAATGGAGCCGCCAGCAACAGTCGCGGCTCCATTGAAGGCAATGCGTGTATTCCCTATGGTGCACGCATGTCCTATCTTTGCAGGCGCATGCCTGTAAAACACGGACATGTGAACACACCATAGGGAATGCATTTGATGTAATAGACGCGTGTTTTTGTGCGTGCGTATGCATACACAAAAACACGCTCGTGTGAAGCCACCCTTAGGGCTGAATTTAACTATAAACAATATTTTTGTCAGACATCATCTTTAAAAGCACCAGACTTTGACTGATGCAACATCAACTTTTACAGGAAAACTTTAATGTCCACAGTACACAGCAATGAAAACTTATGTCCAAATTTCTGTATAGATTAGTTTCACATTACATACAATAATTATATGGTTGGAGCATCGTTTTCGGATACAGAGCTCCTAAACACCCTGTTTTCATTAACTCAGCCCTGAGGTTAAATAATAGCATTCAAATTGCCTGCAGTCACAGCTGCCTCTCATTCATGCAATTTTCGGCGCATCTAGCAGCTTGGCTTCCCTGCACTCTACTGAAGCTCTTTCAGCAGGCGGGGTTTTATAATCCCCACCTGCTGAAAGAGCTGTGTCTGATTGGCTGAGCGCTCAGCCAATGAGAGACAGTGCTCAGCTATTCATTGAATTCAATAAATGGCTGAGCGCTGCCTGTGAATGGCTGAGTGCTGTGACCAATTACAGGCAGTGCTCAACAGTCATTCAATGAATGGGTGAGTGCTGTCTGTGATTGGCTGAGCACTCAGCTAATCAGACACAGCCCTTTCAAAGAGCTTCAGAGCAGTGCCAGGGACCAAGCGGCTAGACGAGCCAAGCCCCAACAGCACCAGAGAGGTGAGTATATGTTTTTGTTTATTTTTTACACAAGCTAAGCATGATTTTGAGGGAAGGGCTTATATTTCAAGCCCTTCCCCGAAAATCGTTGCTGTTGGTACTTGCAGCTCATTGCTTTCAATGGGGCCACCGCTGCTGTTGAAAGCAATGGGCACGGAGCTTCATTCCCGCGTTTTTTGCACATCCATGCAGCACTGCTTTTTGCGCAGCAAGGATGTGTGAAAAACAACGATCATGTGAACGAGGCCTGAGTGATACAGTTGCAGAGGCAATAGTACAACTCCCAAAAAGTCTTATCCATGGATCTTATTAATCAAAATACAACCCGTGTTTTAAAGACCTTGGGTGTTGTATTGACTACCTCAGTAACTATACTGGCCAGTGTGCAACCTGTATCTCTCTACATCCAACAGTTAGGCCGGATGGACATGGAAGCCGTCCGATCCGCAGCCCTTTCGCAATTGACATTGCGGAAATGTTGTGTGATCCCCGCCATCACCAAGCGACGGTGTGGAAAAATCTGTAACACACATGTCCGAATGCTCGCCGGCTGGACCATCCACAGTACAGAAGGCCGCCTGCACACGACAAGAAATAACTGGTACGCGGGGTCACTGGCCGGATTCTGGTTTTGTGCATCCGGCTTTAGATTGAGTGCATAATGCGCAATTTCAAACTAGAACAATTTTTTGTAGAAACTCCAATCCAAGGAAATAGTGAAAACATACAGAAAAATATCAATCCAAAAACTATGCCCTTTATATCCCAAATGGATACATATAATGCATCACGAAAAGTCAATGCAAGACAAGGAGAACCCATGATATTGCCATTTAAAAAAATAAGAGCATTACAACAGACGTATTACCAGTCTTGGTCAGGAACATAAACACCTAATGCTAAAATATATATTTTTTGATTTAGCAATTTTAAGCAATATTGAGCACCATAAATCATGCAGATCTACAGTATATGTGATTTTGTCTTCTTCTAGACAGGATAAACAATTTACTTTTTTATTTTATATGCAAAGTCTGGCTTAAGTCAAGTGAACATAGGAGGCCAAGAAGAAAGTAGCTACATATCCATGCTAATTAAAAATCTGCTGACAAATCAATCTGTTCTATCTGGCCAACCTTATGTAACTACAATGGGTCAGCAATGCTTGATGGTGTGAGGTCCACGATTCAGTTTGTAAAATATTAAATTCCACACTACACAAATAAAATTATCTAAATATTTTGACTTTGATGAAATCATCTGATTAAACCTGCCAAGAAGGTTGCATCTTCACACTTTTGCTTCTCTGGAGGCTTTTGCTTCTATGACGAGCTGTAATTGTACTGTGGTTTTGCGGAGGCTTGCTTTCTGGTGTTTCTTTCTTGTTAACAGGGGATGTGAGAGAGTTTTTTTCTCCAAATTCAAAAAGTTGGGATGTGCTATGTACTATTTTCCTTGTGTGATCAACAGAAGTCTGTGTTTTTCCATCTGTACTTTCACCCTCAGATTTTGAAGACTGGTCATTGGAAGAACTTCCCTTATGTTTTCTTTCCATTTTTAATGTTCTGATGGCATCTAATGCTTGATTAAGTTCTTGTCTTAATTTTTCGACTTCAAAAATGGACCGATCTCGTTCTTCTCTACAGTTTTTAAGTGAATTATCCAAAGAAATAAAGAATTCTTTGCCAAGTTTAGAAAATGCCTCTTCAGCTTTAGGGGGAGAAAAAATCAAATATATGATAGCAGAATTACAGCCTGAACTAGGATTAACCAGTTTTAGTACAAACTAAACAATTTTTATAGTAACTGCTGAAACAAAAAGTCTTAATTCTTTACACTATTACATAACATGGACTAGGACATAAAGAAATCCTACATGTAGGCATATCTACAATTACAAAATAGTCTATACCCTCTTCTAGATGGCTCCCATTATTACCCCCAGGCAGCAGCTTCTGAATGCACACCTCCACTCCCAGTCCCTGAAGTTCAGACTAATAACTGGGAGATAGATGATTGCACTAAAGGAAACTACTCGTCAGTGCCAGTCTAAAGTGATTGTTTTTATAGTGGACCATAAAGGCAAAAATTAGCAATCTTTGAAATATCTTAAAGAGGAAATAGAGTCTAAATACAGATCAATGTCGTCTCATATGCTAACCTTCATGTAGTATCAGTTTCAAAGTGCAGAACTGCAATGAACAAGTCTGCGCTCAAATAGTCCTCATGGTAGCACACAAGGGTTAAAAAAACATGCAGGGAAACCTTGTTGGTGATCTTGGACCACCAATGATGAATGAGAGGCTTACATAGAGCCCCACGTCCTTGAGCACTACTTAAGAGATTTCTATTACTGGGAATCTGACAATACTGTATATTCCAGAATCCGGATAAAAGGTTAGTGAAACCAGTAGTAGTTTGCTTGTTTTCAGCAACAAAAAATATTTTTGTAGTGCTAATGGGATTTGAGACAACAGACTTCCCAATGTCATGTTCTTAGATGTATCTAAGGTATAACAGAAGTTTATTTTGACTGGATATCACCTTTAAAGAAAATGTTGAAGCTGTGAAAGAGCGAAGAGAGGAGAATAATAGCAGGTTTTGTAAGTGCTATGTTGTTGGTGGAACATGGAAAATGAAGCACTAGTTAAATTGTTACCTTCATGCTGCTGAGCCGTTGATGGAGTCAAGGTGTCAACAGCATCCTGAATCAGTTCTGCATTATTCTTAAAAACTGTTAGGAAATTTCTCAAAGATGTTTCAGAAGCCTCAGCTTTAAGGTCAGCGTAGCAGGAAAGGACATCTGTAGGAATCAGAAACTAGATATTTAGGGGAACAGGACTGTGAAAACGTATTATTTAGCTGTACTTTAAAGTTCGTACTTTGAGCTATCCTTTTAAGTCTAAGTTAACTTCCAGGTTTAATGTAGCACAAGCATTTACTTAGTGTCTTTTGTCTTGTATTCTACTTCCTTCTCTCTTTTCAAAAAAAGTTTGACCTTCTCAACCCCGCGTTGGCTTCAGTTCAGTGGGACAGTATTTTAATCATTGCCATTATAGAAACATAACTGGGATGTTATGAAGAAGTAGTATAGGCCTATTATACATTAGTAAACAGTTAAACAACACTACACAGATAATAAAAACTCTATAGTCTAACTGACAATAGAATATCATGCAGAATCCAATCAAAAGCATTTTCCTCTATGATGTGTACTGATACTAATATGGACATGGCAAGTCAGAGCATGTGTATCAGGGGATGTCTAGCTTTTAAAACCAATTTTCAAATACTTTATTATAGAAATCTGAGTTACGGGTTGTACCATAAACACAAGTTATCCCCTATCAACAGGGTAAGGGATAGCTTCCTGAATGGTGAGGGCCCCACCTCTGAGATCTACGGCCAATATAGAGAACAAGGGACCTGTATCCCTGCCTGCTTGTCACTGCGGGGTCACTTCTTCCCCGCAGTGACATCAGAATGAATGGAGTGTTGGCCATGCATGTGTGGTCGGCGGTCCATTGATTTCAATGGGGCTGACAGTAATATCCGAGTGCAATCTCAAGCAGTTGCAATGAAAAGAAATGGAGCGCCTGTGCAACCTGCACTCCACTCAGTTGTCTCCCCACTGTGGAGGGTGCAGTGAGTCTGCAGTGAGGAGGACAGGGGACACTGAGCCCCATTCTCGGAATTGGTGGGGATCTTAGCGGTAAGTCTCCCACTGACCAGCATGTTATCCCTTATCTTGTGGATAGGTTATAGCTTGCATTTCTGTTACAACCCCTTTAACACAGTTCCCATTCCAGATATTAGCCACAGTTCTCTAGTCGTGCAGAACCCATCAGGTTGTCAGCAGCAGACCTGAACACTTGCTATCCGGTTTTTCCAAGGATTACAGATGAATTGGGTCCTAGTAGCAGGATACACTGTGATCAACGTATTGTTGGGGGAATCTTCCAACAAAAAATGGACAATGCTATTAATTTTAGCTCTTCACTCCATCAACAAATAGGACATGTACTTAGCTTGCTTATACTATCATTGTGATGTAGTGACTACTTCACAAGGTATATTGGCTCTGTTATACATATATTATATGTGTAGGTACATTATCTTTATTAGCGTCTGTGTGATGGAGAAGTGACTTCTGGTTGTGCATATTGAAACGTTTTAAGGCTGTTGAGCCATATCTGTATAGTAACTGCTTTATGATACAAATTTTGAAACAAACTAGTACAGGTACACCTCTGGTAAACTACCATTGTATATTATTAAATGGAACTAAACACTATTCCATAATATATTGTAATTATTGGAATTGCTCTTTTTACAAGGAACATTCTGACAATCACTACACTGCTGCTTATGGCTCACTCTATATATTTACCACCCATAAAGTAGTAGGCAGGGAAACAATAGGAGTATGAAATCCTCCTGGCTTTATAGGGGGGCCTTCACACATATTTATCTGTATTCTAAAAAATACCATGTGTTCCATGTGTTTTAATACTGTTTTTTACAATACTTTTTGGTGGTGGTTTTAATTTTGTGAGATTTGTACATGCTTTTTTTCTCAACAGCCTACTGGGTAAATGCAAGACAAAAATGTCACACCTAGGGCATGCTGTGTTTTGAAAAATGGCGCTGAACCCAAAAGTGCTACAAAAATGCCACAAATAAAAGCGCTGTGTATGTATCTTTTCAAATTCCAAACTCAATTTTTTAACAGCCATCACCTGCCTGGAGACCATGCTGATTGCTCTTCAGACTAATGGCCCATTTACACAGGACGATTATCCTACAGAGTTGTTCAAACTCCTGCGGGGTTTTGAACAATAGTCGTCTTGTGTAAATGCATGCACAGACTGAGCGAGAGTTGTTCAGTCGTTCAGCTTCTGCATGCAGAAAACTGAATGACTAGCTGCTCCGTGTAAACAACAGTTGTTCAATTTTGAACTACAGTCTGCTTACTGTGAATGCTGGCAGCACTCTGAGTGATCAGTGATACTCGCTCCTTGGTAACAGCACAGGAAGAAGCTTAACTTGGACGCACTGTCAGGCATCGTTTGCCTGGCTGCTCGTCTCATGTAAATGGGAATTAAACCCTATGTTTGCAGACATAAATAAGGATATTTATAGGCTATGGGCCGTCCTGAAGTCATTGTGAGGAATTTTGCAGCTTTAAAATCACCCCTACACTACAGAAATCAGTAAATATCTGATTCCGAATCTGTCATTTTTATCTTTCTACTTACTTGCATTCCCCCTGTGCACTTTGTGCAAATGCATACAGAGGACTCCTAAGCTTGTATAACATAACACAGAGGACGTCTAGGACTCCTCCTTCAGCATGCAGTTCACAACCCGTTTGTGGCCTTACAGCGGGGAAATATAAGTGAGTAGAAAAATAAAAATTACAAATTTGCAATCAGTATCTATTGTGCCACCTACAAATTACGGTCAATGAAGTAGTTTTTTAGAGGGGACAGATTTTTTTTTTTTTTTACAGAACATTGGATCTAAAAATTCTATAGTGTTAAAAAGTAGACATTCACTTTAAAGCTGTGTGTGCGTCCATGACTGGAACAAATGCCGGATTAAATGAAATTACTATATTTTGGGAAAAAATATATCCATATTACATAGTTAAAGTAAAGTAAAACAGCTAAAAATGTAAAAACTAAAAGCCCTAAAGTACTTACAAAATGAAAATGTTTAATATCTTTTTTTAACCTACTGGAAGAAGATTGTATGGTTTTCACTGTAATAAATACTAAATTACAATGACTAGGTTCTTTCTAAAGGGTAAAACTATTAAACAGTGACCAAGTTATCATGACACATGTACCTAGGATGAGCAAATGTTATTTTTATGTCTCACTAACCTTTCAGTGGAGAACAAACAACTGCCACAACATTTTCTTGAAAATTATGATATGCTTGTTTTATCCCTTGGAATAGAGCTTGTGTGTACTGAACTTGCAGGTTGTAAACACCCCTGTGGAAATCAAGCTCAGCTTCCAGAGCATGGACCTAGAAAATAAAGGTCACAAACAAAAAGAATGACAAGACATCTTACTGTTCTGACAAAAAGAAACACCTGTGGCTGATACAGTAGGGCATATGTTAAATGGTTGCTGTAGTTTCAACAGACTTTGATTACATCAGTAGTACAGGGGAATATAAGAAACTTTTTAACATAGCTTATCAGAGAAAAAAAAACTCTCTTTTTCCGTTTATCAGCTTCTTTTCCTTATCCCCACTCTTTCCTAAACTGTTTCACTCACACAGAAATACTGCTAAAATCCATCCTGGTAGACAAGACAGACTATCAGCTCACTAACAGTTCAGATTACATGCTGCCTATGCAGTTTATGAGGAGATAAGTGAGCGAGAAGCAGAGAGACACTCATACACAGATGCTGCTGCAGTTCATAGTAAGTGTTTTACAGTTTCTCAGCTACTGGAATCACATCTATACTGGTTAGTATTTCTCTGGAATATTTTTTCATGCTACTTCTGTTTCTCTATATATCATATAAGGTCATAGGAGAGCAGAATCTCCTCTTCTATATGTACATCATAGCAACTAGTCTACATCCAGCAGCCCTGGGAAAACTGAAAACTAGAAATAAAGCCTGCAGAGGTTAAAACTGCTAAAAAACAGGATACAGGTCATAAAATGGCCAGAAATAGTGTTATTCCTCATGTACACACGACAGCTTATTCTGCAACATGATTTAAAACAACATGTACACTTTAATACACACAGCATTTTTGCTGCGGATTTGTGAGCAGAAAATACGCAGAGTTCTACAGTGCACGGTGAATGAGATTTAACCCCTTAAAGACCTGGGTATTTCAGTTCCAAAGGGGCATACACTTTTAAGTGATTTTACCCATGTGCTGTTTCTACGGCCCTATTTCTTTTTTCCAGTCTGTCAAAATTGTTTTTGCTGTAATTTTCTTTTCATCAGATACAAGAGCTTCTACCTTTTTTTCACAGAAATCTTCACTTTTATCAAATTTATTAGGGGTAATGTGTATAAAAAGCAAAAGAAAAATGTCTTTATTTTAAAAATTATTATATTTACATTAAAATAAAGTGCAGGAATGGATTCATCATTGTGTTTCAGATATTTGGATATATAGTTTGTGTAATCTCAGATTACAGGGTGGATATGATGACAGTCTATGTTGGCATTGGTGGTGGGTTGTTTTTTATTTTTCATATATATATCTTATATATATCTTGTGGCAAGTTGAGGTTACACATTATTCAGATTGCCATCAATACATCAGGATGGTTGGCACACGTGCAGAAGGACTCAGGATACTTGGAGTTTCTTGTAAATCTGGCACCTGCCAGCATTTATTCCACATATTACAGCAAAGCAAACTTGCGGTACACACAGTTCCTTAGGGTTCACAAGCCACAGGGTCGCAGTCACCATCCTCCACTCGGGGCATCTAGAGGGCATCCTCCTCTGTCAGACTATTGTGTTCGGCCCAGACTGGTCAACACGGGCCTCGGGCTCCAAATGCCTAATGGCTGCTGCACAGCCTCTGACTCTGGCTGGCATCCATGTCCTCCATAATGTCAGACCTCTTGGGGAAATTCACACTGTATTTTTTTTTTATTTCACAATTTTCCACTGTAACTGGAGCCCCAATCACAGGTAAAAAATATCCCTAGGGTAATATTAGTCATTGGTAGAGCTGGTCAGAGGTCTGCTAAGACACTGCAGCTCTGACATGCTAGTGGTCACAGGCGGTCCCCATGCAGGAAACGACACTGCCGCTACTTTCATTCTCTATATAGTGCTCATTGAACGCTATGTAGCCTGTATAAAAGAAGGCAGAAGCAGTTAAAGGGGTTGTCCCGCGCCGAAACGGTTTTTTTTTTATTCAATAGGCCCCCCGTTCGGCGCGAGACAAACCCAATGCATGTGTTAAAAAAAAAAAAACGTTTAGTACTTACCCAAATCCCCGCGCTGCGGCAACTTCTTCCTTACCTTAGCAAGATGGCCGCCGGGATCTTCACCCACGATGCACCGAGGGTCTTCTCCCATGGTGCACCGTGGGCTCTGTGCGGTCCATTGCCGATTCCAGCCTCCTGATTGGCTGGAATCGGCACACGTGACGGGGCGGAGCTACGCGATGACGCGTAGAAGGGGGCGGAGCCAGAACTCCGCTCGTGCCGAGACCCAAGAGAAGGGAGAAGACCCTTCTGCGCAAGCGCGTCTAATCGGGAGATTAGACGCTGAAATTAGACGGCACCATGGAGACGGGGACGCCAGCAACGGAGCAGGTAAGTGAATAACTTCTGTATGGCTCATATTTAATGCACGATGTATATTACAAAGTGCATTAATATGGCCATACAGAAGTGCTTACCCCCACTTGCTTTCTCGGGACAACCCCTTTAACAAATGCTTCTGTCTATTCCTTCGGGTCTTCGGCTGTGTCTAACATACAAGGACCCGACGTGTTCCTGCTAGATTGAAGGAGCTTTAATCCTGCACTGTGGTTTTTTTCACTATTGAACGTGATTAAAGCCCATGAGCAAGCACTTAATGGACTAAAGAAATATCCTGTACACACCGAGGGGGAAAAATAAAAAATAAATAAAAATAAATCGACAATGCAAATTGGCCAGACTTGCAGGTTTTAAATCTGCAGCATACCAATTTACACTGGGGATCTTACCTACCGATTTCAACCCAGTAAAATGAGTGAAATCAAGTGAAAATTTGCAAGAAAATTTGCATCGAATGCGCATGTAGCCCATGCAAATTTGGTGCAGATTTTGCATTGTGAAAAATACATTCAGGGTGGAATTTCCTTGTTGACCAATACATACCGATTGTTCATGAATTTCTGACAACAAATCACTAGTTTCCAATAACTGTTATTCCTAAATATCTGATTAACTACTAAAATGGGCTCTAAACTGTGCATTTTTGGAAGTTTTTTGATAATTTATCGATATGGAGGCAACATATTTCATACAGTAAAATATACTGAGATGGTTGGTCTCAGTAAGTAGAACACTTTATACAATGTAGCTATACAGATATCGGCGATGCCAATCATGGGGTAGTATAAGAAAGGTGAACCTGAAAGTATTTAACAGTTATCAGACTGTTTAATACAAGACATAATGGATAAACTATGCGATCTTTGAATACAGGATAATTGTAGGTGAAGTTCTGGTGTGAGAAGAAACCAAACTGCTGCATTTGTGACTTATTACAGAGCAGTGGTTGTTAAGATTGGAGGATAAGATAAGACATATGAAAAAAATGGCCTACATGCCTAGTGGCAGATTTATTATGTGTTTCAACACTTTTTGTGCCTCACTGAACAGTGTTAAAAAGTGTCTAGATAAAGGGGAATGGCTCAGAGCAGTCTTAAAATGCACCAACTGTGTCATAAACATTAGTCTGAAGCACATATGTCAAACTCAATGCCCGTGGATCGAATGTGGCCCACCATGTGATTTTATGTGCCCCTCGATAAGCTCCGGACGTAGAAGGACCGGCTCCCCACTTTCCCTGGAGAACACAGCCAGCACTTGGCATAGGGGCGACGCCAGCACAGGGAGTGGGTGCTACCTTGGATTCTGAGCTCTGGCGCATACCTCCACACCGCTCTCTTCAATAACTCACAGGTGGTGGCACAGCTCTGACAGCCCTACACAGACAGTTTAGCCACTCTCCCAGATAAGAGGCTCAGTGCTAAATAGGCGGAAAGTTAAAAACGCCATCGTAGTATATAGAGCTCTATAGCCATGTTAAGGAGTGGTTATATTTAGGGCTCATTCACATGGGCGTGTGCAGTTTCAGTCTGTGAAATGCACAGCACTTTCACGCATTGAAACTATGTGTATTCACAGAATATTTGGACCTGCATTTTTTTGCAAACGTATTCACTGTGTTTTTCACATGTGCAACAAAAAAAAAAATACAAGAAGGTCTCATTGATTTCTCCTGCCTTCATGCATAAATATGCATGTATAATGCATATTCATTGTGTATTTACATAATCCCATTGACTTTAATGGGCAATTTCAGTCCGTAGTAGGGGCCAAAATAGGTTATGCTACGATTTTGTTCATGTGTGTAAAATACACATGTGTAAAATGCATGGCTGAATACCCAATAAAATGCATGGCTGAATACCCAATGCAAATCAATGGGAATTAAAGGGGTTGTCCTGCGCCAAAACGGTTTTTTTTTTTCTCAATAGCCCCCCCGTTCGGCGCGAGACAAACCCGATGCAGGGGTTAAACAAGAAAACCGCACAGTGCTTACCTGAATCCCCGCGCTCCGGTGACTTCTTACTTACCTGGTGAAGATGGCCGCCGGGATCTTCTCCCTCGGTGGACCGCAGCTCTTCTGTGCGGTCCATTGCCGATTCCAGCCTCCTGATTGGCTGGAATTGGCACGTGACGGGGCGGAGCTACAAGGAGCCGCTCTCCGGCACGAGCGGCCCCATTCAGAAAAGAAGAAGACCGGACTGCGCAAGCGCGTCTAATCTGGCGATTAGACGCTGAAAATTAGACGGCACCATGGAGACGAGGATGCTAGCAACGGAACAGGTAAGTGAATAACTTCTGATAACTTCTGTATGGCTCATAATTAATGCACAATGTACATTACAAAGTGCATTAATATGGCCATACAGAAGTGTATAGACCCACTTGCTTTCGCGGGACAACCCCTTTAAGCAGTCCGTATAACACCCGTAAAAAACACTTGCGTAATACAGAGCACAAATACGCCTGTGTGAATGAGCCCTTATAAATGGCCCTTTGAAGGCAACCATGATGCTGATGTGGCCCTTGGTGAAAATGAGCTTGACATCTCTGGTCTAAAGTAAGCCAACCAAGAGTTGGCGTCAGGAAAGTAAAAGTCTCTAACAGGTCTAGCAAGTTGCGTCAAACTTATCACATAATATGAGGCATTTCCTGCTTTATCTAGTATTACGTGGTCCAAATTTAAGATATTAATAATAAATCTGCTCATTGTCTTTGTTAGTATATGGCTATTGGATGCTGGAGCGGAGTGCAGAGTTATTAGACTTGTATAGGTAATTAGATAAGCAACTGACACACAACAATAATTATTAGTAATCCGAGCTGACAACTAGTCAGATCTCAGCCTCTTGAGGTGACTATGCACAACCGCCCAAGCTATAATATTGGTCTGACCAATCCACCATCTAATGCATATTAAATGTTCATCTAAAGTTTGTTACACAGATTTCAGGGAAAATAGGATTTAACATCTTGAATTTTAAAAACCACTCCAGTAAAAGTAATTTTTCATTTATTATGTAACTGGTCCCCCACTATATATGTCATCCAGTATTACCTCGGTTGGTTATTCTGTCTAAAAATTCCTGCAATCCTTCTCTTCAGGTGGGTCATGTGATCTCATTGTGACTGCCTGGGAACTACTTGTGTTTCTATTCTCTCCAGGAGTCACTATTTCAGTCATTAGAACATCCTGTATGATGAAACTGCATGGACTGTACCACACAAGGCTCTTGATAGAGGGGACAAACTCCTAGTATAGTTACTGATGATGATTAAAGACTCCTGTCACACAGTTATAATGAAGAGGATGACAGATCTTCCCCCCTGACTGTATACTTATAGCTTATTTAGGAGAGTACAGAGGTTATGATAATGACACTGTTCTCCAAGCCGGTTGGCCCTTTCTAGGGTGCCCCTCTAAGATGCCTGGTCCTTTGGTTCTCAATGGAAAAATAGCAAGCTGCTATCAGATGTGTCTGGCAGTGGCTTACGTTCGTGCTCAATTAGGAATGCATGCAGGCTCAGCTGAACCAGACACGCATCTAACTGAAAACCCCAATAAAAGTAAAAGCAGCAAAAATTATATATAATGTAAAACTTTTTATGACAACTAGCAGTTCTATGGAAAAGCGGCTTTCATGCGACAGTAATGAATAATTGCTGCCATAAAACTCATTAAAGGTCTTTTTTATTGCTAAAAGGGTTATCCCACAACAGAATGTTTTCCCGAAACTGACAACAGCTGCACAATATGTTGAAAAATACACACTTGTGCAAAAATAAACTTGCACTGTTGCTGCACTGCGGATATTATGCTTCCCTTTCCCGGCAGTATATATGCTGTGTGTGATGTCATTCTGCGCACTCCTGCCTTAGAGACCATATGACTGCTTGTAAACTACATTTCCCAGCAGCACCCTGGTGTGGTCTGGGTTTGTGGCATCTCCCTTATATAGAGTATACTCTGTTCTAAAGACACTGGGGTACATCTCCCATCCAAAGTCTCCATCCATATCCATTACCCCAATACACATACTTCCTCCACCTTTTGATGTAAACCAAGTTCCTTAGATGCCTACATCACTCAATCTGTAGCATTGCATGACAGTACTATTGTAATCACTCTCAGAGCTCACACCTGACAACTCTAACAAGCTCTTACTCTTTGTAAGGCTGCCTGTACACAGGCATCATTGAATTGCGTTCCCCGCAGCGATAATCCAGCCACGGGGAACGCAATGCATGCTTTCCATAGCAACGCTATGGAAAGCGCCGCCCCCCTGTCTTATCTGTCAGATAGGCTGACCACGGAGATCCGCCTGCCGGCTCCAGCTTCCGGGTTGCGGCTCCCGTGGCGGCATACTGCAACGCCCGTGGACAGGCAGCCTTACATGTCTTTACACAGTACAGGAGCTGTCAGGTACAAACTCCGGCAGCGATTTCAATAGTACAGATCGAGTGGTGCAGGCAACTAGTCTAACAGAGCTGTCAGTGGGTTGAACTGAGCAACCAGTGCTAAGAACTTCCCTCTGTGCATGCTTGTTCAGGGAAGGAGCAGAGCAATCTTCGCATGTATGGGATCCTCAGTATGCAAACTCAGCGAAAGGGAACAGTGGGGAATGCTGGAGAAACTGCACATGCTCGACCATTGAGTTAAAAACTACTGGAGGTCGTCTCCAGTAGAAGTCAGTAAAGGGATGGGATTGTGAAAGTATTGAATTCTATTTTATGCAGTAGTGTCATGTGCAAAGCAAGAAATATATGAGCAAAAGATGCATTGTAGTTACATTTTACTTACAGGGTCCAGGCAACTGCTGAGCATGCAGTTTTGTCATAATAAACCTTTGTAATGTTTTACTAGGATAAAAGTATTTGTTGACTGTCAGGGATGCCACAGTATAAAACCTCTTGAATTGCAGCAATAAAACAGAAGAGCTATGAAACATCACTCAAGTGTTTCTCATTGTACTCTTCTCCCATGCATCATAATCTAATATAAAAAAAAACCTACAGGCTTTTTCTTGTACCCCACTGACCCCTTTACGTGATCTCTGGTGGATGATTTTGGTGTCATTAGATTTGTTATATCCTCATCATCGGTGTAAGATCATAAAATTTAAGTTTGATACATTGGGTGATCTGTCAGGCAAGCCCAAAGTTCCTAGGTTGAGTCTAGAGACGCTGTTGTGCTTCAGTCAACAGCGCCGCTAGGGAGAGTCAAGCGTTGCTAAGCAACATTCATATCAAGTTGATACAGAGAATAGTGCTTACCACTCTGACTGTTGCCATGTCCCCAAAACGTGTTAGAACAAGCTGTGGACAGCGAACAGTTCAAGCCGGGTTCAAGCATAAGGTTATAATACCCTTTGAGTATCAGATAGTTCCTACCTGAATGTAGTACCCAGATCAACAACCCGCTGGTCACATAATGTCTATATTCTCTAATATCATAGTGCTCTAGAAAGACATCTAGTCCCCTCTTAAACTCCGCTATGGATTTTGTTATCACTACGTCCTCAGGCAGAGAGTATTCCACAGTCTCACACCTCTTACAGTAAAGAACCCCCTTCTGTGTTGGTGATGAAACCTTCTTTCCTCTAGATGTAGCGGATGCCCTCTTGTTACCGTCGCAGTCCTGGGTATAAACAGATCATGGGAGAGATCCTTGTATTGTCCACTAATGTATTTATACATAGTTATCTGATCGCCCCTTAGCCGTCTTTTTTCCAGGGTGAATAATCCCAATTTTGGTAACCTCTCTGGGTATTCCAGTCCTCTCATTCCATTTATTACTTTAGTTGCTCTTCTTTGAACCCCCTCAAGCACTGCTACATCTTTCCTGAGCAGTGATGTCCGGAACTATACACAGTATTCCATGCGGGGTCTGACAAATGCCTTATATAGTGGGAGAATAATGTTCTTGTCCCTCGCCCTTATGATTATTTTAATGAACCCCAAGACTTTATTAGCTTTTGCAGCAGCTGACTGGCATTGGTCGCTCCAGTTAAGTCTACAGTCCACTAGTACCCCCAGGTCGTTTTCCATATCACCTTTCCCTAGCAGTACCCCATTTAGTGTATATGGGTGACATCCGTTTCTCCTGCCCATGTGCATAACCTTACATTTATCAACATTGAACTTCATTTGCCATTTTTCTACCAAGCCCCCAGTTTATCTAGATCCTTTTGTAGCCTCCGTTGTATTAATTATCTTGCATTATTTTGTGTCATCTGCAAATATTTTACTGTTCAGCCCCTCTATCAGGTCATTGATAAATATATTGAACAGAATGGGGCCTAATACTGAGCCCTGTGGAACTCCACTAGTGACAGTGGCCCAATCAGAGTACGAACCATTTATTACCACCCTGGTTTTCTATCTCTAAGCCAGTTCTGTACCCAGATACACACATTTTCACCCATTCTGAGCTGTCTCATTTTATAGATCAACCTATTATACGGCATGGTGTGAAATGCTTTAAAAACATCCAGATATACAAGATCAATAGACTCTCCCAGGTCCAGCCTAGAGCTTACTTCATCGTAAAAGCTGATCAGATTGGTCTGACATTATCGACCCCTCATGAATCCATGCTGGGGAGGAGTTATTCTGTTGTTCGCCTTAAGGTATTCTAGGATGGCATCTCTCAGAAACCCCTTGAATATTTTTCCAGTTACTGAAGTGAAACTTACCAGCCTGTAATTACCAGGCTCTCTTTTTGTATATTGGAACCACATTAGCAATGCGCCAATCCAATGGTACAACCCCGGGGTGGATAGTGTTCATAAATATAAGAAATAGCGGTCTAGCTATTACATCACTTAGTTCTCTCAGAACCCTTGTGTGTATTCCATCCAGCCCCGGCGATTTATTGATTTTAATCCTCTTTAACCGGCTCCGCACTTCCTCCTGTGTTAGATATGCAACATGTAGCAGGGGTTCATTTTATTCCGCTGATCTTGTGTGCCATTTCTTTTTTGTTTGTGAATACACTTGAAAAGAAACTATTTAGTATATTTGCCTTCCTCCCTTTATGATTGAGAGTCACAAAAGTAATCTTGGGAATACCCCTTTAATAAGTGCTAAATATTAACAGGATAAAATAAAGTCAAAAACTAAAGTACTTTTTGCAAATAAAAAAAAAGGAAAATGTGAAAAACATTCCTCTAATTTTTCAAACAAAGTAGTTTTGAACTATGGCTATGTGACAATATTTATTTTCAATAAGATTCATAAGCACAGCTGGGCCCTACTTCCCTGTTGTCAGCAAAAACTAGAAATGGAATGATTCCACTGTGCTGTGTGCATGCTTGCTCTAAAACAAACACCTGCAGAGTGCAGGAAGAATGACATTGTTCCCACGTAGAAATATGTCACATTTTCATCTTCGTGACAGTGATTGCTATAACGTCTGCAATTTAAATGTTTACTAGGCTATCTGAAAAATAGCAATGCCTTGGTACAGAAGACTATACAAAACAAATATTAACCCAAGATGAACACAAATGTGTTAAAGAACTGCGAGCAACAAAGACAAATGGAGAAAGAAAAAGTAGGCGCAAACTTAATGGGTATTTCTATGTGCTTCTTGGAAAAGGATGATTTTTTCCAAGTGTAAAAAGAACAATTTTAATGGGATAAAACTAATCCAGCACTGAAATGATATAGTAGAGCTGCCAAGGCTCTGTTTTTAACAAGTACCTCTTAGAAGCTGCAGATAAATTGTTAGGGTAAGGACACAGATCAGCCACAACATTAAAACCACTGACGTGAAGTGATTCTGGCGTGTAAGAACGGTCTAAAACATCAAAATGGACGTATATAGTTCATTAGATATTCAGGCTCTATATTTTGAGCAGAGATTACCAAATTGAAGATATAGGTAAAGCGGGAGATGCTTAAGGCTATTGGTGATTATGCCGTCTTCATTTCCCAAAGGGACAGTAAAAAGTAAGAGCTGGAATCTAATTCATTACTATAGATGACTCATCCAATTTCTTTGTACTCATGTATCTCACCAATTGAACTGCACAACGAAGAAAAAAGAAGTTAATGAGGTTATTCAGGGAATTTTCTTTTGGAAATCTGCTCACCAGGCTGGAAAAACATGAAAAAAGTCATACTCATCTCAAAACATCAAAAAAGTCATACTCATCTCAAAACATCAAAAAAGACATACTCATCTCACCCGATCCTGCACGGTTCTCTACTTCCTGCAACAGCAATGATGTCACCAACATCTAGGGCTTGTGAATGCTGCAGCCAATCACCAGCTCACTCTTGCCGAGTATTAGCTGCAGTGTGACATTTCCCGTTGTCGAGATGTCATCACTGCTGCAGCAAAAAGTGGAGAGCAGCGGCGAACTGGACACTAGCGAAATGGGAGCTGCGAGGTTCAGATGAGGCGAGTACGATTTATTATGTTTTTCCAGCCTGGTGAGTAGATTTCCAAAAATTAATTTTCCCTGGACATCCCTGTAATGTACGTTCCAGCAGCTATAAATAGGCAGCCTTATGTTTCGTAGATACTTCATGCTAAAACTATCAGTTTGCAATGTGATAAAAGAAAATAAAGCAGGTAACATACAATTAAGATTTATATGTAGGATTGAGCGTTAATCCATATTTAAAAAAACGTAGTCTTGACCGAGGCGGTATTTTGCTATGGAAAGTGTTAAACGAATTTGGCAACCCCTTTCGAAAGTGTTTCACTGCTCTTGGTTTTCCAGAATCATGTGCCTCTATACATGCAATAAAACATAATCAAGCAGCTGTTTCCTGGTCCTGGCTGGGAAATGCTCGACTCTGTGAAAGCTCAATAGACTTTGGAGCAGCTGTTTATAATAATAGTTTTACTTCACACATAACAGCAAGCAGATCAATTGTGGAGCACTATACAATGAATAGATGATTGAATCATTGTGCTAAAGTAACGTTCGAGATACCTGTTGCATTGCCATTAGTCGGGAATAATTGGCAGCTTTCACTAATGCTTCAGCCGCTCTCTTTGCCCGCTGCTGAGGAGCACCTTTGGGAAATGCTGGCAATACTGCAAGAACATTCTCCACAGTAAATTCCTGGCTCACAGTACACTCGATTTTTGCCTGTAATATAAACATAATAAAGTCAACTGGTGGAAACCAAGAAAGCATCTTCTTCTGTAAAACCCAGGTGGAAAGAAGCTGAATAAACAGATAATATATGAGGAATTACAAAGTCGTAAACATGAATGGAAATCAAAGCACTGACAATTTTGTTAGCTAAATGTTTATAGCTCGCCTTATGTGCCCCCATGTTTTACCACCATCTACAACTAAACATAACTTGGACGAGAGCAAACAGCTACATCAATATATGTGTGATTTCTATAAACATATTCTCTTACATTTTCTATTAAAAGCTGACCAAATGTGTATATAAAATGTATTTATACAGAAGGGATCATCACTAGACTGATGTGGTATTATAGTGTAGCGAAACTTTTAAAAAGAAACTTTTCATAACTGACGAGTGACATGTCAGAAGTATTGACCAGTAGGGGCCTGGGTGCTGACACTCCCACCAATCACTAAAATAAAATGGGAAGAAGTATGCAGCTGAGTGTATGACCATTCAGGTATTATTAGCAAGAGGTGTATAGACTCCATTGTTTTGGAACACCAATACTTAGGTGTCCAATAATCCGGTCTCACGGTGACAGATTTAAAGGGAGTCTGTCACCTACTTTTAGCCCTAGAAGCTAAGCTTATGGGCTGAAAGTAGGCAACCCCTGGAGTCTGGGGATGTAAGTTTTACACTTATCTTCCTCAACCTTTCTCTGGGCGGACTACTTAGCGGCATGGCTCAATGCATTCAGCAGCGGCTTTCAGCACTCACACTGGGGGAGGAAAGAACAGGTAAGCATAAAACTTACATTCCCGGGCTCCATGGGCCACATACTTTAAGCTCATAAATGCAGCTTATAAAGCTAAAAGTAGGTGACAGACTCCCTTTAAGGAAGTTTATTATTTAGAATAAATAAGTATGAAGTAATTTAAAGTGAGAAATAAAAGAATAAGAGATAAGAATATGTTTTCACGGAGATCCTAGTCAAGAGTTATGGCAGAATCTACCTTGGGGGTTGGGGGTTATAAGGTTATAAATTGGAATTCTGGATAACTGGCAACAAGAACCACCTTACATATTGACTGACCCATTCCTGACCCAACAATTATGAGTTAATTTAATTAATACATTCTTAGTCACATTGGATTGTTTTGGTTAGAACCATCTCAAACTAGACAGAAAAACCTTGAGTTTTTTTCTAAAGAGAAACATTCACAGCACTACTGTCTCAACATACCTTGTTTACTGTAGAGTATATGAGAAATATTTAGTGACCGAAGATATGAGGCCAAATGTCAAGCCAGCATATACAGGCCCAGTTACAGCAATATACTGGCAATTAAGAAATAGAAAAACTACTGATATTTGCTATTGACTAATCTCTTCATCACCATAGACTCCAAGCAGAGGTGGAAAGAGACGAATGAGCACAGCTCTCAGCTGAGGACTTCAGCCCATTTTTGTTAGCGATTGGTGGAGATATCAGAACTTGGACCCTGAGTGATCAATACATCTGGAATGTCACTATGACATGTCAGGAGGTTTTTTTAAAAGTACAGATACCCTTTAATTTGTAATTAAGAGGCCACCATACAAGTATGACTCTAATACATATAGGGACTATTGGCCAAATCTTTTGAGAGGACCACCTCTAGAAGACCAGTTTTCAATTTTTAATGATCATCTCAGACTTTCAAAAAATCCAATATTTTGAACACACAAGCACTCAACTATTGTAACTATATTACACCCTTAGAAGTGTTGCCTTGGTAAAAAGACTAAGGAGCTACAGTATTCCATTAAAAATGACAAGGTGAAAACGTTAAAGTAGATCTGTAAAATGAAAATGCTAAATTCCCATTAGTCTATGTTAAAAATGTAAAAACAAACAATTATATTAATATCTTAGTTTATGCCAAAGGGGGAAGTGAACAGGTATAAGGTCTTCTCATTGAGGGGTGGTGGTGTGCTGTGAAGAAGTGAGTCCAAAGTTCTTCAAAGCATTCCCCTTGAGTTCTGCACAAAAGACAAACTTACCCTTTTTAATAAGGGAGAAATAGAACTAATCTACTGCTAATATGATATTACTTCATTTAGTACAGAACTTGTAGAAACAAACATAAAATCGAGAGCAGTTACTTAGCATTATATATTTTTATAATCATGTTCTTTATATACACTCTGCTCATTTTATCTTCTTTGTGCTCAAATGGGTTTCCACCAGGTTGTCCAGTTTTATTCCACACTCCATAAACATAGTAATATGTTTAATGGCTTCCTGTAAATTGACTCCAGCAACTATGCATGTACTGTATATATGCTTGATTCACGGAAATTAGATTGGGATCCCAGTTGGAAGAGGAAAAGATGAGTGAATCCAATCTGTGCAAAGTGCTGCAGAATATATTGTTGCCATATAGATTACATTAAATCAATTCACATTTTTGAATACAGATACTTATTTAGTAAATCGTTCTCTCTATATTTACATAAATATTGAGGAGGACTGTCATAAGATTATAGAATACAGACCAGGGGCCGGCAAGATGCACACTAGAATTTAGTCAATAAGATGCATTAGAAGAATTCACTTTAAATCAGTGAAACTAGCAAAACAATGTAACATTCTATAAGGGCCCTTTTTATATAGGTGTATGAGATTCTTGAGTGCAACTTGCTGCTGACAGCACACAGACACTTTGTCCGTGTGCGGTCTGATGCCTGCGGGCGGTGGATATTGCATGTCCGATTCTTGTTCATGATATGGATCAGAATAGGATATGCTGCAATTGGTCCCTGTGAAAAAAATGCCAGCATGAATGACCCAATTTACTATAATGGGTCTGAGTCCTGTCCATGAAATACACTGACGGCACATGGATGGGAATTACAGCAGTGTGAATGGACCTTAACAAGTATATAACAGCAATATCTAAATACAGGAACCAGTTTCGAAATGATTTAAAAATGTAAAAATTTAATTTTGTGTGATTTAAAAGATAAATTCAATATTTTATCCTCGGACAACTTTAAAAAGGGAGATCTGAGGCATGGGTAACTGGCAAGCAGTATGGACGTATCTCTCGGTAGCTCTGAGTATATTTTATAAATCCACACCAATCTAGCTGTGGATCTCTTCATTGTGGGTCACCAGGCAATCCCCACAACCCTAGGACTGCTTCACTTCCCACTTGTTCATTTCTGGAGCCCCTGCAGTGCTTTTGGGCTATAATGGGGGTAGTGGTCCAACCGCAGCCTGTGGCCTCTGGACTCGTACTCAGCCCCGGTAGCCGCACAAGATACATTGATCCCTGGATAGGGTCTCTTAACTGTGCCCAGGCCCTTCTGGTGATGAAAAGGGGCACACCCACCTCCGTTGCATCAAGAGTTTGCCCTTTGTGCTGAAGATTACAGGGGCTGGAAGCCCTGTTTGGAGGCCACGGTCGCTTCCCTCCCACTCCTCAGTGCACAGGTGCTGGCACCTGCTCATTCCATAAAGGCTTCTGGCAGAGAGCACACAGAGCAGTTGCCTCCACATGTCGAGACCTGAGCGCTCCCAGAAGATACTTCTGAACAGTGTAGTGCTGAGGGGATTGCAGCGTTTCCCCTCCCCCACACCCGCCCCACACTCCACATGCTTTGATGGTAAGGCCTGAAGACTGGAGCATACATCCACCCAACTGAAGGCCTCAGGTGAATGAATAGTGATGGAGGAGTGCTGTGGGAGGGGTATATACCCACTAACCCATAACCTCCAGGAACACCTGCAACTGGACTATAGCTTTCTATTTTGTAGAACATGCTCTTTAATTAATATTTTAAAAAAGTTTTGAGATTAACTACAAACAGCAGTTTGTGGCATCTCTAAACAAATCTCCGACTTTGGCCAACGTATGACTGACCTTGAACAAAAAACGGATGATATAGTTGATGTGCTGGATCAGGAACAAGCTAAATGGGATGACTACTCCACAAGGGTTGAAGCCCTAGGGCTGAAATGTGAGGACCCCAAGAATAGGAGCAGAAGGGCAAATATATGGATTCAAAGCAAGCCTGAGTCCATTAACACCTTAAAAGAAGCTGCCACTATCTATTCTCTCCATTTCTACCTTAAATTGCCCAGGAATCCTTTCGCATTGATATAATCCATTGTACCTGCTAACCTGATCTTCCGAGGGATGTCATCCTAAGACTGCACTACGCTTCGATGAGGGACCAAATTTTATTTGTTGCCCTAGACCAGTGATGGCGAACCTTTTAGAGACGGAGTGCCCAAACTGCAACCTAAAACCCACTTATTTATCGCAAAGTGCCAACATGTCAGGGGGCGGAGCTTATCACGACGTATGATTTTACCCCCGTCGTTATAAAAAGCACACGGACGCTTCAAAATAGACCGGGTGCAGATTGTGACTGCTTTTTAGATGCGGAAATACTGCGGAATTTTCCACGGTAATTCCTGCCATGTGTAAACATACCCCAGCGGTAATAGGAACACCCCAAGGCGGCCCCGGCGGTAATAGGGACACCCCACGGTGGCCCCGGCGGTAATAGGGACACCCCCGAGTGGTAATAGGGACACCCCACAGCGACCCCAGGGACACCCCATGGCGGCCTCGGTGGTAATAGGGACACCCCACAGTGGCCCCGGCAGTAATAGGGACACCCCCCAGCGGTAATAGGGAGACCCCAAGGACACCCCACGGCGGCCCCGGCGGTGATAGGGACACCCAAAGGCGGCCCCGGCGGTAATAGGGACACCCCCCAGCGGTAATAGGGAGACCCCAGGGACACCCCACGGCGGCCCTGGCGGCAATAGGGACACCCCAAGGCGGCCCCGGCGGTAATAGGGACACCCCCCCAGCGGTAATAGGGAGACCCCAGGGACACCCCACGGCGGCCCTGGCGGCGATAGGGACACCCCACGGTGGCCCCGGCGGTAATAGGGACACCCCACGGCGGCCTGCAGTAGTAATAGCGCCCCTTCCCCACCGAGACCCATATACGTACCATCCTCCTCTACTCGCCGCTGCTGCTAGCGCTGATCCCAGGTACACACTGTGACATCATTTGTGCTGCCGGACGCCTTCGGTACTGGCGTATCTTGTCACCACCCGAAGCTAGGGGTATGACAGGGTTTCCATGCAGGAATGCTTTTGTTACACCCCTAGCTTCCGATTGGCTACTTGCAAGCAGGTTCTCGCAGCAGTGTGTGCCAAGCTTTTTGCCTGGCCTCCAGGGTTACGCCAGTGCCCCCACACTCATGACACAGCCACCCCCGCTGCTGACACTGTGCTCCCAGCGCATCACACTCATGATAGTGCACTCCCAGGCCCACCTTACCCCTGTGGCCGCTGTCACTGTACTCCCCGCTGTCCCACTCAATGCCGGCTGTGTATGGCCATGTGCCCCCGCGGCCACTGTCCTTCCCGCTGTTAGCCTGCATGCCGCCGCTGTTGTTTCCCCCGCGCGCCAGCCCAAGAGGACACTGACAGCGGGGGACGAGTCCCGCTGGTGAACACTGACAGTGGCGCAGCAGCCATGGAATATGCCGGCCCGCCGCTGCAGTGAAGAAGGGAGCGCGCCGGCCCGCCAGGACTAACAGCAGGGGACCAGTCCCTGCCGCGGAGCAGGCAGGGAAGATGCTGGGCTGCTACTGCAGTGAAGAAGGGAGCGCGCCATGGACACTGACAAGGCAAAGAGGGAAGACCGTCAGAGAAAGGTGAGGGAGTACGCCGAGGACATATCTCACCTGCCAGGGCCATTGGTCCTTTCTGCCGGTATTCAGTAAGTGATGAGCGGCCGATGGTGACGCGTGCCAGCAAGGAGGGCTCTGCGTGCCGCCTCTGGCACGCGTGCCATAGGTTCGCCACCACTGCCCTAGACCTATCCTCTCTCCCAGTGGTTCCTTCTTCTGTCCAGATATTTGCTGACATTGAGCCATCAATTTTACCAAAGAGAAGACATTTGAGATCCATCACTAAGGCAATCCAATGGGCAAATATTAGATGCAGGTGGAACTTTCTGTTTGCACTACTGGTTTGCATTATTCAGAGTTCCTTCTCAATTAGATCTCTGGAGGATGGGAAGTGTATGATGGAGGATGACCGAATCACCTACAACTCTGGCGGTGGTCTGTCCCCTAGACTCCAATGAGCAACTCGAACCTGAACAACCATCAGGAGCCCTCGATGCAACCAGCCAACATCTTAAGAACTCCTGGGACAGATCTGTATCGTCAGTTGACTTCCTACTAACTAAAAGGCTTAACTGATATTCTCAATGTCATTAAGACTGTTATTGCATTTTATTTTACACTGTGCACAGCGATCTTAATCATTTCAATTATAAAGTTTTTAAAATTTATTCTAAATGATCCGTGCTCATATATATGTGAGATCATATTGTGGAAATCTGATCTGGTACTACCATTGATCAGAATGACAGAACTCTGCAGAGAAACAACTCAAAGATTTCTGCCACTATATAAACATATATGCAGGATGCTAAACAGTTCAATATTTAGGCCCATTCATTTGGTGCAAGATGCTATCACTTAATTAGACTAGAGTATGGCACCAAAGCCTGAGTGGACCAATGCATGGTTCCACAGTTCCACAAGAGACCAACTTTACATGCTCTATACCATAGCATTAACCCTAGACCTCTTCACCTTGTAAGATTATCAAATTTAAAGTGGCTTAACCCCTTTACTGGCACGCCTGGAAAATCTCTGGGGCTTGCTGCACTGACCATGCAGTTAAACCTCGGAAGATTTCCGTGGACAGCTCTAGTGCTGAAACTTGGAGAACACTGAGCTGTTCTCTGAAATCTTCCGGGGTTTTAACTGCATACTCAGTGCAGCAAGCCCCGGAGATTTCCCTGTCACAATACCTGCCAAAAAATGTTGCAATGTGATTGTTGCAATCCCTAATAAATACTTGCAAGATTAAATTGCACTGTTGACCCATTTAAAAGACCTGTCCAGTAAGGCATGACATGGTAATAATAAACCTGCCACTGAAGGGGTTAAAGGATACATTAAAAAGTAGCATTGAGAAATCGATAATATGTGTGATAAGCTAGGGCAATCCAAAGTACTAGCTTCTATGTCCACCCAATGCTTAGATGAGTCATCTAGCTATCAGCTTTTTAATTGGTCAAATAAAGCAACATGGTAGTAATTTTTTAAACAGGGACAACCCAAGCCCCCCAGGAAAGAGTGGATATACCCCCAGGAAAGGGTACAATATTCTAGATGCCACTCTTGCTCGTTGGTTACGCCAGATAAACTGCAGTAACAGATTTTGCAATTCGATTTGTATTGACAGCATCATTTTAAAGCAAATAAAATATTTGTTTAAAAAAAAGTAGCACTTAGCATTTGTCAATCTGCAGATAGAATGTGCAAAGGAACATTTAGGAGAATTTTAAAAGCTCTTTAGGTAACTCTCAGTGGAAGGATCTACGCTATAACTTTGCTGTTATACGATCAAAATATAATTAAAAATTGAATTAAAAATAATCAAATGTTTATTATAATGGAATCTCAATCATTAGCTGTGCATAGACAAACATTTAGTTAGGAGGAAACATCTGAGAAAAAAACATTTCTCCAGGAAATTACAAAATTGTTAATGGCTAATTTGCAGGGATATTAAACTGCATCAGGATGTATAAATCTAATTAGTAGACTAAAATAAGTTTCCAGAATAAGCCACTTTTAATTACTTGTTTTCTTTCTTAAAATTGCAGAATGGTTAAATCCAGGAATGCGTAAGGATATGTCATGTATACATCCATCTGATCAATGAAAAAGGGAAACGGTAGGTTTTTTGAAAACTGAAATGAAAAATCTCTCATATATACCAAAGAGGCATATGCGGCCGCCATAAACAAGGGAAAGTTATAGAATACATGTTTGTGCATATGTGTAATTTTTTGAATACTTTTTTGTCACGCAAACATATTCAGGAAACGTATGAACAGAGCTTTACTATGATATGAGATGCATAAGTTTCTTTTATCACTTGTATGAGCAATTGGCACTACTAGGTAACAGTTTATAATGGTGGCATGTACATACTACCCTTTTTCCAAACAGTACGACTATCCTCTAAAAATCACTTGTCTATATACATATGCACACACACACGTTGGGGCTTATGTATTATTCTTTAGATGCCATAAGCCACAGTTTTGGTGTATATGCTAAAACTGCACCTTTCAGGGCAGTTATTTTGTGCCACGCCACTAAAAAGGACAAATGTGTAGCCGGATTATTAGGCCTGTTTGACACGGGCTACAAAATCTGGCTACAAAATTGTCCCTAAAAAATTCATGTACGTGAAGCCCATGGTTTCCAATGGGTTCCTTCAGGCTACAAAACATCTCTCATGTGAAATAACCCATTGGAAAGCATGGGCTTCACATACATGCGTTTTGTAGCAAGATTTTGTAGCCCGTGTGAAAGAAGCCTTATGAAAAGAGGTAATATGCTACATGTGAAATCCCACCAAGGCTCTTTTCAAATCTGAGTTGTGGTTTTCATTTGCCACGTCACAAAGCCATATCACTTGGACAAATACAATTGACACCAATAGTGCCTCACGGACCCCACTGATTAAGAGAGGGGTCTCTTAGATTCCATTGAAAGGTCCATCAAATGCCTGGAAAAAAAACAGCAAATAGCACTATTTTTCCCATTAACCCCTTCCCGCTCCTGGACGTACCTGGTACGTCATGGTAGCGGGATACTTCCCGCAACATGACGTACCTGGTACGTCATGCCATTAAAGTGTCGCCGCGGTGACAATCGCGGCGACACAGCAGTGATGTCTGCTGACATAGTCAGCAGACAAGTGCTGCGTCCGGGCTGGGGACCAATCAGAGCGGTCCCTCCCCCACGATCGCTGTGATTGGTCAGGGAAAAACTCCCTGACCAATCACAGCGCAGCAGCGGACTTCGCGCTGTTTACAGTAGGGGCTCCATGTGCAAGCATCCGGTGCTTGTAGATAGAGCACCTACTGTGATAAAAAAGAGCGATTAGTGTGTAGATTAGGCAGGGAGTGAGTGTAGTGTAGCGTAGTGTAGTGTAGTGTAGTGTAGTGTAGTGTAGTGTAGTGTAGCAGAGTGGAGTTAGTGATCAGTGTAGTGGAGAGGAGTTAGTCATCAGTGTGGTGTAGTGGAGTGTAGTGTAGTGTAGTGGAGTGTAGTGTAGTGTAGTGGAGTGTAGTGTAGCAGAGTGGAGTTAGTGATCAGTGTAGTGGAGAGGAGTTAGTCATCAGTGTAGTGGAGAGGAGTTAGTCATCAGTGTAGTGTAGTGTAGTGTAGTGTAGTGGAGTGTAGTGTAGTGGAGTTAGTGATCAGTGTAGTGGAGAGGAGTTAGTCATCAGTGTGGTGTAGTGGAGTGAGTGTTAGTGATCAGTGTGGTGTAGTGTAGTGAGTGTAGTGAGTGATTGATCAGGCAGTGTAGTGTAGTGAGTGTAGTGAGTGATTGATCAGGCAGTGTAGTGTAGCAGAGTGGAGTGAGTGATCAGAAGTGCAGTGTAGTGTAGTGAGTGAGGGATCTGTAGTGTGTGATCAGAAGTGTAGTGAGTGAGCTGTAGCGTGCGATCAGCAGTGTAGTGTAGCGCAGCGTGTAGTCAGTGTATCCCTTGGTGTAAAAAAATTTAAAAAAAGTTCCTGTTGTTCCCATTTCGTTACCTGTCCCGTCACCCGTTATTAGTTAGTGTAGCGTGTCGTTAGTCCGTCTAGCGTGTCGTTAGTCCGTGTACTGTCAGTGTATTCGTCTGTGTAAAATAAAAAAACAAAAAAACAAAAAAAGTTCCTGTTGTTCCCATTTCGTTACCTGTCCCGTCACCCGTCATTAGTTAGTGTAGCGTGTCGTTAGTCCGTCTAGTGTGTAGTGTGTCGTTAGTCCGTGTTGTGTCAGTGTATTCGTCTGTGTAAAAAAAAAAAAAATTAAAAAAAAAAACACTTACGTGAATACACCACATAAGTTTCCGCGTTCTTTCCGACCCCCGTCCCGTGGTCACCCCATCCCGCAGTGTCCCATCTAATAAAACTTTTTCCCCGTGTGCCCCATTTTATATAAATATGGCCCGCAGGAGGTACACTTCAGAGGAACTGTATGCAATCATTGCATCAGACTCGGACTCAGGTAGTGGTGATGACGACCCCACTTTTTTGGCATTCTCCGACTCCTCATCCTCATCCAGCGAGTCTGAGCTCCCTGCACCCCCGAGAAGGCGTCCAAGGACCGCCACTGACCCCAATGCATCAGATGCTCACTGGAGTACCCCGGAAGATTACAGACCCCAGATCCCTGATTTTATTGGGAACCCAGGGATTCAATTTGACACGGAAGGGCTCAGAGGGAAGGACTTCTTCAAGTTTTTTTTTTCTGAAGAGTTCATTGCCCATATTGTTACCCAGACTAATTTGTACGCCCAGAATTTTATAGAAGAAAATCCCACCTCCAGCTATGCCAGACCCGATAAGTGGACCCCTGTGGATGCACCAGAGATAAAAAAATTTGGGGGGCTTATACTAACCATGGGGCTAATAAAGAAGCCAACAATCAGGGCGTACTGGTCTACCGATATGTTGTACCACACCCCAATGTTCCGCATGGCGATGTCGAGGACGCGCTTTGAGTGTATTTTAAAATTTCTGCACTACAATGACAACCAGCTGTGCCCCCCCAGCGATCACCCCAATTACGATCGGTTGTATAAGATCAGGCCCGTAATAGACCATTTTAACGCCAAGTTTGCCCAGGCGTATGCCCCACAGATAAACATTGCAGTAGACGAGTCCCTGGTACACTTCAACGGGAGGCTAAAATTCCGCCAGTACCTGCCCAGTAAGCGGGCACGGTATGGTGTGAAGTTGTACAAGCTGTGCGAAAGTACATCAGGGTACACCCACAAGTTCCGTATTTACGAGGGGAAGGACACTAAAATTGAGCCCCCAGAATGCCCCCCCGTGCTGGGAGTAACAGGGAAAATAGTGTGGGAACTGGTGCACCCACTATTAGACCAGGGTTACCATCTGTACCTGGATAACTTTTATACCAGTGTCCCCCTGTTTCAGTGCCTCGCTTCCAGAGGAACAGTGGCATGTGGCACTGTTCGGAAAAATCAAAAAAGCCTCCCTAAGACGCTGCTTGGGCAACTGCTCAGAAGGGGTGAGAGCCGGGCTCAATGCAGCGACAATGTATTGTGCGTTAAATATAAGGACAAGAGGGATGTCCTTATGTTGACGACAATACACGGCCACAGCAGTACCCCCTGCCCAGTACGAGGTACCAGTGCAGAGACCCCCAAACCAGACTGCGTCCTCGACTATAATAAGTACATGGGAGGGGTCGATCTATCAGACCAGGTACTGGAGCCCTATAGAGCCATGCGGAAAACACGGGTGTGGTACAAAAAACTGTCCGTGCACCTCGTACAGATGGCACTGTATAATGCCTACGTGCTGTTCCGAGGTGCAGGCCACAGGGGGACATTCCTTGAATTTCAAGAGGAAGTTATCAAGGACCTAATATTTGGGGACCAGGAGGTGGGGGAGAGGCCCAGTACTTCTGGAAGCGAGGCCACAAGAATTGTACCAGGGCAGCATTTTCTCAGTGAAATTCCCTCCACTGCGACGAAGGGAAGGACCCAAAAGAGGTGCAGAGTGTGCTACAAACAGGGGATAAGAAAAGACACCATATACCAGTGTGAAACTTGCCCCACACAACCCGCCCTCTGTATAAATGAGTGTTTTAAGATCTACCACACGTCCCTGAAATTTTAATTTTTTTATGGCCCTGACGTTTTACCCTGATGTACTTCGCACAGCTTGTACATAAAGCCACATGCTAAGTCCTTCCCTTCTGAGCCCTGCGCCCTAAAAACAGTTTAGATTCACATATGGGGCATTTCCCTGTTGGGTAACATCATGGATTACGTTTTCTCCTTCTGCCCCTGGTAAAAAATAAAAATCTGGGCCTAAACTGAGCATTATTGGAAAAATGTGAATTTTTCGTTCTCAACTCAAATTGTTAAAAAAAATTCCTCAAATACCTGTGGGTTCAAACCGCTCACTACACCCCTTAAAAAATTCCCTGAGGGGTGTAGTTTCCAAAATGGGGTCAGTTGTTGGGGGTCTCAATTGCACTGGTACCTCAGGGGCACTGCAAACACTACACGGTGTCTGAAAATTATTCCAGCAAAATCTGCATTCAAAAAAAGCGCTCCTTTCTTTCTGAGCCCTGCTATGTGCCCAAACAACAGTTTACATCCACATATGGGGCATTTCCGTGCTCGAGAGTAATTGGGTAACGCATTATGGACTATGTTTTCTCCTTCTGCCCCTGGTGAAAAATAAAAATCTGGGCCTAAAGCTGAACATTATGTGAAAAATGTGAATTTTTCGTTCTCAACTCAAATTGTTAAAAAAAATTCCTCAAATACCTGTGGGTTCAAACCGCTCACTACACCCCTTAAAAAATTCCCTGAGGGGTGTAGTTTCCAAAATGGGGTCAGTTGTTGGGGGTCTCAAATGCACTGGTACCTCAGGGGCACTGCAAACACTACATGGGGTCTGAAAATTATTCCAGCAAAATCTGCATTCAAAAAAAGCGCTCCTTTCTTTCTGAGCCCTGCCATGTGCCCAAATAACAGTTTACATCCACATATGGGGCATTTCCGTGCTCGAGAGTAATTGGGTAATGCATTATGGACTATGTTTTCTCCTTCTGCCCCTGGTGAAAAATGAAAATCTGGGCCTAAAGCTGAACATTATTGGAAAAATCTGAATTTTTCGTTCTCAACTCAAATTGTTAAAAAAAATTCCTCAAATACCTGTGGGTTCAAACCGCTCACTACACCCCTTAAAAAATTCCCTGAAGGGTGTAGTTTCCAAAATGGGGTCGGTTGTTGGGGGTTTCAAATGCACTGGTACCTCAGGGGCACTGCAAACACTACATGGGGTCTGAAAATTATTCCAGCAAAATCTGCATTCAAAAAGCCAAGAAGCGCTCCTATCCTTCTGAGTCCTGCCATGTGCCCATACAACAGGCTACGTCCACATATGGGGCATTTCCGTGTTCGAGAGCAACTGGGTAACGCATCATGGGGTACGTTTTTTCCTTCTGCCACTGGTAAAAAATATAAATCTGGGCCTAAAGCTGAACATTATGTGAAAAATGTGATTTTTTTGTATTGAACTCAAACTGTTAAAAAAATTCCTCAAATACCTGTGGGTTCAAACCGCTCACTACACCCCTTAAAAAATTCCCTGAGGGGTGTAGTTTCCAAAATGGGGTCAGTTGTTGGGGGTTTCAAATGCAGTGGTACCTCAGGGGCACTGTAAACACTACATGGGGTCTGAAAATTATTCCAGCAAAATCTGCATTCAAAAAGCCAAGAAGCGCTCCTATCCTTCTGAGTCCTGCCATGTGCCCATACAACAGGCTACGTCCACATATGGGGTATTTCCGTGTTCGAGAGCAACTGGGTAACGCATCATGGGGTACGTTTTTCCTTCTGCCACTGGTGAAAAATGAAAATCTGGGCCTAAAGCTAAACATTATGTGAAAAATTGGATTTTTTCGTATTGAACTCAAACTGTTAAAAAAAATTCCTCAAACATCTGTGGGTTCAAACCGCTCACTACACCCCTTAATAAATTCCCTGAGGGGTGTAGTTTCCAAAATGGGGTCAGTTATTGGGGGTTTCAAATGTACTGCTACCTCAGGGGCACTGCAAACACTACATGGGGTCTGAAAATTATTCCTGCCAAATCTACATTCAAAAAGACAAGAAGCGCTCCTTTCCTTCTGAGACCTACCATGTGCCCATACAACAGGCTACGTCCACATATGGGGCATTTCTAAAAACTGCGGAATCTGGGTAATACATTCCAAGTTTTGTTTCTTTGCTAACTCCT